>NC_083691.1:91062878-91365909 GCF_033118175.1 Dama dama | reverse complement strand
AATGATAGCAACCAGCTTGGCTGGAAGCTGTGACCTGCCAGAAGCAAATGTCTCTCCCAGCTTGCCTCTTTTTCTCTGAGAAAGCCTTTGAATTCCCAACCAAGAATGGAAAAGAGTTGGGAATGAGCTCAGGTTCATATTCAGTTCTTCCCAGGTGGCACTAGTGGTAAAGAACCTGCCTGCCAATGCAGGAGATGTAAGAGACATGGGTTCGATCCCTGGGTCAGGAAGGTCCCTTGGAGGAGGGCATGGCAACCCACTGCAGTATTCTTGCCTGGAGAATCCCATGGACAGAGGGTCCTGGTGGGCTGCAGTCCACAGGGTCGCAGAGTCAGACATGACTGAACTTAGCACACAAGCTGTTCTGGAAGAGGTTCTTCCTCCAGGAAGTCCTCCCTGATGAGCCCCACTAGGATCTGTCTCACCCCACACGTGTAGACTCTGGTCACATGTTTCCTGCATCCCAACTCCCTCCCCAGGATGGTAGTACTGTCTCCAGGCATCGCTAAGGCTAAGAACTGGCACTGTTTATCAACACCTAATGCAGAGCATGGCTCATCTGGGCTCACCTTGACTTGATTGCTTCCTGCTTCTCCCACTTTTCCGGGGCTGACACGAGACCAGAGGTGATGTCTAGGGGATATCGTGTCCCTCTTGGGTCCACAAAGACTGACCATCTCCCAGAGCAGGTGTCTCCTCCCCTCCAATCTCAAATCCATTTCCTACTTTGCTTGGAGATGTTTGTTTGGGGCTTTTCTCCTTTACTGCTTTAATCAGTCCCTATTGAACTCTGAAGCGGGCTATTTTTGCCATCAGAAATCTGCCGCCTCCCCGCCCGCTGCTTTCTTGGAGTTTGCCCACAGGACCCCCCAGGAGGGATGGATGGGAATGGCAAAGCCGCTCGGAGCCCAGGAACGCCAACGCCACCTGTCATGTTGCCTGTTCTGCACGCCCCCACCCCAAACCTGCGCGTGCACGCAAGCCCACACACGAGCACGTGCACGAACATGCACACACGTGCCCTGGTGACAGGCATACACCTCTCAGTCCATCCCTCCCCAGCTCTTTCCAGGACCTTCTAGAACACCTATCTAAATAGAGGGCAGGAAGGAAGGAGGCTTGGTTATGCAAAGCTTTTGCAGAGAAAATTAAACAGGTCAGTATATGTGAAGTGTTTAGGGTGTACCTGACCCACAGCAAGGGCTCAGTCCTGTGAGCCGTGAGGAGACACAGGTGAGCAAGACCTAGGCTGGTGGTGGGATAACCATGAAGTCCTGCTTTCCTTTAAGCAGGTTTTCTAAGCCTCCAAAGGGTTCTCTCATCCATTTCTTGGTATTATCCACATCCCAGCCCCAGGAGTAGAAAATCTCCCCACCACACATACGGGGAAACTGAGGCCTGAAGAAGGAGGAGGTGGGAGAATGGTTCTGAGATTGGCCAACCAAGGGGCCCCTCAGGAGCTCCAGTGGGGAGGGGTCTCTGCACATTCCCTGGATGCACATCACCGGGCAGTTGGCAGGGGGCGGGATGGAAAATATAACGTAGGATCCCTGGACTTGAGGAATTCAGTTTGGTTCAACTTTTATCGAGGACTGACTATGCACATAGCTGGTGAGAGTACAAATCAGTGTGTGGCTGGGGGTGTGACGGAGATGAAACAAGTGCCAGGGACACGAGAGGCAACAGCAATGGATTTGGTCTGAGAAGATCAGGGGAGGCTTCCTGGAGGTGGCAGGCAGCCTTAGCGGATTAGGCCTCAAAGCCTGAACACATGATGGAGAGGAGTTGGTGGATGAGGAGGCAAGAGAAGGTGGCACAAGGCTTTGAGTGTTCAGTCAATGAGTCTGACGTTCATTGGGAAGGCAGTGGGGCCCAGCGCCACCACTGGAGGCCTGACCCAGGGATCTAGGCTTAGGCCCCAGCTGCTCCCCAGCCCTGGCCTAACACCCCTGCCCTCTGAGAATGCTCAGGGTGATGCTCAGGCCTGGGTGTGCATATCTAAGCAGGACCTGAGGTCTGCCCAGCCCTGATGAGAGAGGGTGGTTTGCGGCTGCCCAGTGGGCAAGTTGGTTCCGTGCTTGGCAGAGTTGAACAAGTTGGTGCCGGCCTGGGCTTTGGATCTGTGTCAATGTCGCCACCACCTGCAGACCCTCAGAGGCCCAGACCCCTGACCAGGAGCAGGAGGCAGCTTTGAGCCATGTCACAGGGTCATGCGTATCACCCCACCCCCTGCCCAGCGCCTTTGAAAAGGAGGCAGAAAAGCCACCAGAAGAAAGGCAAGGAGGAGGAACTTCTTTGTAGTAGGTAAAAGCCCCAGAGAATGGGGCACAGGCCGGGGATCCAGTTTCCTGTTTATGTCTCAGCACCTTAGCTCCAGGTTCAAATATGTAAACTATCCGCTGGCTGCTGGCTGCAGGTGTGTGTGTGCTCCCAGGCTGCAGAGGCAGAGGTGGCCCCACATGCATTCCTGACTCTGCCCCCCATCCAAGATGAGCCAGGAGACAGAGGCGAATAGCTCAGGGTTAACCCTTCCAGCTCCACCAAGGAAGCCCATCCGGCCACTCTAGGGTGCTCTGGGGCCAGTGGGTCTGGGGGTACTCCAGGGAGGCTGGTGCTTCCTTCTTGCTGCCTCTGACCTTAGATGCAACTGGAAGTTCTGGGTCTATCTGCTCCAACGGGAGCAGAGTCTGAGCTGGGTCTGGAGACTAAGGTGGGGCCTCGGCTGGGGAGGGCATCTGGGTGAGGCTGTGGGACCAGGGTGCAGTTCTGCCTGGCAGTCCGTGAGGGTGAGCAGGGCAGCACTGCTCATCTCAAGGCAAAGCAGGCCTGTTCCCAACAACCCATGTCTTCTTGACACCCCCAGTTCTGAGGTGGGGTACCATCAGCCCATGCTGCTGGTCAACAGGCACCTGGGGAGGGGTTTATCAGATGAAGGGAGGGACCCATAGGTTCCTGCAGGCCCCCTGGGCTGCCTGCCCTGGGTCACCCTTCTCCCTGTGGCCACTCCTTGTCCGGCCTCCTTTCTCCTGGTCACCTTCTCCCCAGAGGAGGCCCTTCAGAGCTTCTCTGTGGTCAAGCCCCTGCGCTTGGCCCCCTCCCCAGGGGTTCTAGCCTTCTGGACTGATGCCAGTGGCCTCTTCTTGCTACACACTCCTCTCACTGGGCCTTGGCCTCTCCCTCCATCCGCAACCCACCTGTGAACCACCGTGGCCATCACACCGTTTGTTCTGCTGCTGACGTAGCACATGAAGCTGGATTCTGCTTCTCCCCTTACCCCAAATACCAGGGGGAGCCCCGGAGAACACATTCCCGGTCTCTACTTCAGGGCCCTGGAGCTGGTTAGCTGCCCTCACGTAGTACCTGAACCACATTCATTTACCAGCACAGCCCTGGATATGATTTCTGTGGAGGAGACTCAGGTTCCCCCCCCCCCCATCCACCCCCCACCAACTGCAGAGAGGTGATCGTCAAAGGGTAGGTAGCACAGAGGTCCCTGCCCCGCCCTCCCCTGCATCAGCATCTGTGAGCCCAGGAGAAGCTGGGGCATTGGCTCAAGCCACAGCTATGGTCACAGAACTGGAGAGGCCTTAACCAATGACCGGCTGAACTGGCCCATGAGAGAAGTGAGAGAGGCTAGTGAGGGTTAGGAGGAGGTCATCAAATCCCACCCAAATCCCGCTGCCAAGACCAAAAACTAAAGCCTCTCAGTCCTCGCCGGGGCCATTCTGAAACTGTTTGCCTGATGTCCACGCTGCCTGTTGTCTGTGGCGCCCTCCATCACTGTCTCCGCTCCTTGGGCTGGCCCCCCAAGGCCACCATCATGGGCTTGTTCCCTACACCCGCCCCTCAAATGTGCCTGTTCCCTAGGCCTGGCGCCCTCCCCTGCCATCTGCTCTTCTGGGCAAGCTCCTCTACTCCGGGGCTCCGACTGTGCTCTCACATCCAGGGCTCACTCTTCTGCCCAGGCCCCTGCCCAGAGCTCCACCGCCAAGACCTGCCTGCCTCCTCCGCTTCTCAACCTGGGAGACCCAAGCCTACCACACTCCCACTCCGACCCACCCCCCCATATTCCCCTGCCTCTGAGAATGGCGTCACCAGCCACCCCGGCTCCCGAGCTAGAATTAGGAATCATCCAACGCACAGTCATCCTCCACACCTCCCTCTCACCCCCACATGGAATTGGTCATCAACTCCTAAGGGTTTTGTCTTCAGAAAGGATTCCCAGCACAGCCTCCCATCAGCCCCCACTGGGAGCATCATAGGGAGGACCTGGCACCTTTCTCTGATGCCTGCAGCAGCCCCCTCACTTACTCCTCCATCCCACCACCACCAGCAAGATGGGGATCTTGGACCACCCCTGCTCAGAAGCCTTCAGTGGCTCCCTATTGCCCTCAGATAAAATGCTGACATCTTCATGTGGCCTATGAGGGCCTGCCTGTCCCAGCTCCACCTCCATTTCTTCCATGTTCCAACCTGTCCACCGTTGCCCACACCAAACATGCCATGCTGGCCAGCTAATGCTCTTCCCTTCCCCAGCAAGCTTTGCCTGCCCTCTCATCAAAACGCCCATTTCTTCCTGGCTTCCCTCCCCTGAGAAGTCTTCCTTTCCTGTTCTTTCATCAATGCATGGTAACCCCCAGTGCATGGTAACTCCTCCCCAGTTGCCATGGCACTTTGTCTCTCTGGAATCCATCTGTTTTTCTGTCTGACTCCTCCCCTAGACTTGAAGCTTCTCAAGGGCATGGGCTGGTCTTGTCCATCTCTGTGCCCAGCCCAGTGTATGGCGTTGGCAGCCATAAGCATCTGCTACTTAAGGGCCGACTGAATTGAAATGAGAGGAAAAGTCTTAGATGCCATCTGTCCCCAAGTGCCTGCTCCTGAGCTGAGGGGCTCGACCACCGCCCTCCCCCGCAGCCTTCCCATTGCCTGCGTCTCCCCCCTGCTTCCCTCCTACCTGCTGTCCTCAGCTCAGTGGGGAGCTGGAGGGGGGAGCCTGGGTCTGCGACAGCTCCACTGGGAGGATAAGGTCTCGGTCTCCACCACGGCCAGTGCTCTCCAGGGAACGGGCTAAGGAGGCTGTGGCCCTGGCCCGTGGTCCTCCACCATGGTGGTGAGCAGCCTCTCCGATTTTAATGCGGGACTCAGTGCTTCAGTGAAAGCCGGCATGGGAAGTTGCTAATAATGGCACTAAAATAAAATATGCTACATCTGTTATGGGTAGCAGAACAAAATTAGCTGCTCACACCTCTGACATCCAAGATGTCTTAACTTAAAATACTCCTTGGCTTACTTTACATCATTTACTGATTATATTTAAAAGAAATACAATTTTGCAATTACTGTTCTTTCCAGCGTGATATCTATGCATCATTTTCCTTTTATGTTTATATATTTCTCCTTCATTAGTGCAGTCTGAAGGGTGATTAGGATTCTTCAAACATTTTACAGAGGTTAAACGTTGATTAAGATTTAATTATTACTGTAAATAGCTTGGAATGACATATGGTGCAAAAGCCTGACATATGTGCATTTGAATAAATGAAGTGCTATTTCCCAGGATGCCTCAGTAGCTGTTTAACAGCTTTCCCGAAGGGTTATGTTACACCTCATGGTAAGATTGCTGGGATGTTATATTTTGTTGGTTTTTGCAGCTGAAAGCTAAGAACAGTTTTCCAGTTTTTTAAAAACATTGAATATTTTAAATACCTAAATTGTTTTGCACAAATTTTTGCTAATTTGTCTAACTAGGTTAAACATTTTCAAAAGCATTTAGATTTTTAAGCGTGGGCACTGTGCATTGTGTCAGTGGCAGCGTGGGGACAGGGGAGCTGGGGGTGGAGAGGACTCGGAGGCCAGCGGGGTGGGGAGGGAGGACGCGGTGTGAGGAGAGCGGGTGGGGAAGAGGCCTGGGCCCTGAGCCTGGTTCTTGTCTCTTTGGCCTTCTCAAGTGGCCTGTGGATTGGGGTACCAGAGACCACAGGGAGAGGGTCCCTGCCAGCTGCAGTCCACAGTGAATCCCCTCTTGTCTGGCCGCAAACATAACTGAGTTCTCCGAAAGCTGGGCCAGGCCGTGGCACCTCCTGCCTGCTCCCCAGGGTTGCGGTGTCTTGATATATAGCAGGTACCTGGGACCAGGCCCAGCTGAGCTGACTTACAACTGGTGCTTCCTGATTCAACCCAGGGCAGGTGTCAGGCCGGGGCCCCTCATGGAGGAGGTAGTGCCTCCCTCTCAGCTCCCTCAGGTTTAGGGGCTCAGGCATCCCCACTGGCTCAGTCCCCAGAGCTGTGGATCAACATCTGGGCTGCTGTGGGGACTCCAAGGGGACCCTACCCTCCCAGTACTTTCTGCCTTTCTTCTTTCCACTCATTGACTCAACACTTAAGAACACCTACCGTCTCCTGGCACGGGGGGCCTTGAGGATGCAGGATGCACAACAGCACGCACTCGCTGCCTCATGGAGCTTGCGATCTACCGTGGGAAGGGGAACAGGAGCAAGCAGTCAGCCTCAAATCATGTGCTACAACAAGTGTACAAAGGGAGGCAAGTGTGGGGCTGGAGAGGTGGCCACACCCAGCCTGGGCGAGGGAAGATGTCTGAAGCAGAGGCCTGGAAGCTGAGCTGAGGTCCAGGGAATCAGAGTTGGCCAGGCGAGGAAGTGGCAGAGGGGCAGCTCAGCAAAGACGCGGGGTGTGAATAAGCCCGCGAATCTGAGGCACTGTGATAGGCAGGTGTGCCGTGTCCCCAGTCCCATGGACAGGGTGGCGAGTGGGAGGCAGGGTCTGGGTCCCCGAGGGCAGTGGTGCCGATGAGCCATTTCATAACAAAGAGAGGCATGACCGGACTTGCTGCTGAGAAGGCTCACCCTGGCTGTGGTGAAAGAGGGACTGGAGAAGGTGAGACAGTGAGGGGAGGAGAGTGGAGGTCTGGAAGCCCCCAGGGTCCCTGGCCAGAGCACTGTTGGACGTTGGTGTGAAGCTGGGGTCGGGAAGGAAGAGACAGGAATTCAGTTCTGTTCTAGATGGGTCGAATAGAAGTACCTATGGAGCTGTGTGCAGGGAAGAGGGACCCCGAGACTGTGAGAAGCGTCCAGTAGGTGTCACAGAAAGGGAGCTGGGAGTAACCTTGGAGAGAAAGACTTTTGTGGAGGGGAGTGGAAACAGAAACCAGGTTTGCAGTGGTTTGGGGAAATCAGTGGGAGCTGAGGAGATGGAGCTGCTCTTAAAGGAGTGGACAATGCCTTAAAGAAGCGTGCTTGTTATGGGGGGAGAGAGACCCAGTGGTAGCAGGAACATGACCTGGGGTAAGAGGGGGTATCAGAGGGGAGGTTCTCTGCTAATGAGCAGGAGCCCCTGAAAAGGTGGGGAACAGGGTCGGCCATCTGGGAGTGGTCTCTGGTGTGGGGTCCTCCGGGGGGAGGGATAACCGCAGTGGGGCAGCAGAAGGGCAGATCCGGAGCAGAGTGTGGACACAGGTAGGTGGTGGGTTTGACGAGAAGCTGAGGGGTGCCTTGTGAGGCCTTCTGTTTTCACTCCAAAGTAGGAAGGTGAGTGGGAAGCTGAGGGCGGGGTGGCTGAGGAGAGCAGAGGAGGCTTTCGGCGGCCTCTGTGGAGAATGGGAGACAGAGCTGACCAGCCATATGGCCCAGGGGTGGGGATTTGCTGGCCACCGTCAGGGTCCAGCCAAAGTCACGACAGTGAAGGTTGAGCAGTCTCTGCTAGTGGTCAGCTTCAAGTAGGGAGAAGGTAGATGCATGATTGAGCTGCTCCTTCTGCCAGTCAGGTCAGAAGGGCCTTGCAGCTTGGAGAGGCTGGAGCGGTGGCCTCTCACATCCAGGCTGGAGGGGGAGGGTGTGAAGACAGCTCTAGAGAGTCTGGGGCTGGGGTCGGTGGTCTGAAAGCAGATAGGAGAGTGAGGAGGGTGCCTGGAGGGACAGGGGACGGTGGGGTGCAAGAGGGTAGGGTTTGGATTTGAGTTTGGGTGGAACAGCCCCGGGGGTGACCAGGCCCAGGGTGTGGCCTGGGCGTGTTTTGTGCACTGTCGGGGGCGAGGTCCTTGGAGATGAGGGAGACGGAGAACTCAGAGGGTAGGACTTTCCCCTACATGGACGTGCTGGCAGCGGATGAGGTACAGCCTTGGCTGGAAGAGGTGTCGTGAGCCCCTCAGCAGAAGGACAGTAGAAACGGGAGATGTGTCACTAGGCGGCATGCGTGGGCCCTGGCTGGGGTGCCGGGGGCAGGAGAAGCGTCAGCACCAGGCAGTCCTGACCGCTGCTCCCAGCTCCCCACTTGTCCCCTCCCTCCCATCCCCCCTCACCTTTCCCCTCTCTCTCACTCTCTCCTCAGATCGAAACAAGCCAGTTAGAGCCTGAGATTGCCCAGGCCACGAGCAGCCGGACAGTGGTGTACAACAAGGGTCTGTGAGCAGTGGCCGGCCGGCCTGGGGACAGAGCGTTGTCCAGGCCCGGAGTTGGGGGCAAGGAAGGAGTCCTGTGGGCTGCACCTGCAGGGAGAGACAAGCTGACCCCCCGCCCAGTCCCAGGCCACCTGGGGGAGTACTCCCCCCACAGTGGTAGGGAGACTAATCTATTCACGAATTAACATAAGGGAGAAGAATTCTGACACATTTACTATAAAAAATAATCAAGTGCATTTCTGGGCCTTACGTGGGGTTGTCAAAACTCTACTTAGCACAATTATGTGTGAAGCTGAAAAATTGTAGAGTGCCCATGGGGTAGGGTTAGGATCCTTTTATACTTGATTTCTTTTTTATTTTTAATCAGAATCAAGCCTCGGTTACAGCTGCCCAGAGGCAGCAGGTGGTGGGAGGAGGAGCAGGCCTGGGAGTTGGTGGTCTTGGTGGCTGGGCTGCTGGTTTTAAGATGCTACTGAGGCCAGGCCCGATAGCTGCCTGGGCTGGGGAGGGGAGGCAGGCAGATGAACCAGCTGTGAGGAAGTTCCTCAGCAAGTGGCCCAGGAAGTCAAGGGGCACGGGAAGATTCCTTGGGCAGCTGGCTCTGAGTGTGGCCAGCCTTCATTCACGCCACTCCTGCAAAACCAATTCCTCTGCATGAAGCCCAGTGCCACACTGAGGCTGTCGTCACCCTTCATGCAGCCCTGATCCATTTGACACCCAAGATGATTCCGGCTCCAGGCAGGAGGCCCTAAGAAGGAGTAGTGTTTGGCGGAAACTGTGCCTGCGGTCTGGCCTCTGTGGGAAGGTCTTCCTTCCAGGCACAGGCTGGAAGCCGGGTGTTGGGGCCGAGGGTGGGGCTAGAGCCAGGCTGCCTGCTGTCATTTCCAGCCACTGGGTCGCCTACCAGCTCATCATTTCCCAAGCAGGCGGGTGTTGTGCCCAAAGCCCAGATCTCTAGGCATCGACCTAAGAGCATCAAACCTAGGAACAGCAGGCCCTAGCTCTGGCACTGATGGGCTGTGTGACCTTGGACAAGTCTCCTCCCTTCACTGAGTCTCCACTCTCTGCCTGGAACCAGAGGACTGTATGGAGGCGTTCCCACCTGCTCTTTCAGCTAGACTTCATCTTTGCCCGTCCTGCTCAGTTGCTGGGCAGTCCAGCACATCCCCAATGTGGACAGCGGACTGGGAACGGGGCAGGCTCCTTTGGGAATGGCCAGCGGTTGGCCTCGGCACCGGAACCTTGCCCTTCTGTGTGTGAACATCCTGGGAGCACTTGACCTTTGCCAAACACTATACAGTTCTGAAGCAGGGGGCAGAGTGCCTGCCTGGGCCTGCGTGTGCCCACGTGCCCATGCTGTCGCCTCTCACTGAGCACAGGTCTCCGAGGCCCCTTGCTGCTGGCTCCCGTTGGCAGGCCAGGAAAGAGGAGAGTTCTGCAGGAGCTTTGCAGAGGGAAGCAGGGCCTGCGGTGAGGGTGAACGGGATAACCCCCCCTGCCACACACCCCTCTGAAAGGCCCAAACAAAGAGGAAGCCTGGCCTCCAGGCGTCCCTCACCTGGCCCTAGCAGGAATGGAGCCTTTGATATGCAGCCTCGGCTCCCCTGGTGACTTCACCCTGAGAGAGAGAGACCTGGCCAGGGATGAACACACACCGAGGCAGGAAAGACCAGTGCAGGGCAGAAAGTGCGTGGCCATGGGCGGCTCTCCCTGTCTTTAGGGCAGGGTAGTTGTGAGGTGGGCCTTCACAGGCATTGACACACATATCCTCAGAAGGCCCTGCTGCCCTCTCCTCCCAGCCAGACCCTGGTGCCCCCCAGCTAGCTCTGCAGGGTACTGCTCTGAGGGCTCCCCACTTTCCGAGGGAGCAGCCCATCAGTAAAGAGAGAAGGTGGAGACAGCATGGAGGATGTGAGCAGTGTCGGACGGGCAGGTTGTTTTTAGCTAATCCCCCTGTAATGGGAATGTGCCAACGACTCGGGGCTGGGTATGTCTGGGTCCTCTCGTGAAAAGCTCACTTCAAGCTCACCTTGCCCCATCTCTCACAGGGTCTTGTTCTTTTGCACTTTGCCTTGGGACCAAAACTGCCCACCGCAGCCCCTCTCCCATCCCCTCCAGGGCCCTGGCAGAGACGGGGGTCTTTCCAACTCAGCCTGTGTGCTCGCTGCCCCAGCCCTGGGAGTCCTGTGGCCTTGGCATCTCATAACCTACTTACTTTGTCTCCTGGGTGATTTCCGGTCATGCTCCCAGTGCAGTTTCATGTGAGCTAAGGGGGTTTCTCCTGGGGAGAGGGGAGTGAGGGGTGGGTGCCAAAGGATCCTGATCTCAGTTTAATGGTGACTCAGCTGGCCATGTTGCTGAGTCCTGGTCTGGCTGCATTAAATACCGTGAGGATAAACTTCTGGTCAACATCCATCCTCCACTCTGCAGAGGCCAGAGGACAAGAGGCCTCGTGGGCAGATTGGTTCATATCTAGGGTGGAAGCTGAGGCAGGACCCCCTGAGGGCAGGGCCTGGCCCAGCTGTGCCATGGTACAAGGGAGGCCTGCTGCTGATCTTGAGCCCTGATGTACCTACCCACCCTCCTCTGGTCACTTCAAACATTCCCTCAGGCTTGGGGCTAACCTGCTGCCGTCCCAGAGAGCAATCTGAGAGCACAGGGACTAAAAGCCCAAGACGTCGAGATGACCAGCCGACCCCTTTCCAATTCCTGACTGTGAGCCAGCTGATCTCCTGTCCTGATGGCCTGAGGGGAGAAGGGCCGGTGGACGGAAGCAAGGTAGATTTCCAGCCCTGGGTCAGAGCGGGTGAGGCGCCAGCACTCATGCCTTGTTCACTCCCAGGGTACTCTGCGGTGTCTTTTTAACCTTCTCAGAAAATTTCTCAAACTCTGTGATTTATGTAATACTATTGAGGTGTGGGCAATAAATGATGGATTTAAGGCATCAGGGCTTGGCTTTGTGAATTGTGGGTGGGAGAGGTGGGGGTGGGGAAACACAGTGGGAACAAGCCAACAGCTGACTGAGGATTTTGTGGGAAGCCCCTGAGGAAGGTGCAAACCAATCCTCTAGGAGGGTCAGGCCTGCTGGGAGGCCCATAGGGAAAGAGAGACAGAAGGATGGAGGAGCAGGAGAGGGCAGAAAGCTGGACAAAGGGGTGGGTTGAAACTCTGCCAAGGGACCCTTTACAAAGTTGGTGCTGAATGCAGTACCCACTAAGGGCCCACTGCAAGGAAATAAGTAGAAAAGGGATTCTGGTAGATTCTCAGCTGCTGATAGCCAGAGGACAGGAGCGGGGCATTGCGGGGGGGCGGGGGGGCGGGGAATGCATTCTGGACTGCCTGGGGGCCAGGAGGGACCTCAGAGGGAGAGGTGTGAGCCAAGTAGAAAGGTACCTGGCATTGGCAGTTGTGCAAGGTACCATCCCTGGCAACTCTGCCCCTTTCGGACTCTTCCACAGTCCCTCGGGGCCAGGCCTTGGCCACCTCCTGACAGCTCTGGCTCCTCCAATTCCAGGCAGCTCCCAGAGTTCCTGCAGGGGTGAGGCCTGGCTTCTTGTCTGGGACCTCCAAGCATCGTGCACCCTCTGCAGGGAGAAGCTGATGGAGCTGATGGCCTCCCTGCCAGGGGGACCAAGTAGTGGAGGTGTGGTTCATGGTCAGACAGCCCCGGGTTCCCGCTCCAGTTTGGCCTCGGCATGACTGTGACTTCTAGCTGATCACTTCCTCCATTCACCCATTCATTCGGTCAGGTGTTTATGGAACATTTCCAGCAGCACTTTGGTGTGGCTAAGGCTATAAAATCAAGAACAGCATCGTTCGCTGGACTGGGGTAAGTACTGGAGAGACCAGGTGAGGAACGCACCCAGACTCTTCTCCACACGCCTCCCGGTGTCAGAGGGGCTGCTGCCCCGCCACCCCCCCCTCCACCTAGGCACAGGGCCTCCCTAGGAGGGTGGGAGGGGGAAAAAGGATGGGGGAGGGGTCTGTTCTCAAAGTGGTACTTTTAGGTCAGGGGCCGCCTGGTCTCTGGGGAATTTGCTAAGAGCCTCACTGGCCACGGCCGCCATCCGGACGGAAATCCTTGACTCTCAGGACAGACGCAAATCCCTCCTGGGAGCTGTTTGTTGTTTTTAGCTAGTTCGGGGTCTCAACTTCTGCCCAGCCCAGAGATCACTGACACTCCAGGAATGTGGCTTCCCCTGGCCCCATCCCCACCCACTGGCCCCTAGGGCCTCCCTCCTCCCACTCAGGCCATGGTTAGGAGGAGAGTCAGAGGGCCAGCAGAGGAAAGCAGTGATGAGTGACACTTTCCCAAGGCCCTGGGAGCCCAACCTCCTTTTCAGGATGGAGCCTCCCTCGGTCCCCCAGAGCTGCTGCTGCTCCTGCCATCTCACCCATCCCACTGCCCTTGATTAGCTCCCCAAACAGGAAAGACTCAGCATTCCCTGAAAGGCCTCACCCCCCAGGACCATGCTTCCCTCAGTACCAGATGTGTCTCTCAGGCAGTAGCCCAGAACTGTCTGTGTCTCACTCCGAGGAAGCTGGCGGCAGCCTGTCCAAGGTCAGAGCCTGGCTCCTTCTCGACAAGGACAGCTCCTCAACCGGAGCTAGGATCTGGAGACCCCACCTCGCTCCAGTTCCCTGGGCCTTGCAGAGGGGTGAAGAGAAGGAAGGAGAGAACAACATGGAGAAAGAGAAGGTGTACAAATGAGGAGATAGACATAGGCACCAGACACCCCTTGAAGACCCCCACCCAAATCCAGCGGGGAAATGAGGGCAGGGGGCTGCCATCAGTCCCCGGCTGGCTCTCAGCCTCTGCACACGTGTGCACGCAGAGGGACGGGCAGTAGAGCAGGGCCCTCACTCTTTTCCAGAGGTTAGCTGCGGAAGACACTGGAGATGTCAGTGAGCCAGCAGCTGCAAGGCCGAAGGCAGCTGGAGCCACCAGAGGCTTTAAGTAGGGAAATGGATATTCAGCCGTCACCGGAGCAGAGGGTAGTGTGAACAGGCAAGACTGCTGGGGGGGCCGGGGAAGAGACCTATGTGGCAGTCAAGGTGAGGGACAAGGGGCCTGGACCAAGAGGTGGGATGGGATGGAGAAAAGTGAGGAGGTTCAGGACTGCTCAGCTCCTGCTGATTCATGTGGAAAGGATGGCAGAGGACAGTCCAAGATGGCCCTGGATTCCTGGCTTTGTTAGTTGAGGACATAGAGAGTGGTGCCATTTCTCAGAGCTAAGGAACAGAGAAGGAAGAACAAATTTGCAGAGAAGATGATGCATTCTGTTCTGCAAGTTATTAGAGGTTCCTATGAGACAACCAAGTTGAGATGTCAGAAGTCAATTGGGAGTGCCTGTCTGGAGTTCAGGAGGCAGGGCAGGGTATCCAATCCCCCATCTATGTAGATTGGCATGTTGTCCATTTATTGATTCCCCAGTGGCTCAGACGGTAAAGAATTAGCCTGCCAATGTAGGAGACTGGGGTTCAGTCCCTGGATTGGGAAGATCCCCTGGAGAAGGGAATGGCAACCCACTCCAGTATTCTGGCCTGGAGAATTCCATGGACAGAGGGGCCTGGCAGGCTACAATCCATGGGGTCACAAAGAATCAGACACTACAGAGGGACTAACAATTTGACTTTTCACCTGGAGCTAAAGGAACAGAGGCAACCACCTGGGGGGAGCATGTAGAGGGAAAAGAGGAAGACCTGGGCAGGAACCTCCAGGGGTCCCCATCTGTGAGGACTGCAAAGAAGCTCAGCCCCAAGCAAGGGGTTGTGGGCTGAACTGTCTCCCCAGTATGTTGAAGTCCCAACCTGCAATATCTCAGAATGTGACTCCATTTGGAGGTACAATCCTTAAAGAGGTAATTAAGTTAAAATGAGATCAATTAGGATGGGCCCAAATCTCACCTGTATGACTACTGTCCTTATAAGAAGAGGAAATTCAGACAGAGTCACGCATAGAGGGAGAACACCAGGTGAACACGAAGACACCATCTGCAAACCAAAGAGAGAACCCTCCGAAGAAAACAGCCCTGCTGGCACTGTGAGCTTGGATTTCTAGCCTCTAGAACTATGAGAAAAAAAAAAAAGAAATTCCTGTTGTTTAAGCCACCCAGTCTGTGGTGCTTGTTGTGGCACCCCTAACAGACTAATACAAGAAGAAAGAGGAGGATGAGTGGTATCCCAGATGACAAGAAATGAGAATGCAAGTAGGAGAGGTTGTCCGGGTGTTTAATAGATTCTGACAGTTGAAGGAAAATGAAGACCGAGGTGTGCCTCTTGGAAAGACCTGGAGAGAATGGTCTCAGTGGAGTGTGATCATGGCCACAGATCTCCATGAGTTGAGAACTTAGCAGGACTCCCACTGACTGCCAGGATCACATGGGGTCAAGGGAGGGCTTTAGGAGGGAGACTCTTGGGCGGGTCAGCGCTCTAAAGGACGAGAGTGAAAGAGAGTGTGAAGGCAGGAAAGGGGAAGAACCACCCAGAAGTGAGGTCCCCAGGGTGGCAGGGAATGGTAACAAGGGGAAGAGGAGAGAACAGGTTGGGTGCAGGAGGTGTGGGTCTAAGGGCAGGAAGCTGGTGGGGCATGGAGGCTAGCTTCCCTGGCCCCTCCAGATCCACCCTGCAACCTTCTCCACCCACAGGCCATCCCAGGAGGCTGACTCATACAGACTTGCCCTCTGGCTCCCGCCACTGGGAGTCACCGGAAGGAGACTGGAGGATCAGAGGAGAGTGAGACTGGGGCTTTCCCCTCCGAACCCCCCTGCAGTCTGTGGGCCTTGTGCTCCTGAAGTCCATAGCTCCTGTTTGGGGCCCCTCCATCCAACTGTCCTCTTAGGCTCTGGCACTTGCTCCTGCGCTTGCTTGGCCTCTTCAGGCCTGAAGGCCACATGGGTTCCCAACTGTTGCTAGTCCTGGGGTCCTGCAACATCTCTTGTTGGTTTCCCAAAAGGTGTTAGTTCTCCTTTATTTAACTCTCCTCAAAGCGCTCCATTTCAAGAGACCATCTCTTTCCACTGGGCCCCTGGCTGATACGAAGGTGCTCCCTTCTAGTGCTTCTAGATGGAAGTAAGTTCCTCTGCTGAGGGTAAGGGGGGAAAGGGATTTGGGGGAGAACCTTGGGGAGAGGTTTGAGACACCCCATGGAGAACAGGAATGGACCTATAAATGGGGTGAAATCTCAGCGGAGGGGCGCCATGTAGCTCACTGGTCCGATGGTCTCACGGATTCAACTGCCAGGGCAGGTGGGAAAACGGGTTCAAGCAAGTGTGTGGTTTCTCCAGGCACAACTAAGGAACAGCAGGACCAGGGGATGTCAGAGAGAGGATGGAGGGGCCGTGAGGTGAGAGCATGGATGGAGAGGAAAATCATGTGAGTGACAGGAAAGAGCATGGGGTCTGAGAGGAACAGACATCTGAACGTGGGATTGGAAAGCAGGTGGGATTCTGGGCTCTGATTTGCCCAAAGAGTGGGTGGTGGTGAGGGACAAAGAGGGTGAGAGGTTGGGGTGCTGGATGGGTTGTCCGTGTAGACCCTCAGGTTTTGAGAGGAGGTTCAGGATGTCTGGGAGGACCAGGAGACAGGAGCCACAGTCTTTGACAAATGAGGGGGCTGACTGGGACCTGCAGCCAGTCACCCACACACGCCCCCATGGTCATAGTCACATGCAGCACGCCCACAGCCCCACCAGACACTCCCAGACACCCTCACACGCACTCACCCTCACACGCGCCCCAGACAGCAGATGGGGCGCTCGGTAATTGGTTAAACCTGTTCCCGATGTCTGGCTCCGCTCTGGCAGCGCCTGTCTGACGGGAAAGCTGGCTGGGCCCCGTACCGCTCAGCCTGCTGGCCTCCCTGCCCCTCCCCCAGGGGCTGCCCTGCACAGCGCCCCCAGAGAGGCCGGTGGGCCCCGGCCCGGCTCCCTTCCAGTTTATGAGTGAGGGTTCCACGAAGCCCCACAGGAAGAGATCCCAGCACCAGTAGGGAGGAGCCCAACCATGGCTGCAGAGACCAGAGGGACCAGGCCCGGAAAGTCCCAAGGATAAGGGGGCATGCCAAGATCATGTCCTGGACGGGAGGCAGCCGCATAGGCCACCAGACCTGAGGACAGCTCCCTGCGTCCCCTCCGCCTCAGCCACATGCCCCTGGGGTTCTCAAGGTGCTGTCACTAGAGGCCTGTGGACCTCCGTCGGCCCTGGAGGCCAGCCCAACCAAGGGCTGCGACTGAGTCAACTTGCCCAGGGAAGGCCTGTTGAACGGCCCTGTCCGGCCGGCCAGCCTTATCCTGATCCTCACCTCCGCAGGGCCCTGATCTCCAGGGGGAGGCATGGTTGGGGAAGGGAAGGGAGCATCATTCCTCCCTGCTTCTCCCCTTCCCGCTGCATCTGTGTCTCTTCGAGAGAGACTTTGGTTTGTTCCCTGGAGAGGGCCCAAAAACTCCCAAATTAGCAAACCTGGCAAGCCCACAGCTCAGAAAATAGTTCATCCTGATTCCATGTTTTTCAGGCTCACAGAAGCCTTTATTAATGAAGTCACAACACCAATATTTACCGTCTGCGGGGAGAGGCACAACATGGGGCATGGATGGGAGTGCGCGGGGACTCCCGCCCCGCCCCCCTGCAGGCCTGGCCCGGGAAGATTGGCAGGTTTCCTTGAGTCCTTTCCAGCCCTTTATGGGGATGACAGGGGTGCTCTGCTGTGATCTTCCTGCATCCCCTCCCCCACCAAGTGAGAGAGGAAGAGTTTACCCATTCCTCCACCCCTAGTGGGGCAAAAAAACAAAAAAACAATGCCTCCTCTTCTTACCTTCACCCCACCTGCACATACATGCTCCCCAGAGGTTATCCTACCTGTCCGGGAGTGAGAGTTCACTGTGAGATTCAACTTAGACTTAACCCAGGTTAGGACTTTCAGGCTGTGAGGGAAGCATTTTCCTGGTTGATGTTTGGGATGGAGGCATTGGGATGGAATGCGGCCCTTAGGTTTCTGGCATTGAGTGGACCCACAAGAGACACTGACAGGCCCCAGCAATAGGACCTTCTGTGCTTGGATCCCTTCGTGTGCCTCAAGCAACAAAGCTTGGCCTTTGACATCTTTTCAATGACTTCAACACTGATCAACCCCCCAGGACATTCTAGGTGCCAAGAATAGGATAAGGAAAGGCACAGCACAGGCAAAACCCCTAGCTTACTGGGCGACACGGATGACGTGGGTGAGACGGAGGCAGACGACACCAGGAGCGAAGGAGGAGAGGACGAGGGTGGGAAAGAAGGGAGCAGAGTGGGGGGCTTAGGACGGGGGCAATGTGCTCCTATTTGGGCTTGAGGAAGAGAGCCCTAGGCACAGCACAGCTCCTTTGAAGTGGGCCTCATCCTGGACATCCACACAAAGCTCATTATGCATCCCACTCCTCCCCTCCCCCCCCAAACCCCTGGGATCCATCTACACTGTGTCTCAAGGTAGAAGAAACCTTGGTTGTTGGCAAAGGTGGGTAGTCCTGGAGGAGAACAGGTTGGGTATGAGGTGCTGGGGGGTATGGGGTGCAGCAGACAGCTTGCTCATGGGTCTGCAGCTCAGCAGAAGTCAGCTGGTGGCATGACCTGGAACCAAAGAGAAGGCCCGGGCAGAGGGCGCAGTGAGGCAGGCAGGCGGGGGACGGACTGCCCCTGGTGTGGACAGAGGGAGGCAGGCGGGGCACGGACCGACCCTGGGTGGACAGCGGTGACAGGACAGGGATAGGAGTGGGGAGGACTCAGAAAGGCAGGAAGAGGCATCAGAGGTACCGGAGTAAAGGCGGGGGGTGGGGGTGGGGGAGCCTAGGAGGGAATGGCCACAAGATGGAGAGCCAGATGGGAGGCGTTGAGTTTGGCCACAAGGGGGTGGCAGTAACCATGGTTGGTGACAGTCTTCAATATCCGCCCAGTGGTGAGGCAGAGGTGGGGAGGAGGGGGTGGGGAGCACGTGGGAGATGGAGAGGTAGAGGGCCGTCTGGCCATGGTCAGGGCCAGAGGTACTGGATACAGGTTACAGATAGAGGTTTTCTCAGGCTGAAGGAAACCTTGCTGTGTGACAAGCAGGAAAGACAAGTGAACAAACTGGAGGCAGATGAACCAGAGCTCGGTGGGCCCTGCCTCGAGCACTTTCCCAGGCTGGAAGGCCCTAAGGCCCCAGGAACCAGGTGCAAGCTCGGCCTACAGCCCTGTCTCTGGAGCTTTCATCGACCCAGGGGGGCTTTGCAGGGACAGGAGAGCATCCTGGTGGGGCAGGACTTGGGGCAGAGGTGGTCAGCCTCTGGGAAGGGTGCCCCCTCTACCCAGCCCCATTTTCCCCTCGACTGGAGAAGTCACCACAGCTCCATGCATGGAGAAGTATGGATGCTCTCTCCTCCATGACCCACCTGGGCCTGATTCCCACCATTTATTAAGTTTGGGAAGACTTGAGCACAGCCTCCCTCAGAATACAGGGTGTTCCTTCTCTACGTCTAGCCTCAGTTTCTCTTGCTGTGGAGTTGGAGCTAGAGACCAGGGTCAAGCATCATCAAAAGAGAAGAGTCAGTGGATTGAGTCTCCAAGGCCCCGTCCGGATTCCCAGGCCCATTCCCCCTGTGGCTCTCGGAGCCAGAACCCACCACCCCAGGCTCACAGGCTCTGGGGTTGGAGCTGGATGCCCATGTCATTAAGAGAGAGACTTTTATTGTTCCCATAGGGAAGGGAGACACAAGGGGATCACTAAGAACTACAGCGGGTGCCTGCAAAATAAATTAAAACAGAAATTCGTCAAAACAAAAAGGAGATAAGAGAAATGGAGAGTGGCTGGGAGGCTGCGCTGCCCAGGTGGGCAGGCTCTCCAAGGAGAAGGTCGAGCAGTCCCGGGCCTCAGCCAGCCCACGTCTTGTCCCTCTGTCGGTGGCGGCCCCAGGCTCCGAGCCCTCCGGGGCCGTGACCTGAGGCCTCCACGCAGCCCGGCCAAGGAGTGGCCAGAGTCCTGCTGGGCCCACCGGTGGGGGGGCCTGGCCAGCAGCGCGTGGCACTTTGCCCTGGTGGGGTTGCGGCTGCCCACCCTAGTCATTGGAGGTGACGTCGATGTCCTCCCCGTTGGCCTGCTTCGTGGCAATGCGCCACCGGTTGATATGGTGGGAACCCTTCTTCTTCTGCTCCGACTCAGGCCCTTCCTCCTCCAGCTTCTGCCGCTTGTACTTTGTCCTCCGGTTCTGGAACCACACCTTCACCTGGGCCAGGGAGGGAGGGGCACAGGTGAGAAACGCCCAGGAAGCCCCCAGCAGCCACTCAGCCTTCCAGCTGGGCTGGGAGCCGGATGGGGAACCGAGACCAGGGTCGTCTCCTCTGGCTGGCGCCACCTGATGGGCCTGGAGGCCTTCCCTTCCAGATGCAAATGAGGGGGCCAGGGGCACTGTGGGCCTGAGACGGGCTGTTTTGCTGTCCCCTCAATAGAGGTGCGGAGAAGGCAATGGCACCCCACTCCAGTACTCTTGCCTGGAAAATCCCATGGACAGAGGAGCCTGGTGGGCTACAGTCCCTGAGGTCGGGAAGAGTCAGACACGACTGAGCGACTTCGCTTTCACTTTTCACTTTCATGCATTGGAGAAGGACATGGCAACCCAGTCCAGTGTTCTTGCCTGGAGAATCCCAGGGGCGGGGGAGCCTGGTGGGCTGCCATCTATGGGGTCGCACAGAGTCGGACACGACTGAAGCAGCCATCACATGGGTCTGGATGGCTGGTGTGAGCCCCACCCCCAGGGCAACCCCGTGCTCAGAGCAGCACCATGAAGAGGCAGAGCGGACACAGCTACTTAACCGGGAAGCACTGGCCCTGCCAAGGGCAGTGTCCAGGACAGCCGGAGCACTCTGAGGCCCACCGACCCCACTGCTCGAGGCTCCAACATCTCACACCATCTAGGTCAACCTGTCTCACAGGAGGAGCCTGTCTTAGTAATCTCAGGTAGAATCCTCCATCCCGCCCCAGAGGTGGAGCTAGATGGGTGGGGAGTCCTGGATCCTTGGGTGCCAGCTCCTCAGGGTAGTCTGGTCTGAAATCCACCAGTGGAGGCCTCATCCTCCTTACACATCAGGGTGTCTGCATCCACACCCAGTGCTCTGGACTTGCTGCCCCCACATCACCAGCCCTTGCAGCCCATCCAGATGTGGGAACAGGTCATACAAGGAATAGCTGGGAGAAATACCAGGGGACAGAAGTGAGCTCCTTCTTAAACACAGAGAGCCCCGCAGCTCGTGTCAGGCAGTAAGAGCCCTGACAAGGGGAGGGGTCAGAGGCCAACACTCTCCTGTGTGATGTGGAGGAAGGGTGGGCCCATGATGCTAAGCCCATCTCCTCCCGGAAGCCTCCCCAGACTCAGTCCCATATCTCATCATTCATCCCTTCTCCCTCCTCCTTCAGCATTTGCTCAGTGCCCAGCACATGACAGCCCTTAACATCCTCTCCTGCATGATCTGGGAGGATCGTCCTGGTCCTTAACTAGTTTTATAGTTTTAGTTCTTGAGGACTGTGGAGAAAACGTCACTTTGTCAGCTCCTCCTGACTACACAGTCCTTTTCTTGGCCTCGCAGCATCAGGCCAGACCAGATCACCCTCAGAGTTGGCGGGAGGGGCTGAGTGCTGATCATCTGCTGTGTTCGCTCCCCTCTCTGGACTTACGTCCCTCATGCGTAAGAGAGATGCTTTCTGGGGCCCTTTACAGCTTTAGGGCACCTTCTGGGCTTCTGTTCCACAGGGTACCTGGGGAAGGTGGTGCCAAGGGGGCAGGGTTATAAGGCATGGAGGGTTTCCAGAAATAATAGCACATTTAAAAAGCAAGTAGATGGGCTTCCCAGGTGGTGCAAGTGGTAAAGAATCCGCCTGCCAACGCAGGAGACATAAGAGATCAGGTTCGATCTCTGGGTTGGGAAAATCCCCTGGAGAAGGGCATGGCAACCCACTCCAGAATTCTTGCCGGGAGAATCCCATGGACAGAGGAGCCTGGAGCACTACAGTTCATGGGGTCACAGTACAGTTCATGGGGTCACACAGAGTCAGATACGACTGAAGCAACTAAGCACAGATGCAGACAATTGCAGTTGGAGTGACCCGCGGTACCCATACAAGTGGTGAGCGGTTAGTCATGGGTGTGGAATAATGGTGAGCACCTCGCTGTGGCTACAGCAGTGACTACGAAGGAGAGAACCTTGAATCCTGGGGTGGGGGCAGCTAAAGGCAATCCGCAGAAACACTACACAGATCTGTCCTGCCCCCTGAGAATCGGTGAAAAGCACGGGCCTTAGCCACAACGCCAGGCAGGGGCAGACAAAGCTGGGCTGGCACGAAGGCCCAGGGAGCAGCTTCGTGCTCAGGATGCCCCGCCTTCCCATTTTGCAGACATTCCCCTCTGTCCCCTCCATGGAGCCCAACCCAACCTGGGCTTCCCCAACAGCCCACATGCCCAGGGCTTCCATGGCGCCCTTGGTCCTGTCTGTAGGTTTCTGAGCCCTAGGGTAGGTGTGAGGACAGCCAGTGCTCGGTGCTACACAGAACAGACACACAGACAGGAAGACACATGGACACAGAACACACGGACATGAAGAGACCACTGGCCTTGGTGGCTGGAGTACGGGGAGGCCTCCTTCCTTCAATTCCAGGGCTGGATTCTTGCCTGCATGTCCCAGCTCAGATAGATGGGGAAGATGGCAGATGCTCCAGGGGCAGGGCTTCTGGATTCTGTGCCCACCTTTCCTCAGGCACAGGGCTGGCTGGGCCCTGGGTGGTTCTCGGCACAACCGTTTGGCAGCCAGCCTGGCCCCTGCCCCCCACCCTGGAGCCCACTGTGACTCTGCCAGTCCGTAGGCGGGTGAGCTCGCCCAGCCTCCTGTGCAAGGCGTGTGTGTGACTCAGGCCTGGATGCAGGGCTGGGGCGGTATTCCTGAGAGCCCCAGGGGCTGGCTGAGGGCTAAGCATGGCCAGCCTGGTGATGCACGATCCAGGGCAGCACCAGGGACACGGGGCCCCTTTCTGCACCTTCTGCCTCCCCCAGGCATTCCCAAGTCTCCTTCCAGAAAGGAGACTCATCTTTAGTGGGATAGGCCTAGCCTGCTACCCTTGCCCAGCATCACTGGCCCAAAGAGTGAAAGCTTCAGTGGTGGAACTTGGGGCATAGAGTATGTTTTCACACCAGGGACAGCTTCCTGGCAAACCCAAATGAAAAGCAATTCTGAATATTTTCTCCATGAAAACTACTAGGGTCAAGGAGGCAGCTCTCTAGAAACAGGGATGAAAACTCTCTTCCCAGGCAGCCTGGCTATCTTCCGGAGAACAGCCTTGGGCTGAGTGTCCAGATGCTGTTTACAAAGACTGTAATAACAAGGGGATGCTCATGACTTAGTAATATCAGCGAAAACGGCAGGATGCACAGTTTGGGCACAGTGTGATCACAACCATGGAAAAACAAAGCCTATGCATGGGGAAAAAAGACTAGAAGGAAATGTACCCAAAGTATGGGTGACTTGTCTTCTTTCCACTTTTCCGATTTTTCTTTAATGCTTACTTATAACAATTAATAGTAATTTTTTTATTTGGTAAAAGAAAAGGAACTGGGCCCAAGTGTGGTAAGAGTTAAGAATGATACCCCATGAACTTTCCAGTCCAGCCAGGCAAATCTGGGGTTATCCCAGAACTCCTTCTCTAGAGGACAGAAAACCTAGAAAGGAGTCAGGTTACATAACGTGGCTACCAGCTCATCGGGAGAGGCCTTAGGAGGCTGTACTTAGTCTGCACTGCCTCCCCCCAACACTGGCATGTTACCCACCTTTCTTTAAGCCCAAAGGCACACTTGGCTTTCTGACCGAGGAAGCCCTCACACACCTCTGAACCCTCTGGGTTTGGAGAGAGTTTCCTTGTGGCCTTCTAAGTCCCTGCCACACTCAATGTCTCTCAGTTTTTCTGATAAACAAGATCCTTCCAAGAGTCTCCACTTTTGTCCAAGTTATACCACCGGGAACTCTTACTTAGCCTTTGAAACTCTGTTCCCTTGGCCCTAGATGTGGCCCATTGCCTGTCTGCACTTCCTTAGTGCTTTCTCTGTCTCAGTGACAGTGGCTCCAGCAACGTATTAATTTGCTGAAACCTCTGTCTCCTCATCAGACAGTATGGGAACCTGGAGAACAAAAGTGGTGTGTTAGCTGGCTTTGGAGGCCCACTGGGCATGTTCCAGGTATGTTCAGCTGGCAGGGCAGAGGTGAAGTGACTAAGCCCTATGCTCTAGGAAAGAGGCACCTTGTGCCAACCTGGAAAACAGGAGAAAATCAATGGTAGAGGGATTGGACTCTTAACTGGAAAGGGTGTTTGGAAATTGCTGACTGCTAGAGAGATGGGATCCTTTCTTGGCTTACTTCAATGGTCACTTCTCTAAGAGGGTCAATTCCTAATTCTTTCAGCTGTGGATTGGATTAACCACTTCTAGGGGGAAGGTGGAGAGGAAGATCCATTGTTGAGGGGACAAGGGTCAGCTTGAATTAGGCTGACTGGTTGATTCAGGTGAAACTGGTATGGATAAATGAATAAATGAAAGAATGAAGGTATTAAAGCATTAGTGGACTGATCACTGTATACACTGATGAATGAAGATGTGCGTGAGTGAATGGACAAATGAGCTTACAAACAAGCAAACTATATAGCTCCAGCCAATGTTTCAGACTACCTTTGAATGAACCAGATCCCTTCTTTTCCACCACTCCCTAGTCTTAGCCCATCCTATCTGGGCCCCTGCACACTTTCAGGTGAATACTTGTCCTCTCCTCAAAGAGTTCACAAACTTCTATCCAAGGGCATTTGAGTCTTGTAACTCTGATACAAGACGTTTCTCCTTATGTCCTACTATTATCTCTTCTGTTTTAATTTAAGCCTGTGTCCTTCTATTCTATTTCACCCTCAGACACAGAGACACACCACTCTTTCTAGTCTGTCATCCTCAGACTAGACAGACGCTTGGAGACATTAATCATGCCACTCCTCAGCTTGCCTCCCTGCCCTCTCCACTGGGGATCCACTTCCTAACATTTGACCACGTGAACTGCTCCCACTCTCAAGGTCAAGCCCAATGCCATGCTAAGCGCACCCCTCACTCCCCCAAACTGAGGTTGCCTCTGGCTCCTCATCAGCCAGAGTCCTAACTCTTCCTAAGCTTTCTGGTTTCCTCCTCTCTCAGTCCACCCTGGATGCCGTCACTCTCAGGGAGACATCACAAGATTCGCCTGTCTTCTCAGGACCACACCCTGAGAGAACCACTCCAGCCTCCCTCTCTCTCCTGTCCTCCTGCCTCCCACTGGACTCCCGGACCTTCAGAGATGCAGAAGTTCTTGGAGAAGAGCCAAGACTTAGGGTAGGGATGAATCCATCTCAGAACACACAGTGAGCCAGTAATCTTTCCCAAAAATTCAAGTTCCTTGGATATCTCCCTTTTATCCATCCCCCAGAGGGAGATATTCCAGGCGGGAAGTCTTCTTACATGCCCCTCTGGGGAAAACCCATAGGCAGGTGACCACACACTTCTGCCTCCTAAGATCCCCCCACCCATGCTCTTGGGCCCTAAGAAGGTAGCCACACTCGATAGCTCCTGCACCATCTTAATCCTAAAACCTCCCCCTTTCTTCCCACCAGTCTAGACATCCCTCCAAGTCTCCATGGCTGTGGTCTTCCAGGAGCTTTCCGCCCACGTAACTCTCCCCTGACCTCCTCAGTCCACAGCTGTGGCTTCAATGGGACTCCAGTCACTCACCCCTGGCATGCCCCACCACTGTCTGAGGAATCTCCAAGGCCAAGAGACCACATTTCTGCATCCCTTTCCCTCACAATTCAGCTAAATTCAGCCAGGGTAGGTCAAGAAACACCTCCTGAACTGTCTGGAGTTGGAGGAACAGCTAGAAATACTGACCAATCCATCAGCTGGAGCAACCAAATGCTTTCTCTCCCTCCCCCTAAAACTAATGTGCCCCTCCCCGCACATGCACAGAAGTTCACAGAGGCGCTCCATGCCCTATGTACATATGATAGCACCTGACCTTTGGGCACTGATCACGCTAAGCCCACACGTCCTCCACATTATGGGCATACATATGTTCGCGCATGTGTGCGAAGTTGCTTCAGTCATGTCCAACTCTTTGCAATCCTACGGACCGTAGTGCTTCAGGCTCCTCTGTCCATGGGATTCTCTAGGCAAGAATACTGGAGTAGAGAAATGAACTAGGCAGAGCTCCCCAAGCAGGCAAATGGGATTTCAGTATTTGCCTCCCTGCTAACTGACTGTGTGACCTTGGGCCAGTTACTTCATGCCATGCCCTCCTCCAGGGGATCTTCCCGACTCAGGGATTGAACCCATGTTTCCTGCATTGAAGGTGGATTCTTTACTGCTGAGCCACCAGAGAAGCCTCATACATATATTACATACACTCATTACACACACACACACACAAGCTCACTCAAACTCCAGGGTCTAATCTGACCCAGGCCTGAGTCTGCCCCACCAGCCACCAGGATTGAGTCTTAAATGGGCTTCACCCTGGTCAGACCGCTGGGCTGCACTACAGCAGAGAGGAGCACAGAGCTACAAGGAAGAACTAGCCCTTACCCACGGCCCCTCCCTCCTCCTCCTGGATTAACCCACGCCATTAACTCCACTCTCAACCAGTTTAAGGCCCTATCCCAACTACTAAAAAGCTTGGGTTGCCTACCCACAGCATCCCATGCTAGAGCTTTGGGCATACAGATACCCCTGAACTCTGAACTAAGACCCACACACCACTCTGCTTAACCCTCCCTGAAGTTTTATCCATGAATTGGTAAATAAAACTCCATCACCTATGACTGATCAACAATCAGTTATGAAAGTGCAAGGGAATCACAGGAGCAGAGGGACAGAAAGGGAACAGTGATGGCAGAGAGTGAGGGGAATGACTGATAAAATTAGCATATGGATAAGTATAAGGTCAAAAGAAAACTGCCCACTCATTCAGTACATGTGTATGGAACATCGACTCCTTGCTGGTCACTGAACTGGGCCCTGGGGCACAGCAAGAAGAAGAAAGGCTCGCCCTCTGTCTCCCAGAGCTGAGATGCTCAGGCCTACTCTTCATCTGGATCACCCAGAGAGCTACTTTATAAACATTCCTGGGTCTCAGCCTGGAACTCCTGAGAACCTCCTGAGCAGGCTCTAGGAATTCGTATTTTAAGATTTCTTTGAGAGATGGATGCAACCAGTGTATAGTCTGACATTTGGCATGGCAGGTTATTAAACAATAGCAAAATCCTACATATATTATGATATGCAGGAGATATGCTGTGAGTTCTGAGAACCTGGAGGAGGGATTATATAGAAATACAGAGAAATAGAATATAGATAAGCCAGATGCTCAGGGCTAGAAAGAACCCTGGAGTTCATTTTATTCAACCTTACAGATCAGGAACTGAGGCCCAGAAAAAAAGACAAAGCAAGAGTTGATGAGATGATAACCATTATAGACATATGCATATACTGTCAGCTGCTAAAGATCTATAGAGATGGAAGTTTGACATGGATGGTAGATATATAGAAGGTAAAACAGAGTAGATGATAAAGAGATAATCAACAGTTGGGTAAACAGGAATTATTGTTCAGAGAAAAGATAGAATTAATAATAAATAGGAAATATAAATTAACCAGCTTTGTGGAGGCAATTTAATGAGAGTAGACAGAAGTACATGGCTAGATATAAAATAGCTATCTGTTAGGAACAGAATAGAGAGCTCTGAGAGACAAATATAGATATTGACAGTAGAAATAGATGTCAGGGGGCTGATGGGAATGATTGAAGCTTGACAAATAGCTGATAGTTAGATTTGACAGGTAAGCTTGCCTGGCAAATAAAGCAAGATGGATAGATAATTAGTTAATTATATAGCCTAGATCTCAATGATAGTTACAAAAGGGACAGAAAGCAGCTCTGCTGATGAAAAAGACTGAACTAAGAATCAGTAATTCCAGGTGTAGATCTTATTATAACAATAACTTGACATATTACTTTCAACAAAGGGAAGAGAAGTACTGGGGGTGATAATTAATATTATTTGAGTTCAAATTAGATATCTTTTGATCCTTAAACCTATTTTCTGGATGATGAAACCAGAACTCAGAGAAGTTGAGTAACTGGCCCAAGGTTACACAGTTAGCAGGGAGGCAAATACTGAAATCCCATTTGCCTGCCTGGGAGCTCTGCCTACTTCATTTCTACATCTTAAAGGCCTAACCTGGAAAGAAAGGATTCTACAAGGAGATTTCTCAGGCTCAAATATTGCACAGTTCTATTATTTTGTTTGTTTCATATGCTTAAACCATGCGACAAGAATAGCCATGAGTTTTGATAGTTAACAAAGCTGGATCCATTTTATTTTCTATCTGGTTTTCTTTTAAATATATGTTTAAGCACATTCTAATAAAAATGAGAGGAAACAATCATTAGGTTTACTAACTGGCATTGTTAGGTCCAAATATTGACAGGTAGATAAGTTCAGTTGAAAGAAGGTCAATTAAAAATGCTCTCACTGAACTAAAAAGATGGAAGTTTAAAAACAATGACATTATTTCAACAAGTGTTAATCTGTGGGTCGTGGACATAAATGGTTTTGTTTTCTTACATTTCTGCAATTACTTTTAATAACTAATACTTTTTAAATGAAAGTAACTATAAATACCATTCCTGAACTGACACCTTGTTTTAAACAAAAATTTTAAAACATTTGCAAAGAGGGAAAAGTGGGTGTTATTTTATTAACTTGTTTTTCAAAAATACCTTCTTTTTAAACGTTTTAAAAATTTAAGTCCGTTTTTTTGTGAGCTTGATCTCCGCAGTTAGAACAGACCGGCTAGCAAATCTGAAAAAGCCCGGGCCCTGCAGCAGAGACAGGAGCAATGCATTAATGAAATAAGGCATCAGATAGGTAGGACAAAGATACCAACATGCGTTGTGAGCAGGAAAGAGTGAGGTCGGGGCTGGGGACGAAGTTGGGCTTGGACTCCCACATGAAGTCTTCTATCTAGCCTCACTGCTACCCAGGAGACCCCAGGCTGCACACACACCTCACCCCCGCCCTCAGCCCGGCACCATCTCTCTATCAGGACTCGGGTGGAGGATGGTGGTGTGAGAGGCGAGCAGAAAAAGGAGCGGAAGATGAAATGCCGGCGGCGGGCGAGAGCTGCTGGGCCGCCAGCCGACCTCTCTCTTTGCGAATCTGGAAGCTGTCGGGGACGCGAGGGAGTTAAGGTCTCGCAAAGCCTACCCAGTTACAGAAATCCGCCTCCAGGGCAGCAACCAGCCACCCCAGCGCGCTGGACTCCGGGCGGACGGAGAGCTTAGCGGTGCTTCCAGACAACATTTATTTATGGCAAAATCTTTACTTACAATAAGGACAAGTCTGCCTCCCTATAGTTCCCTTCTAGTTCTTTAATTTTTTTTTTATCAATTACAAAAACACTACGTGGTGATTGTAATTTCATCTAGTTCAAATCCCTTCAATGCCGTCGGAGTTTATTCCCTCCCCAACTCAACAGCCCTTCAAGTGATGAAAACAGGCCCTGAATACCAGAACCTACTTTCCCACCGTTTCCAGGTCCCGCCGACGCCCGCGCACACACTCCACCGTTTCAGCGCGGTGCCAGCCTGCCTGCGCTGAGACCGGGGCCGGCCTCGGACCCCGGGCAAGGGCGCGCACTCCCGGCTAACCTTCTGCTCTTTGCAGCCCGGGGACCCGTGGTCTTTCTCGCCACCGCGAGGCCTTCGCCCCCGTCGCCCCTGCACGGCAGCGGAGCCAGTACGGGACAGGCCTGAGCACCTCACACACCTCCGAGCGCCCCCAGAACTGTGGCGGGAGAAGGGCGGCCGCCACCGCAGGGCTGAGACGACACCAGAGGGCCCGGGCGGGCGCGGAGTGACCGCGGCCTCAGTGTTCCGCGCTCGGCCGGCTCCCGAGGGCGCCCGCCGCCTCCTGAAAGCTGGCCCCTCCCGTGGGCTGTGTGAGCCGGGTCGGAATAAGGTTTGATTCCAGCCTCCGGGTAGGTCCTTAGTACTTAATAAAAGTCCTGTGGCCCCTTCGAGGCTGTACGCAGTCGGAGGGAAGACAGTCATGGCGGGAGCGCCGCAGGGGTGGCGGGAGGAGACGGGGCAGGCTGAGGGGCGAGGCCGGCCTCTCGGGCACCCGCCCGGCCCACCTCCACCTGGCCCCCGGGCGCAGCTTGGACCATTCATTACCTGCGTCTCGGAGAGGCTGAGGCTGCCGGCCAGCTGCTTCCGCTCGGCGCCCACCACGTAGTGGTTCTTCTCGAAGGCACGCTCCAGCCGCAGCAGCTGCGAGGGCGAGAAGGCCGTGCGGATCCGCTTGGGCTTGCGCGCGAAGGGGCCGTGCAGAAGCAGCCCGTCCTGGGGCACGTCGCTCGCTGTGGCCGCGTCGCCGACGGCAGATACAGACAGAGAGAAGGGCACCGTGAGCTGCGGCCCGGCCGCCCGCGAAGCCAGCCAAGCTCGGCCCTCGCGCCTCGCTCGCACACGCCCCGGAGCGCGCCGCTGCACTCTCCCACCCTTGACACACGCACACCCACGTCTCCTCTTTCTCTTAAGTCCACTCCTTTCCCCGATACCTCCTCTTGGCTGAGAGTTATCGGGTCAGGGGACGCCCGGAATCGCAGCGCTGCGGGTCACTGTTGGGCCAAGAGGCGGGCCGGGTCTGGAGAGGCGCCCAGTGCCTGAGCAGCCTAAGAGGCCAAGGGAAGCTCTCTTTGTCTGGTATGCCCCGTCGCGTCTCCCTCAAAGTGGACCAGGGGTAGAGACGGGGCTGGGTGTCAGGAAAGTGGCAAGGGGCCCAACCTGGCTGTCAGGCATTCCCGTACCAAACGCAGATTCAAGAACTGAGAGTATCTTAGGAACTCTCCCTCACACCTGCTTAAACCAGCCTTGCAACTAAATGCTCAGGCTACTAGCCCATAGAAAATTCCTGCCAACAGGCGGAGGCTCTGCCTTGCAAGTGGTAAAAATAGGCCAGGGGCCAGGTCAAAATCCAGACAGCATCTGGAGGTCTCAAGTTAGGTTACTTCTAACCAATATCCCACCTCTCTCCCCCCAGGTCTTCAGATAAAATCCTCTTCCTGCAGACTTACTGCTCTCTGGTGGAAAAAGACCTTGCTTCATCCCTGAATAATCTCCTGCTGAAGAGACAAGTGTATAAATAACTAGATGTCATCTTTCTCCCTAATAGATATAGATATATTGGTTTCTGCATGGGCGTATGTAAATATATGCTCCAGCCTCCCTACTGTCTTTTTCTCCTGTCTACCATACAGGATTTTCAAAGAGTGTAACAGTCCCTTGGCAAATGTTGGCCATCATGGGGACTCAGCTGCTACATGCAGGAGAAGGGGCTGACATTGGGCTGAAGAGGGCTGAGGTAGTAGGGTCAGGAACTACAAAAGCTGGAACAAGCTTCCATCCACAGCCCCAGTCTCAAGGAATCCCCCCACTAGGCCCTCATACAACCTCTGGCTTGGTTGCACACGCTAACAAGACTGGAAGCAGGCCCTGACACCATCCGTGGATTCTCAGGCAGTGGCGCATACCAGTACCCCAACCCACCAAGAATGCAGAGCACTACATGAAATGTTTTGACAGTTAGCAGTTGAGATTGACTGATCCAATTAATTTCTTCAGAAATGGCCACTGGTTTGACTCAATTTGATTTGTTGTTTTGTTCTTAAGACAATTGTTTGGATAATTCAGTTGAGCTCTCCCATCTCTGGAAATATCTCTGTAAGTGAGGCAAGGACGCATAATTGAGATGCTGTTGCTACAACTCTCCAGGTAACTGTTCATGTCCCTCTTCTGGTGGAAACTGCCTGACCTGATTTCTTCCAAGTCTGTGGGCTTTGGACATCTACATAGGAAAACTTGATTGCTGGGGTTTTCTGGGTAACAGCGTTGCCTAGGAATGAGTGGCCAGTGCCTGGGCGGGGAAACAGAGTCCCCTGAGAGGGAACAGCTACTAACTTCCAGTCGCCTTATCCATTCCAAGTGACTGAATCTGTGCTGCTACAAAAGTGAGTGGGATCACATCACAGGAAGATGGAGGGGTCGGCGGGTGGGGGACACCCTGCCCACTGGGTCCTTCAAGGTGGGGGAAGATTCTCAGGCCTGACAGAAGGAAAAGTTTAGCTTGTGGTGATGGAGGGGATAGATGATTAGGGGAGGTAGTCTGGCAGAGACGGGTAGGAGGGAGAGAAAGGAGGAGAAGGATCCAGGTGGGGGAAAGGATTACAGCCTCAAGTGCGAGCCAGTGTGATGAGGCCAGAGAAAGGTGGGAGAGGTGGGTGGGAAGCAAACACTCCTTGCTGATGTTAAAATAAATTGCTTCAAAAACAATAGCATTCTGAGCTCAAGTCAAATACCAACAGTGGTTTTCTCTGGACAAATGAGCTGGAGAGGGAGAGAAAGCCTAGCACACCCCTGTGGTCACAGGGTTTGGCCTCAGCAACTTGACAGGGCCCAGGCTGGTCAGAAATGAAGTGGCAGTGTGGAGACACCCTCGATTTGTGAGTGAATGGGATGCAGAAGTGTGAAGGGTAGTGTGGGGCTGAGAAAGCAGGACTGCAGCCTGCCTCAGTGTGTGATTTGACGGGTGTTTTATAATTCCATGCTGTGTGTTGGTCACTTGTGCGGTAGAGTTCTCTGTGTTTATCTTTATAAACCCAAAGTGGAGGATGGAAACAACAAGCTTCTCTGTCCTGACACATAGGACCATTCGGCTCAAGTCTGGCTATTTTAGGGGGAAGATAGGATGCTTGGGGTCCTCTTCAGCTGGGGAGAGAATAGCAGCAGTTCATTGTAACCCCCCAAAGGGGCAGATAGCATGTATCCTGTAATCTGTGTGTGCATGTGCAGAAACATAGAAGTCCTGACCCAACCAAGAAGAAGCAGAGACCAGGAAAAACTACTCAAGATGCTGATTACTGATGTAAAAGATATGATTTCAAAAGAAGCAGGGTTTTTTCCTGTAAGGAAGAATATGTTTAGTACAAAATCAACCATCCTGAGAAATTGAGTAATAGTTTCATGTTTCTGTAAGAACCAGGGTGGTGCCTATGAGCCTGGGCCGCTCTCACTCTGATCTGTGGAGAAGGGACCTCAACCGTCCCTACCTTGGCTTCAGTCTGCCTTAATTGGACCACAAGGGCAGAACAAGCTCTGGGACTGGGGTTGCGGTGTGGCCTGTTTAGAGACAGTAGTTCTGGGCTGTGAGAGTAGGCTGTCAGTTTCAGGCAAGGACAAGGTGGAAAAGTGGAAAGGGGCTGGCTGAGTCTTCCCTGTAGCTAGTAACTGAACCCCACTCTGCCCCGTTTTCCTCCAGCCTCTCTCTGCAGGTTCCTTTAAGGCAATGGCTGGGAACTAGCAATCGACGTTCCCAGGACTGACTGAGGTGGCAGGAACTGGGAACTAGGGATTCGAAGGCCCGAGGCCCAAGCTGCAGTGCCTCCTGGAGATGCTGTGGCAAGCTGGGGGCTCTGGGCCGGATGGCGAGGCGGAGGGGCCTGGGGCTACGAGAAGGAGAAGCCCGCCGGGGAACGGAGATAACCTATTCCCCCCTCCCCCTGCCGGAACAAAGGCTCCCTTTGAAGCACCGGCCCATTACCACCACCAGTCCCGAGGGCCTAATCTCCACCGCCCCCTCCCGACGCAGCTTCCCGGCCGGGAAAGTTCCTGCTGTCCGAGGGAAATAGCACCGAAGTGCGGCTAACTCGCTGTCTCCTCCAGCCCCTCCTCTTCAGGCCTCGAAAGCCGCCTCCGGCTTCGGAGTCCCGCCGCCTGATCCCGGCCATTCCGCACTGACTTTTCTGCCAGCGCCTTGCTCAGCGGAGAAGCCGCTACCCTGCGCGCCGGGACCTCCCTGGTGGAGAGCGCTGCGCACAGAACGCAGACGTTTTCCTTTTCGTTCCTGTAGGGTTTCGCTTCTTGCATTGAAACGGGGATGAAATGAGCATCGCGGAGACCCGGTTCTCTAGAAAACGCGGCGCCGGAGGGCCTGAAATGACTCGGCTCATATCCCCGAGGGCCCCCGAGGACGCAAGGACGCCCGGGCCGCAAGGCGTCTGCCCCGACGCTGACCAGCCCTGAAGCCAAAACCTCTCAAAATTAAAAAAGTCATTCCGTGCCCAACGGATTCTCGTGTTCAAAAATGCGACCACGTTTGGCTCCGTCTCCGCGTCCAGACACAGTTCTTGGGAGAAAAATGCAACCGTTTTTGCAACTAGACAACGTGCCCGCCGGGGCTGAAGGCTCAGGGAGCGGCGTCGATTTCCGAGAGGATTTTTGCCGAGGATTTATTCACCCTCGTCTGACTGGGGATGCTCAGAGCCGGAGCTGGATCTCTTACAAGGCGTTCCCGACCCTTGGTGCCCCGGCCCTCGAACCCTAAAAGCCGGTGTCGGCGAGGTCAATGGCGGGAAAGGAGGCGCGGAGGGCATGGGGCGGCCGGTCTAAAGCCGAGGGCGTCGCCGGGGAGGCCATCTCGGAGTGAGCAGAAACCACAGGGGTCAGGACCGGTTCTGTCCTCTTCTTCGAGCTCCTGTCCCTCCTCCGGTCTGCTAACCGCCGGTCCCTCCGCCGCCCCAGCCGGAGGGTTCACAAACAGCCGCGACTTTCAAATTGGCCTGCAGTCGCCAAGTTTAGAGACCGGGGACCCAGCCCACGGAGGACTGAGGTGGTTTGCTCAATTTAAAATAATACTTAATTTTATCAGTAAACATTTATTTTAATTGACAGACTTCTTTCCCATAGCGGCTGACACTATAGGCATTTTTTGTTGTTGTTCCGGATGATTTGGGCAAATCTTTGAAATCCCCAGAGCAGACAAGACTTTCCACAAAAATTCTTGCTCAAACAATTACATTACCTTATTTTGTGGGATCTGCTGGGCCAGTATCTATTAGCCAGATGGGACTCAGAAAATTGTCTGACAAATTGGGGTGGGGAAAGCAGCTTTCCATGATACAGTTAAACAGCTATAGCCAAAGCTTCAAGAGGTCATTTTCTTCTGTTATCTAGATAATTGTACCAAATACCCAATTTATTTTGACTGTGTAGATCCAGTTTACCACCAGATCAGCTCCAGGAGCAAAGCTCTAATCACGTCCTTTTCGTTTGTTTTGCTAAGAGCCAGTTTACCTACTTCTGAGTCAGGTCTGAGTAAGGCTGAGGTCTGGTCTACACTAACAAAATAAAACTGAAAACTAAACCAATTACGGCACAAATTAAGGCCATTCCAAAAAAAAAAAAAAAAGTGAGGGGGGGCGCAAGAAGAAAGAAAAGAAAAGAAAAAACCAATAAATTCAAAGAAGAAAGCGAACTCCAACTAATGGAACTCTTTGCTTGGAGAAAGTCAGACCACTGAAACCTCTGTGTGTGTGTGTGTGTGTGTGAGAGAGAGAGAGAGAGAAGTGGGGGATCTTCCTTACCAATCCTATTGCCCAGTGCGGACTAGGGGGCTCAGACTGCCTACGACCTTAACAGCCCTCTGCCCCCGCCCCCTGCCTGGGAGGACTGCAGTCGGTACCCCAGCAGCCTGTAGGTTCCCGAAGTCCGCGAGAGTCGCGGGAAGCCGGTTTGCTTTGGCAAACCTTCCCACCCTGGGTCCGAGAGGCAGGTGTGACTTGGAGAAGTCGGGCCGAGGTTGCCGAGAAACATCCCCAAACAGAGGAGCACTCAACACTGAACATTAACTCTCCAGTTTCCCCTCCCTCTGCCCTTTCTTCCCACAGAATCGGGACAAGCAGGTGGACTTTCCCCTGTCTCCTTGGCCAGCGAAGGCGGGTCCCTGGGAGTTGGTTGTGGAAGTGCGAACCTAGTATGGTCCCAGGTCCAGCTGGGTCAGAGGGAGGGCGGCCGACGCTGAGTTCTCTGGGATGGGACTGGCTCAGCCTGGAGACAGTAAGGCAGGCCGCAGGGAGGACCAGGAGAAGCTCCAAGGATGCGTCCGGGCTTGGCGTCCGGACTGGCATCAATCCTGGAAAAGCCTGGAGGTCCCAACCTGGTTCTCTGGGAGGGAACCCAACGCGGCAGAAGAGCGAATGGATCTGGCGCGGCACTTCCCTGCTTAGGAATCGGCCTCTGTGGACCCGCAACCTTTTCTGACACAACTTCTGAATGGCCCCGGACGCCCCCGAGCCTCCCCCGCGCCTCCGCAGCGCGGGCGCCGGCCGGCCGCCGAGGCGGGCACAACGTGGGCACTCACCCTGAAAGCGGTGGCCGAAGAAGCGGTTCCGCAGCACCCAGGGATAGAAGTGCAGAGGGTCCCGGTGCTGGGCGCCGAAGAAGGAGTGCGGGGGCTGCAGCGGGGAGGCGCCCAGCTGGTGCGCCGGGTGCACGGTCAGCGCGTGATGGTTCATGGCCTCGGGGAATACGAGCTCGGGACCGCCGTAGAGCGAGCGGCCGGCGCCCGCGGCGGCGGGGAAGCCGCTCACGAAGGCCGCTTCGGCTGCGCTGGGGTGAGGATAATTGAGCGCCGTGGGCCGGAGCGGCTCCTCCGAGGCGGCCGCCGCCAGGGGATGGGAGCCTGCGCCCGTACCCCCTCCAGTACCGCCGTCCTTGGCCACCAAAGACTCGATGGTAAAGCCGCGTTTGGCTGTGGGCTGGAACATGGTCGCGGCCGCCAGAGCCGAGCGAGGCACCCGGGCTCTGGGGAGCGCTCCGCGTCCTGGCGCCGCCGCCGTGCGGGGTGTGCACCCAGCCAGGCACATGCACACACACCAGCACCCTTCACCTCCCCCGCCCGCCCGCCCGCGCTCAGCCCCTGCCCACAAGCCAGGCGCGGTGCGGCGAGGGGCGTGAGAGCCAGCGAACGCGGAGTCGGGCCACGGCGCGAGGCTAAGCGCGCCGGCCTCTGCGGCCAAGCGGGCAGCTCCCGGCGCCGGCACCGGCGCGGGCTCCGAAGGAGGCTGTGAGCTGCCTCTACCGCCTGGGGACTGAGCCCGGCCCCTTCCCTTCCGAGTCCTGCCAGGACCGACCCCCGCCCCCGGTCCTCCCAGCACTGTCCTGCCTGGCCTCGGCCACCGCGCTGCTAGGCGAGAGTTAGCGGGCACCTGCCCCGCGCTCGCCCATTGGCCGCCGCTCACCTGCCCCAAGGTGGGGGGCGGGGCGGGGCGGGGCGAGGGACCGCGGGAAGGGAAAGGAGCCAGCAGTCGGAGGCAAAAACCGGACTGGAGCTTGCGCGGGGCGAGCTAGGCCTCTTCCTCCTCTCGCGTCTTCTCGCATCTCTGCCCTTTAGCTGAGTCTGGCGGCAGCCGTAAGCGTCTCCACCCAGGCCGGAGCCGAAGGAGGTGTGTGAGGGGTGAGGGGTCTGGGGCTTGGGAGGATCTCCAACCCCACTCCCCAGTGTGCAAATCAGTTGAACCCTCTCCAGTTCGTCCCGGGATGTCGTTTCAGTTCTCAAATAACTTGAATTCGAGTGCAATGTGGGTGTTTGGGGTCCAACGAATAAATTCTCCTGAGAACTTGTTCCCCTGGCCTCAAGGATCCTCAGGATCCATCGTCCGTCTCCTGGGACGCAGTCTGAAGCCGCGGCCTTGCTCCTGAGGCTTCGCGTTTTCTGGGTGGTAAGGGGGACAGCTTCCGAAAGCGGACACTTAGTTATTTTCAGAAGAGGCCAGGCCAGGGAAAGCGCTAGAGGAGCTGGCGGAGTGGTCACCCAGACGTCTCAAGCTGCAATTCTCCGGGCTTGGAAGCAGGTCCTTGGCCCAGCCACGAGCATTGCGACCGGCTCGCAGGGCCATCTGCTTTCCTCGTCTTCTCTGATTGCGGAGCTTAGGTGCAGGCGGTCCAGGACAGGCCGGGGTCTTGAAGACACTGTCTTACGTTGGAGGTGGCCGAACAGTCCACAGCCATCGCCTAAGACCCTCCAAGAAGACACACAGGCCATCCCGGGACCGTAGCGGCCGCCTGGCTTCCTCCGACCCTCACCTTCCACTCGCGAACGCGGAGCAGCGGACTACTCTGCTCCAGCCAGTTTCCATTTCGTCCACTGATTCGTCGGGGATGAGAGGGCAGTTGGGAAGGAGAACCAGTACTCAGCAAACTTTTCCACCAGGGCCTTCCAGGCCGCAGGAAAACACAGCATCCAGGCCTAAGAGGACACAAGGCAGTGATGGGGAGGCTGGGACCCGCACCCTGCCCGTGCACTGCGGAAGCGGATCTGCTTCCTCGCTGCTGCCCGGCTTACTCAGAGCGGCCTGGCCGGGGTGCGCGGATCCGGGCAGTGCGTCCCGGCGCCCTGAGGCCAGAAGGTCCTCGTCCCGCGAGGCTCTGCAAGGACTCCAGGCCAGGTCTTGAGAGTGGCCTGCCTGAGTGCCCGGAGTCTCGGCCGGGGAGAGCGCTCCGGGCGCCCTTGTTGCCACAAAGCGGGTTAAAGTCTATTTTCCACTCGACTGGTCCGAAAAGCCCCCGCGCGCCGAAGCCGTTCCGGCCCCCTTGGGAGAGGTGGGGAGGAGACAGCGAGGGGGTGGGGGTGAGACTGCCGCGCCCTGCCGCCGGTCGTGTCCAGAGCAGACCCGGGCGGAGCACCTCGGAGGCGCCCCAGAAACACCTGAGGAAGGAGTCGTTACTGAATTCGTGGCGAGGGCTTGTGTCTCTCTTGCTGGCCCCTCCGGTTCTTCCTGGCTTACTGTGCTGGTCTCTCCGTTTCTGTCTCAGGCTGGCTGTCTGTTTCTCCCTTTCCTGTCTCTTTACCGCCCTCTCCCACAGCACCACTTTCCCTCTGTTTCTCCCCCGTCTCCTTTTGCCTCCTCCTCCGTTCTGGGTAAGGAGAAGCTCCCCTGAGTGGGGACAAGGACCTAACCAGGCCATATCGCTGGAGTGGTGAGGGTGCGAAGCTGGGCAAAGACATGGAAGCGAGATTTTCGTTCTATGTGGAAGGAGACAACGTGAATTTTGCTGGAACAAGGTCCCCGCAGGGAGGCAGGTTTAGTTGGATAAGCATCAGCCGGGCCTGTTCTCTGAATGCCGCGAGGAGGGACTAAGTGCTTGGGTCTGTGGCCGAGAAGACTGGAGCCGGATCGGGCTGAACTCGCCCGGGCTTTGTTTCCCTAGCCGGTGGTGAACCTCACCTGTCTAGCTGCAGGCCCCCGCCTCCTACCTCACTGCAAGGCCGGACACTGACCCCTGAACTCACTAAATAGGGCAGGTAGAGGAGCTTGGGATCTACTGGGCCATTCCTGGACACATCTACACTGGCCACGTGGACTTCCCTCATCTAGCTCTGGGCATACATCTCCCCATGTAAATCCACAGACCTTTACAGTGACCACTCCTTCCCTTGTTGGGCTTTCCAGACACTTGGACACCAGTTGTCTGTCATTAACCCTCTTTACAGGTGAAGAAACTGCACCGGACCCATGTCTGGAGTCTGGTGGTGGTCTGGGTTGAGGTGGGACAGTTCAGTGGGCCTGGCCTGGATCAGGTTCTGTCCCCATTCTACCCCAACCCCCGCCCCTGCAGCTGGACTCTCCCAGGATCAGTGATGAGTGAAGGGGGTTCTGCCTTCATTCTCCCTCTCCTTAACCTCTCGCATTGTGCCTTTCTCTCACCTTCCTTTCCTGTAATTTCATAATTTCCCTCCTTCCCTTCCCTCCCTCGGCAGATACTTATCTCTTACCTGATTTCCTCTATTTCCGTTGCTCTTAGGGCCTCTTTCCCCCTTGTTGCCTCCGCTGCAGTAGGTTAAGAGAAGAATTTGTTCTCTTCAGGAGGTCTCTAAGTCTCCCACTGTGTTCTGGATCCAGCATCAATGCCTTCCACCACGCCCCAAGTTTTTCTTGTGCCAGATTCCCTGCTTGGTCCCTGCAAAGCTCCCACAGGTCTCCCATTGCTTCCTCTCCTCACCAGTGGACAGCAGCCCACCTTAACTCAAACTTGTGGCCCCCCCCTCCACCTCTGCTCCCCAGCCCTTCCCCTCCACTTCCCCACCCTCCCTTTCAGGCTGCTGAGTTCTGCAGGAGCCCCCACGTTAATCATGCCTCCCTCATGCTGGAGCACCTTATAGTCTCACGCATCTGCAGGCTGCTTGCCTTTCACTCTACACCTGCCAGAAGCCCAGCACCTTCTCTGGGTTCTCATTTCCCCAAACCCAGTACTTCACTTTATTCAGAGGAGCCTGATTGCTTACTCAGAGGATAAGACCTGAACCATCTGTCCTAGTTCTAGCCCCACATCAACTTTTCTCCCCTCTCCATCTCTGGAATAGACTGGACTCAAGTCCTGACTCATCCATTTACCACTGGTGAGCCCTGGGGCCAACAATCTTGCCTCGGCTTGCACATCTGTGAAATGGCAAGCCTTTAGTGGGGCCTCTGTAGGGATTAAATGATATAAGTTTGTGATGTCCAGGACCAATGCCTGACTCCAGAGAGGCACTCAGTGAATGTTACGCTGTCTGCCTTTGCCTATGCAGGAAACCTGGGGATCATCCTCAAATCCTCATTCTTTCCCATCCTCCTTATCCTACCAGTCACCAGGTCTTGAGGTCAAGTACTTCTCAAATCTATATCTTCTCCCTTTTTGCTTCTTTGCTGGCTGATTTCATTCTTCATAACTCAGTTCAACTTCTCCCAGAACCACACCCCCCCCCGCCCCCCACCTCTCGCCACTCAGTCACAGCATTCCCCTGGAGGGTGGAGTTGTCTGTGGAGACATTGGTCCAAAGCATCCCCAGTCATCTGCCTTTGGCCTTCCATCTTCCTCTTTCCTCTTCAGCCTACTTCATCTTCATGTCTCCCTGCCCTCGTGTTTCTCTCACCCTGTTAACTTTTCTTCTTCACCACCAGCTAAGTCTTAAATAACTTTTTGTCCCTCTTCAGCTCCCTCATTTCCTTCTTGACTCTGCAAGCCTTTACAACCTGGCTTCCATCCCCATCATATTAGGAATAAGCCTTGTAAAAGCTCCAAAACTTTTATCATGGTGCTATTACAACAGTAATGTGTGCTTACAGAGACAATAATAAGCAAAACAACCTCATCATGTTATTGTCAGATTGAATTCGTTATAATCCCCACCCAATGGGCTTGAAGCAGTACATGTATTAAGCACTTGATATGTTAGCAATCATTTTGGAGAAGGCAATGGTACCCCACTCCAGTACTCTTGCCTGGAAAATCCCATGGATGGAGGAGCCTGGTAGGCTGCAGTCCATGGTGTTGCTAAGAGTCTGAGCCATTGAGCGACTTCACTTTCACTTTTCACTGTCATGCATTGGAGAAGGAAATGGCAACCCACTCCAGTGTTCTTGCCTGGAGAATCCCAGGGACGGGGGAGCCTGGTGGGCTGCCATCTATGGGGTCGCACAGAGTCAGACACGACTTAGCAGCAGCAGCAGCAATTATTTTATAGAGCTGTGTTTTCCAATATGGAAACCATGTGGCTGTTGGGTGCTTGAAATGTGGATGGCTTGAATTGAGATATTCTGTAAATATAAAATACACACTAGATTTGGAAGGCTGAGTGTTAAAAATGTAAACTATATTAATATTTTCTATGTTGATTACATGTTACAATAATAATATTTTGGATATTTGGGGGTTAAACAAAATATATTATTTTTATCAATTTCTTTTTACTTTTTAAATGTAGCTACTAGAACATTTTAAAGTACTTATGTGTCTCACATTTCTATTGGACAGAATAGCTGTAGAAAATACAAGTAATCCAAAAAAGAGAGGAAGAGTAAATGGGTTTGGGGGAAGGGAAAACAGAGGTCTTATAATTGTCAAGTCTTCCCACGCAGAAACAGCATTATGGAATTCTTGCAGTATATCCTTCCAGTTCTTTCTGTCTCTATGTGTCTCCCTTCAAAAGGGGGGAATCATATTGTACACACTTTTGTAAACTGCTTCTTTATAACCATCACAAGCATCTTTGTATCCATTAAATATTCTCTGTTGTGGGACATTTATGATGTTTACAAAGTTTCACTATTTTAAACAAAATTTTGAGCCAGTGTTACTATCAATACATGTACATGGGTATTACTTTTCTATACATATTTCTAGAAGTGTAATTTCCAGATGTATCTTGATGATTTGGGGGAAGAAAATGGACAGAATAAATAAGATAAATTTGCTAACATTTAATAAGTTCTATATGAAGTGCCACATGCTGTGCTATGTCCATTGTACATTAATTCCAGATATGCAGGATTTTGATTCTTTTGAGCCACATTGCTAATTTGGCCCTGGAAATGTTGTACCCATTTATTCTCCCATGAGAGAGTTTAAGGGTTTCTCTTCATCTTCTGAAATGCTAATCAGGACTCCTTATTTCCAAACCCAAGTCTTTCTAGTTATAATTGTCAGTGGGCTCTTCAGTATTTGACTACCTTCAACTTCCATTCTTTTGGAAATTCTCTCTTCCCTTCATTTTCCTAACAAGTAATTGCCTAGATCTGCAGCCTCTGGGAATAGCTCCTTCATGGACTTTCCTTTGTTTTCCTGTGTGTGTCCTTGAGACTCCCCTGTCTATTCCAACCTTCCGATCTATCTGTATACCATTATTTACTCCTGCAGCTTCAACCAATAACTGATACAGACCCTTTTATGGGTTTGTAATACCAGCTCTTTATTTTTCCCCAGATCAAGTCATTAGTTTTTCAGATATTTGTGAGATGCCTTCCCACAGCTCCTGAGACACTCACAATACCCTCAAGCTGAGCTCAACATCTTGCCCACCAAATCTGCGCCCCTCCCTGGCTCAGCTTCCTCTGAAACGGCCCCATCTTTCTCCAAGACACTGAGCAGCTAGGAAGCATCTGTGATGTCTTCCTCTTGGCCAGCACCCTGCACAGCCAGGCTTTGCATCCATTCCTTTCTTTCGGTGCCCTCTGCCACTGGCATACTTCCTCCTTGTTACCTGTCCCCAGTGATCCTCCTACAGTAATAGTTTGTGGTCTCTCCTCTCTACGATTCATATTATATGTGGCTGCCAGATTCCTACAACGCAACTCTATCTTGGTAAGATGTTTTCACACAACCGTGAGACCCAGGGCAGCTTCTTTACCTCTCTGTTTTTTCACCTGCAATCCTCAGGTAATAATAGTACCTGGAGAAATGTTGAAAGAATTAAAATGAGGTGATTCATGTATAGCTTTACAAACTCAATAAGCATCAACTCTTAGTGTCACTGTCTCCAAGAGAGTTCAAACCCCTTAGCGGGGCATTCAAGGACCTTCATGAACAAGTGCCTACTAGATCATGTCCTCTGCTCACCTAGGGATAAACTGCGCTGCACAATATTCCTTCCGTCCAAGGCATTTATCCAGACACCCCTTACTCTCTGTGGCTTGCTCTACCCATTTCTCCTCCCAAAAAATGTTACTGTAGAGCGTATGTCAGTCCCTTTTCTGAGAGGAGGAAAATTGTCAAAAGTGCATGAAGTCAACTGTATAGAATGACAACTTCATGAAAACTGTCATTTATTTTGTTCCTTGCTGTGTTCCCAATACAGAGAATAATTGCCTGGCATATAATAGATGCTTCTTCAAGATTGTTGACTGAATATACCAATTTGAAAAACATAATTTAAGGTTATGTTTGTTCTGAGACAGTGTAAAAGTGTAAATTTTCATCACCATAGAACATAAAAAGATGATCCCATGCTCTGTGAGGTCTGTGATGAGAGTTGGACCTATGCCTCATTTTGGGAGATTTCTTCTGCAGAGCCTCCAACAGATGGGAAAGGAAACCCAGACACTTTGAACTTGAACCCTGCCCAGTAATTACCTAAAGTCTTGAGTGGGGAGGACTAAATTTTCCAGTGTCTCTCTATATTGTAAAATGTATGAACTTGGAGCAAATATCTCTTTCTTCTGGGAAGACCACTTCAATGGCTGCCTCACTTTTGCAAAGACAAACAAAAGACTCAGTTCTTAAATGGAGCAATTAGAGATCCCATGACTCAGTGTCCTGCATAACGATATAAACATCTTCTCTCTAATAGGATGGTATCTTTGTAGGTTACTATTACTTCAGGGAAATATTTCTTTTCAACATATGGATCTAGGCTCTCTCCCTGAAAATTAGAACTCTTTCTTAAGAGTGTAGACGTGCTCCTATTCAAATACTTCTATGAAATTGAAGGGTAGGGGAGGCCAAGCCCTTCACCTCCCATTGATACTGTGGTCTTGACCAGAAGTGCCAAAGCCCACCCCAAGTTATTGATTCCGCTGAATACCCACTCAGAATGTCAGTCCAGAAGGAATATTTTGACTTTTTATTTTAAAAAGTTGCAAACATACCCCAAAGTAGACAAAAGCGTGTAATGCCTATCCATGTTCCCTGTTGCTTAGATTTTACTCACATTTTTCCATTTTGCTTCATCCTTTTTTCTCTGGAGTATTTTACAGTAGATTACAACCATCATGATATTTCACCTCTAGATATCTCACTGTGAATCTCCTTGGGGAATTCTTTTTGAAAAACCAAGACTTTTTAGCGTGTGAAATTTCAAACATCCTTTGTAGAGAGAATGATATGATGAATCTCCACACATTTATCATTCACCTTCAGTTATCAGTCTTTTGCCAGTCTTAAAAACATCTTTTTGAATGATTGCTGAGTTGGCACAAAAGTAAAGAAAAATAATTGCCCTTAAATTATAGAAATTTGAATTGAGACAAGGAAGTACATTCTGAAGTTAGAGTTTGTGTTGGAACAAATCCTAGTTCACTGGTGGTCCAGAGTTTGGGCTTTAAAGGGCCACAGGTTCGAAGGACAGGGGACAAAGAATGGGATAGGAAGTCAGATCAAAGACCTTTGAAAGATGACATCTTGGCTGAGTGAATGAGAAAATAATTCACCTGCCACAAAAGGAGGTGGTGGACATATGTATCTGGCTTAGCTTTGGCTCTGTGTGGAAGGGAAAAAAGAAAACATGTTTTCTTGAGAGTTCCTAATCATAGCACCGCTCTACTTGGATTAGGGGTCAGAAATTTTAGAAAGCCTAAAAGATTCCAAGCTGAAATTTAGTATCCACTGGAAGAAGCAAGTAAGCTTCTTTAGAGGAATACACTTGAAAGCCAAACTTAAAATTTTTATTTTATATTAGAGTATAGCTGATAAACAGTGTTGTGTTAGTTTCAGGTGTATAGCAAAGTGATTTGGTTTTATATACATGTATATATATATAAGTCCTATTTAGGTTATTACAGAGCATTGAGCAGTTTCTTGTGCTATACAGTAAGTCCTTGTTGGTTATCTGTTTTAACTACAGCGGTGTGTACATGTCAATCCCAAAGGCCTAATCTACCCCTCCCCCCCAATCATAAATTTGTTCTCTATGTCTGTGAGTCTGTTTCTATTTAAAAGTCAAACTTCAAATAACTTCCCCAGACAAAGTTCCAAGGAAGATAAACTCACAATCAAAAGTCACAAAATACACAGGGAAATAAACTACCATGAAAGTCAGCAGATACTATAAACTATGAATCAGACCTGCAGAGGCAGCATATATTAGAACTATCAGGTACAGAATATAAAATAATTATGTCTATTATGTTTTTAAAATAAAAGAGAGTATTAAAAAGAAACTAAAAATACCTAACACGAGTGTGGAAAATGGGATAACTTCGGAAACTATTTGGCAGGGTTTTGTTTGGTTTTTATTCTGGCTGTGACATGTGGCTTGCAGGATTTTAGGTCCCTGATCAGGGATCGAAGCTGGGCCCTGGCAGTGAGATCACTGAGTCCTAACCACTGGATGCCAGGAAATTCCCTTGGCAGTTTTAAATAAAATTATAATCCACCCATTCAGCCATTCTACTCCTCGGTATATATCCAAAAGAAATGAGTGCATATCTCCAAAACTTTATTCATAATCATCAAAACCTGGAAACAATCTACATGCCCATCAACAGTAGGGTGAACAGATAAATTATTAGACTCATACAATGAAGTGCAGTAAAAATGAACAATGAATCAGGCAACAACATGAAGAGATCTCAGATGCACTATTGGGTTGATAGTAGTCAGAATAATGGTGATCCCTGAGGAATTCTCCAGTAGACTGGAAAGTGGAAGAGTGGAACATGCTGAGGTCCTAGGAATGCTCTATATTTTAACTTTGGTGGTGTTTATATGAATACACACAAACATAAAAGTTCATCATGAGTATACGTATGATTTATGCATTTTACTATGTAGATTATACCTCATATAAACAAAAGGGACTGGCCAATTTGGAAAAGTACCAGGGAGAAATATAAAGTAAAATTACTGAAACTAGAAACTCAATTTACAGGAAGTTAGCAGAGCAGACAGCACAAGAGAGAAATGACAACCTGAAAGATCTAAAGAATTGAAGAAATACAGCACAAAGAGAGGCAAAGATGTAAAAACTTTTGAGAGTTTAAGGGATGTGGAGGGTTGTCCATGAAAGATTATATCTAATCAAGATTCTAAAAGTAGAGAATAGAGGTCATAGGCCGGAAGCATCATTTGAAGAGCTAATGGCTAAGAATTTCCCAAAATCGATGAATGACACCAATCTTTGGATTAGGGAAGTCCACCAAATTTCTACAAGATAAATAAAAGAAATCCACACGTAGGCAGTGTAATTGCAGAACACATAGGGAAAAGAGATCTTAAAAGCAGCCAGAGAAAAAGGACAGATTATTACAAAGCAATGATGATAGGACTGACAAGTGACTCTCAACAGTGGATACCAGGAGAGAGTGGAATGTATCTTCAAAGTAACGTACAATACAGAATTGTGTTGTTAACAAAACTGGTTTTTCAAGATAAGAGTGAAATAAAGAGGTATTTGGGCAAATCAAAAATGAAAATTTCTACCAACCTATCCTCACTAAAGGAATTTCAGGCAGAAGAAAAGTCTGAGATGAAAAGATAAATGGTGAGTAAAGTTAATATAACAAATATTGACTGATTCAAAAATAGGCAAGACTTGTACAGACATTTCTTTAAAGAAGATATATGGATGGCCAAGAAGCACATGAAAAAATGTTTAACTTCACTAATCATTAGGGAAATGCAAGCCCAAACTATAATGAGACAGTACCTCATACCCACTAAGATGGCTACTATCAATAAAACAGAAAATAAGAAGTATTGGCAAAGATGTGAAGAAATTGAAAGGCTTGTGCCTGTTGGTAAGAATGTAGAATGGGGTAGCCATTGTGGAAAACAACAGTTCCTCAAAATCTTAAAAACAGAAGTACTGTATGATCCAGCAATTCTACTTATGGGTATAATACCCACCCATAATTGTGAAGAGATATTTGTACATCCATATTCATTGCAGCATTATTCACAATATCTAAAATATGGAAGCAATTCAAATATCCATCAACAGATGAATGAATAAGCAAAATGTTGTATGTACATATGTGATGGAATATTATTTAGCCTCAAAAACGAAGGAAATTTTGCAATATGCTATGATATCAATGAACTTTGAGGACATTATGCTAAATGAAATAAACCAATCACAAAAATTAAATATTGCGTGACTTCACTTTTTGGGGGTACTTGAAACAGTCAAAATGATAGTGATAGAAAATAGAATGGTGATTACCAGGGACTGGGAAGAAGGGGGAATAAAGAGTTATTTTTTAATAGGTAGAGAGCTTTAGTTTTGCAAGATGGAAAGAGTTTTGGAGATGGATGGTGGTAATGGTTGAACAACAGTTTGAATATACTTAATACCACTGGAGAAGGGAATGGCAATCCATTCCAGTATTCTTGCCTGGAGAATCCCATGGCATAGAAGTCTGGTGGGCTACAGTCCATGGGGTTGCAAAGAGTTGGACATGACTGAGTGACTAACACATAATACCACGGAACTGTACACTTAAAATGGTTAAGATGGTAAATTTTATGTTATGTGTATTCCACCATGATAAAAATAATTTAAAAATGAGTAATAAATGTAAACAAATGATGGCAATAACAAGAAATATGTATATATCCTAAAATATATCTTTCTGGCAAAGTAAAAACTTTGCAACACATCCATCTAAAATATACATATTGATTGTAAAACCTCAATGTTCTTGTATAATTTGTAGGACCAAAAAACCACTAAATATTGAACAATAGCACATTAGTTGGGGTGGAGCTGTGACCAATTAAAGCAGTAGTCCCCAACTTTTTTGGCACCAGAGACAGGTTCATGGAAGAGTTTTTCCATGGACCGGGGTGGGGGGATTTGGGATGATTCAAGTGCATTATATTTATTGTGCACTTTGTTTCTATTATTATTACATCAACACCACCTCAGATCAAGGCATTAAATTCTGGAGGCTGGAGACAACTGAATCAAAGCATATCTGAATTGCGTATTTTTCTGAAGGAAAGTAAAGACAGTGATTAACTTTAGGTTTTTGGAAGTTACATGTGCCTGATAAGATGTCTAGAGTAATGACCAAAAGAACAAAAACAGGATATTATTTCCACGTTAGTAAAAGAGGAAAAAAATCGATTTTTAAAAATCTAGAATGAAAGATAGTTAAACAACAATAAAATATCTTCTTAATAAAAACTGTAGTCCAGTGGAAAAATCTGAAATTCATAGTTTCTATACTATACAGTAGAATGCCACTAGGCTGAAAGAGCCCTGCTTTGGGACATTAATCTGGTTAGAAAATAACTGAGAAAACATGGAAAGTGTCATAACAAGAAGTGTTAGAGAATCTGTCATTGGCATTCTCTTCTTGGAGATGGAACACAATCACTGAGCAATTCTAAATAAATACTTAAATCACAGGAATTTAAAACATGATGTCAAAACAAAAGTTTGAGTTTCTATTTTTCACAAAAATTTCTAAGAGTTTACCATCAAATTATGATGCCAAATAGAATTGTGAGGAATAATCACATATTTCACCATCAAGAGTTAATCAGGGTTGATGTGAAGATTGGTATAGAGAGTAACACATTTCAAGCCAAGATTCTGTATGTGGTTTGAAATTTATGAAAGAAAGTAATAGGCCTTATCAATCTGAAACTACCTTCAGACTATTGCACAAAAACTTCAAGGAGAATTAAAATATTCTTTTAAAACTGTTATATTCAGATTACTGATGGATGAGACAGAGCATTCTAAAAGATGTGCTGTTTTTTTTAATCCATTCTATGGAATGGGTATTTTGTTATTCTGCTAACAAGATTTCAGGAATTAAAGTACTTGAAAAAAATTACTGGAAATTTCAGACAACCAGAAACAACATGAAATACATTTATACTGGTATAATTTTATAGAAAACATCTACTTTTTGGTGACATTGTCTTTTGTAAACTATCATTTGATTAACTGAAACCTATTGAGGAAAGCAGACTGTATCTACAGCTGAAAATGAAAACTGTGTCTATCAAGGGGATAGGGAATCTAATTTGTGAACAAAAGGAAGTATTTTGCATTGGAAATCAAAGAGAAATATCAACTAATTTAAGTTGGTTTCTACAAATTGTTCACACAATATGAAACTTAGGCAAGTTGCTTAAGCTTTCAGTGCCAGTTTCCTTTTTTGAAATGGTAATATATCATAGAACTTGCTTTGAGTATATAAATGCAAAGCACATAAAATTGTGACCAGCACATAGCAAGTATTTAGAATTATTAATAATATAATATAGACATTGTTTCCTTAAATTATGCATGAGATACAAAAAGACAACTGATGGTGTAATAACACTAAAATCTGTGCAAGTTTTTTTGCAGAAAATGTCCCAGACCATCCTAATTAAGCAAATATTCCTGGGTGCCATGGCTATGGATGAGTTCACAGGGAGGCTCTTATGTGAAATTATTATGGAAGCTGATTTTAATAAAATGCATGGCTATATCTACATGGGAGCTGCTGACACAAGTGAAAGATTTAATGTTGTTGCTACAACGTTTACGGAGGATGAGCCAAGAGCTTTATACACACATTGTCATGCACATCTTGGGGATTTAATGGTGTTGAGGTTTGTTGGGATATGAAAGAACTCCACAGTGATCTCAGTACTGTCAATTCTTTGTATGACACTATTCATGCATCTCTGAAAAGCTGGCAAATTTTCAAAACATTTGTAAGCTGAGTGAAGGCATAACATACAGGAAGCTCCAAGGTTGTTGAAAACATCTTGGATTGTTGGTTGTGTCTGGGGGAATTTTGCAGATTATTCAAACATGGGAAGTTCTATCAAGCTATTCTTGAAATGCACAGGTGGCTGGTGCGGTGAGGCAGACTCTGGTTTCCAAATTTGAATTCACCTTTGTTTACAAATTTTAACAAATTTTAAACAAAAGGATAAGCACTGCAGGCATTTTTTTTTTTCCTAAAGAGCTTCCAAGGAAGCTATAGACATTTTTCTCTTTGCCATCAGTTAGAAGCAAAATTTTATGGTTTATCATCTGAAAGAAGTGATAACTATTTCAAAATCATTTGGGGCAGAATAGAGAAATTATGCCAAAAAGTAATCCCTAACGATTGCAAAGTGGGAAAAAATTGTTTTAAGAAAAAAAGTTTTCATGTTGATTCAGATAAAACATTTCCCCTACTACATAAAAAAGGTATAATAAACCTTTATTTTGAATAAATAGTAGTCATATTGCTAAACTTGTATTTTCAAAAACCAGTAATAGCTGGTTAATAAAATGAAAGAAATTTCGGAAACACTATCTTGTGGAACAGTATATTAAATGAAGCGAAACATGTACAAGAATTTTCAGTGCTCCTGCCTGCCATGCCCAGACCTCCACACACCCCAACTGTCCTGGGTGAACCACAGAGCCCTCCTCCTGGCCACAGCTGGTTGGACTGAGATGGGTACTGGAAGCTTGCCCATCACCTTGATTTCAGGCTGGGCTCAAACAGTGAGATTCACTCTCAGGCATTTGAATTAAGTGACTTACAGTGAAATGACCCTCTACCACTAGAGGGGTAGAGGGGCAGAGAGCACTGCAAACCAGGGAGGTGGGGATGGAGGAGGCCGTGAGGGCTGGGCCTCCGAGCAAGCCCAGGGAAGCCCAGCCCATGCGGAAAGCCCATCCTGGCTTCAGGCCAAAAGCCTGCTCTACTGAAGGTCAGGAGCACAGCCTGGAGCATGGAAGTGCTCTCCACCCCCGTCTGTCTCCCCTAGTCTTTGAGAGCAGTCCTTGTATTGTCTCCTGGCCTACAGTAATGTTTGCCAGACTTCCTGATAAATGGGTTAATTAGGATCAGAGGACGGTTAGGAGATATCTGCTGGGTGCCAGATGTGATGAGCACGGTAGATACTGCAAGAGAGGACTCTTGGCCTCCTACTGGATCTCCCGGAAGATGGCCAGAGTGTCGGTGGGGAGAGGCCTGAAGAAAACTGAGACAGCCTTGAGAAGTCTCAGAAGCCAGGGGCTGAGGACAGGGGCCTGTTAGTGTAGACAGTCATCCCTAGGAGAGCATCCCCATGAGAGCCCAGTGCCTCGGCCCCAGTGCTTCAAAGACTCCTGCCATCTGGCCTCATCCACTGCTGACAGGCCTCGGGACACCCAGCTGGCTGGGGTCCACGTCCTCACACACCACGCCCCTCGCTGCTGTGCCATCCACCTCTCACAGAGCCAGCCCTGCTCAAGCTTCAAGGCGTCTTCTAACCTCACTTCTCCCAGGCAGCCTTCCCCACCTTTGGAGGCTTTGGGCCTCCATTCACTCTTGCATTTGTTAACTCAGGAAAGGCATGTGGCCTGAACCCAGGACTCCCCGCGGCCATAGCACAAAAAGAACAGGACCGCCACTGCCCTTGATTCCCACACCAGGCATGTAGGCCCTCCTCACCCCATCTTTTGCCTCATTCCATGACCCATCCCTCAATGAGAAAGGAGAGCCACAAGAAGTCTTTTCTCCCTCATCCATGCCTGAGTTTCTGGTCCTCCTCCTCCTGTGTCCAGGAAGCCTGTGGTTTCAGCTGTTCTCTTTCATTCTGCCTCCGCAAAGGTACAATGCTTCTCACCTCCACCCACCCCCAGGGACACTCTTGTGTCTCCCGCAGGTAGCCAACCACCCTTTAACGACACGCTTAGCGCTCAGGTGTGTCGAGCCCGTGATTCTTAGTAAGCTTGGTAAGCTGGCAGCTCTTCTGGAGACCCCTGTCTTTCTCAAGGGATCACAGACTTGGTACCCTCGGTGACCGCTGAGTCTGTGCTGCCCTCCCCACCCTGCTGCCCCCTGCCGCTCAGGCCTCAGCCTTGCCGCTCCCTTTCCCTGTAGTCTGAGAGGCTGGTTCCAGGCCTTGAGTCTGATGTTCTCAGTGATGGGTAGAATTTTTGATTGCTTAGACGTGAACCACGAGAAAGGCCAGGACATGCTAAGCCAAGCTGTCCCTTGCTGCGGTGGAATCCCCATCTTATCGCCTTCAGTGTAATTTGCTCTTCCTCCAGGAAGCCTCCCCAGCTGCACTAAATCTAACTCCCCTGGATCTGCCAGTTCTCTTCCAGAGAAGTTTGAAGCTCACAAGTGATTTTGTACTGTGTTCAACTTTTGCTTCTCTATAAAGCCTTTGTATATGTATAGAACGGTGTGGTTACGTGCTTTCCCAATATTCAGCAGATATTTCCTGATCACCTACTACAATGATCACCTACAATGCTGTGCCAAGCATTGTACTTGGTGCTGAGGACAAAGCAGTAAGCAAAGCAAAGCACGGCTGCCCTGCCATGGAGCTTACCTGGTAGCAAGTTGGGCGAGACGGAGCAAGCAGCCAGGCTTGGTACAGTGTGAATGGTGTTGAGTGGGTGGCAGGAGGTTTTAGGAGCAACATGGCAAAAGCACAATATCAGAGATGCCAACCATTTCTTGTTCCAAACCCTAATCTGAGGAATCTTTGGTCCAAACAGCCATATTCTGTGTGAGCCACACAACCCCAGAATAAAGGAGACCCGTCAAAACAGGTCCTTAGGGCAAGCTTAAGCACGGATTGGGATTGGCCAGGGGAAGCCACTGGGGATGTGAAGGATCAAGCAGACTCAACCACCATGACAGGAGCAGGAGGGAGTCTCCTGGAGGTAAGGGTGTTGGTCCCCGTATGAGTGAGGCTTCCAGGGGCTAGGCCCCACAGCTGCACTCACTGTCGCATGAGCAAAGCGGTAGACATTTGATTAAAAAAAAATCAGAAGAGCTACGTTTGGTTTGAACAGTGGACACTTTCCCATCCCTCCTTCCTTCTTTTTATTTCTCAGTTTATTCTCTCTTATTAAATTTTCTTCTAATTGCCAAGGAAAGGAATTTTCACGATGGAAAATTTTTCAGTACACTATAAAGCAAAAAGAGCTACATAAAAATTCTTCAAACTCAACCTGGCAGATAGAGGAGGACACTGAGGCATGGTCTAAGTAGAAGACAGACTGCAACATGAATCAGGGCAGGTGATAAGCAAGCTGAATGATAGGCAGTGTTCGGTTTTTGTTGTACATATTTATGGTCTTAAAAAAAAGATCATAAACAAATATGGGCTCCTGTTTCTTTTTACAAATACACTTAGAAGAAATTTTAAGTAAAACATAGTCATACTTAATACACTTTATACAGGTCCAGTCATATATTTGTGCTGGAGAAAGTAAAAAATACAAGTGACTGTAACAAAGAAAACAAAAATCATCTGTGATCCTCCCACCCAAAAGACCACCGTTTACATTTAGAATCTATCCTCCATTCCTGGAATGAATTTAGAATTAGGGACATAGCTGCAGCTCCTAAACAGGCAACATCACCCAGGGAGCCTTTTAATGAGCTGGGAAGCCGTATGAGCACACACTGGAGGACGTGAGTTATGTTCAAAACCCTGAAGAACACTTCTGTCTGATGGCAGATGAGTTTGTTACAGACTGTAAGGTTAAACGCTGCACAAAGTCTTTACAGACACCCCAGTGGCAGCGCAAGAGGAGCTGGGCTCTCTCCCCAGAGATGCATGAGCTGGAGAAGTCATTTCCTGTCTGAGCCTCAGTTTCCTCATCTGTACAATGAGCTGCTACCTTTCGAAGAATGAGTGAATGCCAGCAGGATTTCATTTCTGGGTTATCGGCTGTATTTTAGATGATTCCTGACACAGTTCCCACCCAGCTCTGGCATGAAAAACAAGAGGGCCAGTATTAATGAAAGAAACTGGGGTCAGGGAACACCAAAGGCTTAAGGATGCCCAAAGGAGGATGTGAGCGCTATTTCCCTGGAGGGCTGGGCCAGCCAAGCCGATTAGGGCCCCAGAGCAGCTGTGGGCAGAGGGAGGCCGCTGGGAGTGAGGGGATTCAAACGGCTCTTTCCCACCCTCTCCCCCACCAGCCTGCTCTGTGTAAAAATTCCAAACTCCCAATCAAACCCCCATCTCTTTCTTCTTTCATTCACCTGCCCATCTTCCTCTCCTCTTCTCTCCTTTTCTATCCAAACTCATAATTAATCGCTCAAGGCAAAAGTAATGAATGTTAATTGGCCATCTGTAGGAAGACTAATTAAAATCTACCACGCTGGGGTTTCAAACATACCTATAGCAACGGAGTGAATCGGGAATGAGGCGAGGAGGGACCGAGGTAACAGCTGAAAGACTGCAAAACACCATTGGGCTTAGGTGTGAGGGAACAACGCCAGAGAGGGGCTGAGACGCTGGAGAGAGGGAGAGGGAGACAGAAACTTACTGGATTTATTCTTACCACTGCAGGGCCTGGCGTTTGGTGGCTTTCTCTTCTGTATTTAACAAACACATTTACACATTTCCTTCTCACTGGACATAGTTTAAGGGGTGGCTGGAGTTTGTCGACACACAATTGTCATTCCTCGGCCCCAGGCCTGAGCACACCCCTTTTTCCAAGTACACTTGCACCATGTCAAAATCACACACACACACACACACACACACACACACACACACACAACACATACACTCCCACATATGCTGGCTGGTTAAATCTCTTGCACAACTTTGCACAGGTTCAGGCTTGTCACATTATGCACATGCACATTCAGTTATAACCTGAGAGCAACCCAGGGACATGTGGTGATACACAATCACAGGTAATCATGTCTGCACACTGTTCTATGCATGTATGCTTCAACTGTTATGCAGATATGAATATGGCTGTGCACTAACAGGAGTTTATACCTACACTCAAATTCACACAATTGTCTTCTAGATATGCACAGATAGATACCCAGGCCCACATTTGCATGCATATACTGTTACCTGGCAAGTTTTACATCAAAAGTTTTATACACAGGTATACTATGGTGACTTACATGGTGAAGAATCTGTCTGCAATGCAGGAGACCCAGGTTCAATCCCTGGGTTGGGAAGATGCCCTGGAGAAGGGAATGGATACTCCAGTTTCCTTGCCTGGAGAATCCCATGGACACAGGAGCCTGGCGGGCTATAGTTCACGGGGTCACAAAGAATCAGACATGACTGAGTGGCTAACATTTTTCATGCATAAGCAGAGCCAACTATTAATACTAAGGTGGCAAACAGTGACCCATACATACTAGGCTGGGGGCCAGGGCAGGCCTATGTATGATTCATATGTGTCCACATATGTGCACACAGAGACTCCGGCCCCAGGAAAGAACACACCCTGAATGATGACCACTCACCTTCTTGGGAACACAGAGCTGGAGCCACAGATGCAAGCGCTTAGGCCTCATGTCCTCTTTCACTGCTTTGAGCAATGTAGGCACCTACAACCTGCCTAGAATGGCCCATCCAACCTTCGGGCAGAAAGGATGGTGGATCTTGGGAAGGAGGGAGAGATGACTTGGGGGTCAGGCCTGGCTTTGAGGAGGCAGGGAGGAGGTGAGGCTGCTGGTGAATGGGATGGGTGGCAGGGCCTCTGGACTCTCCCTATCTTGATGGGGTCAATTATGTGGGTGTGGGGAGGCTTCCACCACTGGGCCTGGCACTGTGGGAAGAGCTCTGACCTGGGGCGGGGTGCCTTCCACCAGGGCTTCTGTTCACCTAGACTAGACTGAGAAGGCTGCCCTCCTTTCTGAACAGATTCGGAGGACTCTTCCTCTCTGTAACATCCCTTTGTGATAAGTGTAGATGAAAGCAGAAAGGAGTGCAAACACACGGAAAAGAACTTCCTGACACAGGGGGCCAGGGGTAAGAACCTGGAAAGGCTCAGTGAAGAGAAGGGAGCCAGCCTCCCCTGCTTCTCACCAGAAAAAGGTAAGCACCCTGGGCCTTATGCCCACACTCCCTGCTCGGGATCTGAGACTCTCAGACCTCTATGGCCCAGAGTCAGTGTCCCAGCACATCCCTAGGCCCAGTGGGGAATCCAGCTGGGAGAAGAGCCAGCCAGAGGAAGGCCATGGCTTTGGCGCTCCCAGAAGGAGCTGCAAGCTGGGTGCGTCCCGGGAGGTCAGGAGTCAGCCACCAAAGGGATCCCAGCTCTAGTCAAAGGCTGTGAAGAACCCCTGAGGTCTGGGAAGGACAGCCATACAGGAGGCCAACACTCACTACCACCCCTGTGAGATCCAGGGAGTTTGGCCACCCTTTCTCCCTACCGACAGATGAGGACACCCAGTGGCTCCAGTTGCCCGGGGCTGCATGGCTCTGAGAGGCCAAACCAGGCCACAGAAGCCAAGTCCGGTACTAGGCCCCTCCGTGTGCAGGCCGGGAGGGAGTGGGCCTGCTTCCCTGGGTGTGGACTTCCGGGAGAGCCTCCGGGTCCTCGGGGATCGCCCTCTGCCGGGCTGAAGGCCTCAGCATTCTCTGGAAGGAACAGGCACACACATGCACACACTCCCACACTCACACACACAACCCTAGGACAGCTTCTACATTTGGAGCTGACAGATGTGCAAGGTAACAGCTCCATGCCGCCTGTGCAGCTGAGGCCCCACGTCAGAGTGGGATTATTTCCAGCGAGGCTCAGGGCGGCTGTGTGAGCGCGGGCCCGGGTGTGTGTGAGTGTGTGAGTGCGTGTGAGGGAGAGAGAGAGAGGAGGGAGAGTGTGTGTGTGTGTGTGTGTGTGTGTGTGGTTTCTCTTACTCGCTCTCCTTCCATCTGAATCTGTCTCACTATGCTGCAAATCTGTTTTCTTCCGTGTTTCTCTGTCTTCCTCTTCTGTCCTGTTCATGCTGTCTCAGCCATTCACCCTCGCCGCCTGAGTTTTGTCGTCTAGACTTGGATGCTTCAGAGAAGAGAGAAGACGCGCCTCCCGTCGACTCCCTTACTTAGCCCATCCCTTTCCTGCCACACCCAGCAGGCCTCGAGGACGGACTCTTAGAGAAAGCCCATTTTGTCTCAGAGGACGTTGCGGGTGGTGGAAGCTGGAATGGTCACGAGGCTGAGAGCAGCTCCCTGCCCGACTCCTCGCCTTGGTCACTGTCTTCAGGCTTGGCCTTCTCCTACTGAGCCAGCTCACCCACTGCTCATCACTTATGTGCAGGCCTCCTTTGCTTCCCAGATATTCTATCTCCCTCTTGTTATTCCCAACTCCCAGCACAAGCTCAGCCTGCCTATGGCCCTGGGCTCACCCCAAATCTAGACTCACAATGACCCTGACCTTGCCCGCACATTAATCCTTAATTCTGACCTAGACTAACCCCAACTCTTAAGCCTGACTCTTGTCTCTTGAACCTCCCCTTCTTTGAGGGGTTAGCTCCTTTGATCTCAGCCAGTATCACCTGAGTTTACAAGATTCACAGCTCACTTTTTAAATTAATTAATTAATTTTCACAGCTCATTTTTTTTAGTGCGGTAGCATTGAAGTGGGGACATACTTGGACCCATTGAATGGGACTCTGTAGTAAAGGAGGAACAATGGAAGAGTGATTGTTTTTTTTAATTTAACTTTCTTGGTGATTCTGACACAGGCCAGTCCTACCCATGTCCAAAATACACACACAAGGGCTTGCCTTTAAGGATTCCAAGGGGGAATCCAAGGGGGTGGGGTTTAACCCCCCACATAGGGAAGGTTGGGGTGGGTGGAGGCTTGTAAGCCAGGTACCAGTCATCACACCCAAGCCCTTTTAAATGCTTCACTATATACCTGGCAGTGGGCCACTATGGCATTCACTTGCTCACTCATTCATTCATCCATTCACTCTTGTATCCCTTATCCATTCACTCATTTATCATCAAAGACTCAACAAAGCCTCAAAGAATTAGGTCTGCGTAAGGTCTGTGGGATGGACACAGCCCCTTGAGCCTTGGATCCCTGGGGTCAAACTGGGCCTTTGAAGGGCAGGACCTGACAGGAAAGGACTCAGCAGCAGCCGGACCAAGACCTGAACCAGAGTATGGACCAGACAGATTCCCGCGACTCCAAGAGGAGGCACCAGGTCTCGAAAGTGGGACCTAGGCCCCTTTCCTTGCCCTGGGGTTGGGGATGAGGGACATGTACCTGTGGGCTAAGAGACCACTAGACAGCTTCCAGGTCGGTCAGCTGAGGAATCACCTGAGCCCCTGGAGTCAGTTGGGGGTAGGCCTGAGAGGTGGATTCCTCAAAGGAAAAAGGAGACTTCTTTTTCCCTTCCTTCCTTTTTCCAACTGCTTCCTGAAAGTCAAAGGTCAGGACCCTCTCAGCTCACACTAAGGGCAGTTAGGGCTGTGGGGTTGGGGGAAATGGGAGACAGAGGGGATGGCAGGGGAGTCTTACTGGAGAGGGATAATTTGGGGTGGGAGTGGGGAGGTGGGCTTTACTTCAAGTCTGAGGGAATGTCCAGCATTCAGCCCTGCCTCCCAGCACTGCAGGCAGAAGACTGTGGGGCTGGGGCAGAGAAGCAACGACAGCTCACTCTCTCCTCTGTCCAGCTACCCTCTAACCCCCGCTTCAGTGGCCCGAGGCTCACCATGAATCCTCAGCTAACCTCCCTGCAAGCTGCCTGGTGTCTTCAGGCCCACTCCCCTCCCCGCTACCCCATCACTGGGTGATGCTGTGGGGGGCCCACCCCGGTGACCGGCAGTGCTTTCACCCGCATCCCTGTCACCGCACAGGACCCCCATGAGGTCCTGTGGTGAGGGTGCAACGCTGGGCACTGGGAGCAGGAATTACCGCACACACGTCTGTACAGGAGGCCGTGTTCTGCGGGGAGAGGCTGGGCGAGAGGAGGCTGGAAGGCAGCAGCCCCGAGCCCAGCTCTGAGGTGAGACCCCGGGGAAGGCTGGGGGCACCCTGCCCCAGGAGTGGTCCTAAGAGGCCAGGTAGGAACAGCTGCTCATACCCAGCCTTGGCCAAACAGTGGACTTAGGCACCAGCCTGTATTTTATTCAGGGGATGAAGGAGAGGAATTGGGGGTGGGGAGGGAGCTTCTGAGCAACTCAGTCCCCGCTGGTCATGCTCACCGACAGAGGTGGGTGCTGGGGATCCCTGGGGTGCGCCTGGGCTATCCCCCTCCCCCGCTCCCTCAGGCCAGCTGCTGGCCTCCAGCTCAGGGGTATTAAACACAAAACTGAAAAACTACCAGCTCATTCACGCCACAGACAAAGAAACCTTGTTTGTCTTTAGGCTAATCTGAGGCCCGCACGGCCAGCAGCTGAGCTCTGGGCACGTGCAGGCGTGTACTGTGTGTGTTCGAGTGCGCCCATGTGTGCGGCAGCCGAGGGCAGGCTGTGCACTCTGACACACAGGGCTGCCCCGGGGGTGGCAGGAAAGCCTCCCTGCCCCAGGGGTGCAGGGCCCGGGAGGCCGAGTCCAGGCCAAGCAGCAAGGCCTGGGAAATCCCTGCGGGCAGAGCACAGGGGTCACTACAGAGGCCAGGAGGACCCGCCGGGGAGAGTGATCCCGGCTCTTTCTGCCTCCCCAGCTCCCTGGGGGCCCCTGAGAGTCCAGAAAAGTACAAGCAGAGAGAAAGGTCTCGGGTCATTTCCAAGGCTCTTAAATCCCCCCACTCTGAGCTGAGAGAGGACATGTCAGGCATGGGAGTGCGTTGCCACCTTGTGGGGACATGTGGTACTTCTCCCTAAGTCCTGGCCAACCAGCTTCCTGGGGACGGAGACAGCCCCTCTGGACCGGTGCCGACTGCCCTTACATTCCCTTGGGAGTAAGAGGCCTGGCGAGGAGCTCTGACCCACACTCACCAGGACAAAAGTAGGCTGGCCCACTACCAGGGTGGCCCAGCCCCACCCACAGAGGCCAATCTGATGACTGCAGATGCAGCCTGACCACATTTGAAGCACCTTAGAGAAAAGTTTGCAGCAAAGAATCTTAGAGCTCGTCTATTCTAAGGAAACTGAAGCCCAGAGACAAGCCCCTGCCCAAGGCCCACAGCATCTCTATCATAGCGGGAAGTGAGACTGAGGGTTCAACTCCAAGACTCAGCAGTTTCCTGAAGGTCTGGTGAATCCAGGACAAGCTGTCCAGACAGAATCCCAGCCCGAGAGGCCAGGATTACAGGGGATGCAGTGAGGGCTCTTGCCACACGTCAGCGAGGGGACGGGCATCTGAGCCACATGGAGATGAGGCTGCGGGATGGTCTGAATCTTGATACTATTAGTGCTAGTTGCTCAAGTCGTGTCTGACTCTTTGTGACCCCATGGACTGTAGCTTACCAGGCTCCTCTGTCCATAGAATTCTCCAAGCAAGAATACTGGAATGGGTTGCCATTTCCTTCTCCAGGGTATCTTCCTGACCCAGGGATCAAACCCAGGTGGCTCCTTTACTGGGGACCCATCAGAGACACCCCATCTTGATATCAAAAGGCAATAAATAATATCAGCTTCTGTGGGCACTTAGCACTGTGCTGAACATTCACAAACATTAGGTCATTTAATACTCATGATGCCCCTTTGAGGGAGGCACCATTATAATCTGCTTTTTTCAGATAGGGAAACTGAAACAAAAGTAACTTGCCCTGGGTGGCAGAGCAGGGATCTGAGCACAGTGCCTTTGACTCCACTGAGGGCAAAGGCTCTGCTGGGTGAAGAAGGAGCATGAGTTGCCCCCTCCCTCCTAGGGGACCCAGCAGGGCACCGCCAGCTCTTGCTCAGTCAGGGCCTGCCTCCACAGTGACCGGAGCGCCTCTGGTTCCCCAGGAGGCATGGCCTCAGCGCGCCCTCTGCTGTGCACAATGAGGAACAGAGCGATCTGTCCGGCAATCAGAGGCAAGGCTGAGTCCCGAGATGACTGGCAAGGCCCACGGGCTCTCTGACCGAATAAGGAACAGGGGCAAAGGGCTGGCTGGCTGCAGACCACCACCACTGCAGAGCCCTCAGCCTGGCCCACACCTACTGATCTGCAGAAGGATCACACCCTTGGCTTCTCAGGGTTTTTCCCTCTGAGAATCTTGTCTACCTCCCACAAAGTCATGTTGGTCCTATGCCCAACCCTCTGAGGGTCAGGTCCGTGGGGCAGATGAATGTTACCAGGAGGGCCCACGACAGGTCCTCTTAAGATCTAGGATCCATCCAGAGCATTGCCATGTGGGTAAAGGGCAGAGTTTGGAATCTAAGAGAGCCAGGGAAACTACCTTTCCCCAAGGGCGGGGGAGCTGTAAGTCAGGCCCGAAAGGCAGGATACTCTTTGAATAGGTAAGGGTGAGGAAAGGGTATAAGACTGGGGTAAGAATAAGCAAAGGCATAAAGGAGGCACAGATGTCTGGGCAAGTCACCCAGGACAACTCTGTTTGAACCTGGGTTTGCTACTGAGTGGGGCTCTGTGAGAAGAAGCAGACAGCCCCAAGATGCCCCAGGACATGAGGGCAACACCCCAAGTTTGGATTAACTGCCTCAGGCACACCCCTGGGGTCGAGGACACCAGGGAGTTAGTCATAGGACCTGTAACAGAAGAGAAAACAGGTATTAATAAAGGACAAACCACAATTTATTTGTATCTGCCTTTAACATGTACAGAAACTCTCAGGCTCCTTCCCCCATCTGGTGGGTAGATGGCAGATTCTGGAGGGAGGAAGAAGCAGAATGAGGACACACAGTTCAAGTGAAGGTCTTGCTACCCTGGGCAAAGAGCATCCCTGTCCTTCTATCCCTCCAGGCCATCTGTCAATCTGTGTGGGTCCTCCTGTTTGACACTAGCTCATCCCCGCTTCCCCATGGACTGGTCACGGGCCGGAGACCCATCCTCCTTTTCTCAGTGTTTTTAGCTTCCTGTCCTAGTTTTCCCATCCCTAAAATTCTATTTCTAGGGACAAAGAACACCAACAGCCATAACTTGTCTCTCCCAAGTCCACTCCTAACTCAGGGTGGTCAATACAGATATCTGAAAACTGGGAACTCCAGCCACCCAGGGCCCTCACAGCTGGCTGGATCTGAGGGCAGGGCAGTAAGCATGAGTGTTTATCTGTGTAAGGTAGGGTTGGCAGCGCCACTGTGGCAGCGGGTAGGGAGGCACAGGGCTCCTGGGTGGGCCTGTAAGAGGGGGAAGAAAGCCCCTAAAACCAAGGGCATGGTCTTATTCATCGTAGAAATCAACATGGGCTCCAGACTTGAACTTGTCATTTTGCAGCAAGCTCAGAAGTTTCTGGGCTGATATCTTGCAATCCACAAGTTCCCCCTTTCTCTTCAGCTCCTGCAGACGTTTTCGCAAGTCTGGGTCCACAGAGGTCTCCCGGGCTAACTGCTGCATGTCAGTGTCCAGGGGACCTAGGGGATGAAGTGCAGAAGATGAGGGGACACGGCTGAGGCAGGGGCCCCTGATCTATGTATGGAGTTGGGTGGAGTCAGGTCTGGCCAGAGGCAACACCTCACCTTGGCTGACACATGGTCAGCATCACCAAAGGCTCCACACTGTCACTATCAAGCTCCAGACTCATCCAATGTCCACTGAACACAGTCCCCTTAGACTACCAAATCTACAGACTCACACTACCCCATCACTCCTCCTCAAAGTCCCAGAGGGGAGAGAGACACCGTCCCTGTGGGAGGAGAATGAAGCGAGCAACCAACTTCTCAAGTGCTCCCAAGCCAGCCCACCCTAGCACCACGTCAACTCCCATGGCCCTAGGTGGTTCCCTGTGTGTTCCCCAAAAGTCTACAAACAATAAACGCTGGAGAGGCTGTGAAGAAAAGGGAACACTCTGCACTGTTGGTGGGAATGTAAATTGATACAGCCACTATGGAAGACGGTGTGGAGACTCCTTAAAAAACTAAGAATAAAACCACCATATGACCCAGCAATCCCACTCCGAGGTTGGTTTCCTACCCTGAGGAAACCAAAATTGAAAAAGACACATGCATCCCATTGTTCATTGCAGCACTATTTACAATAGCTAGAACATCGAAGCAACCTAGATGCCCACTGACAGACGAATGGATAAAGAAGTTGTGGCACATATACACAATGGAATATTACTCAGCCATAAAAAGGAACGCATTTGAGTCAATTCTAATGAGGCGGATGAACCTAGAGCCTCTCATACAGAGTGAAGTCAGAAAGAGAAAGATAAATATCGTATACTAACGCATATGTACAGAATCTAGAAAAATGGTACTGAAGAATTTATTTGCAGGGCAGCAATGGAGAAACAGACATACAGAATAGACTTATGGACATGGGGAGAGAGGAGGAGAGGGTGAGGTGTATGGAAAGAGTAACATGGAAACTTACATTGCCATATGTAAAACAGACAGCCAATAGGAATTTGCTGTATGGCTCAAGAAACTCAAACAGGAGCTCTGTATCAACCTAGAGGGGTAGGAGATGGGAGGGAGGTTCAAAAGGGAGGGGGTGTATGTATACCTGTGGCTGATTCATGTTGACGTTTGACAGAAAACAACAAAATTCTGTGCAGCAATTATCCTTCAATTGCTGCTGCTGCTGCTGCTAAGTCGCTTCAGTCATGTCCAACTCTGTGCGACCCCATAGACGGCAGCCCACCAGGCTCCACCATCCCTGGGATTCTCCAGGCAAGAACACTGGAGTGGGTTGCCATTTCCTTCTCCAGTGCATGAAAGTGAAGAGTCAAAGTGAAGTTGCTCAGTTGTGTCCGACTCTTAGCGACCCCATGGACTGCAGCCTACCAGCCTCCTCCGTCCATGGGATTTTCCAGGCAAGAGTACTGCAGTGGGTTGCCATTGCCTTCTCCGATCCTTCAATTAAAAAATAAATAAATTTATAAAAAGTCTACAAACAATAAATGTTGGAGAGGGTGTGGAAAAAAGGGTTAGAATCCTCTTGCACTGTTGGTGGGAATGTAAATTGATACAGTCACTATGGAAGACGGTACGGAGAGTCCTTAAAAAACTAAGAATAAAACCACTATATGACCCAGTAATCCCACTATTAGGCATATACCCCGAGGAAACCAAAATTGAAAAAGACACATGTACCCCTATGTTCGCTGCAGCACTATTTACAGTAGCTAGAACATCAAAGCAACCTAGATGTTCATCAACAGATGAATGGATAAAGAAGCTATGGTACATATATACAATAGAATAATAATCAGCTATAAAAAGGAACGCATTTGGGTCAGTTCTAATGAGGTGGATAAACCTAGAGCCTGTTATACAGGGTGAAGTAAGTCAGAAAGAGAAAGATAAATATCATATATTAATGCATATATATGGAGTCTAGAAAGATGGTACCAACGAATTATCTGCAGGGCAGCAACAGAGAAACAGACAGAGAGAACAGACTTATGGACATGGCGGGGGGAAGGAAGGAGAGGGTGAGATGTATGGAGAGTAACATGGAAACTTACACTACCATGTGTAAAATAAGAGAGCCGATGGGAATGTGCTGTGTGGCTAAGGGGACTCAAACAGGGGTTCTGTGTCAACCTAGAGGAGTGGGATGAGGGAGGAGATGGGAGATGGGAGGAGGGTTCAAGAGGGAGGGGATATGTATACCTATGGCTGATTCATGTTGATATCTGGCAGAAAACAAGAAAATTCTATAAAGTAATTATCCTTCAATTAAAATTAACTAATAAAGAGAAAGAAAGAAACGATAGCTGACAACTTCCCAAATCTCTGAGATCTGTACATCTAAGTTTACGAAGCTATTATTTCAACCCTAAGTTATCTTCTCCAAGACATCAGGACTAGATGGTTTTACTGGTAAATTGTGTCTATTTTTTATGCCAATACCATACTAGTTTGATTACTGTGGCTTTGTAATATAGTTTGAAATCAAGACGCATGATGCTGGGGATCTTTGTTCTTCTTTCTCAAGACTGCTTTGGCTATTGAGTTTTCTGTGGTTCCATATATCTTTTAGAATTGCTTGTTCTACTTCTGTGAAAAATGCCACTGGAAATTTGATAGAGATTGCATGAAATCTATAGATTGGGTTGGACAGTATTGACATTTTAACAATATTAATTCATCCAATCCATGAACGTGGCATCTTTCCATTTTATATCTTCTTGAGATTCTTTCATCAGTGTCTTATAGTTTTTGGTGTACAAGTCTTTTACCTCCTTCATTAAATTTGTTCCTCAGTATTTTATTCTTTTGGATGCAATTGTAAATGGGACTGTTAATTTCTTTTCCTGATACTTCATTATTAGTGTATAGAAATGTAACTGATTTTTCACATTGTTTTCTCTATTAAGATGATCATACAAATTTTATGTTTTGTTATTGTGGTATATTACACTGATTTATTTGCAGATGTTGAACCATCCTTGCATCCCTAGGGTTAATCCCACTTGATCATGGTATACAATCTTCTTATTTTTGAATTTGGCTCACTAATAATTTTGTTGAAGATTTCTGCATCTATGCTCATCAAGGATTTTGGCCTATAATTTTCCTTCCTTGTAGTGTCCCTGTCTGATTTTAGTATGAGGATAATGTTAGCCTCAGAAAGTGAGTTTGGAGAGTGTTCCCACCTTTACATCCACTTGTCTAGCGTGCCTTCCACCTGCTGATACGGAAGCAGCCCTCAAGATCAATGTCCAGGTTAGCTGCCTCCAATAAAGCCATCCCTGGTCAAACCACCAGAAAGTGTTTCCTTCTTGAACTCTTACAAGTTCACTGTTCTTATTTTTTAAAAATATTTATTTATTTATTTGGCTGTGTCGGGTCTTAGTTGTGGCATGTGGATTTTCAATCTCCACTGCAGCATGCTAGATCTTTTAGTGGTGACATTAGGATCTTTTAGTTGTGACAGGTGTGATCTTTAGTTGTGGCATGTGAACTCTCAGTTGTGGTATATGGGATCTAATTCCTTAACCAAGGATCAAACCCAGGCCCCCTGCATTGGGAGCACGGAGTCTTAGCCACTGAACTACCAGAGAAATCCCTAGAAGTACTTTCTTACCTGCGGAACCACAGTGCCCCAGAATTTGGAGTCAATGGACCTCATGGGCAGAAAATCAAGGGATCTTGGACTTTGAAGAATCACCCTCCTGATCCTCAAATATCTTTCAATCAAATATCAGTGCATCCCCAGTAAGAAGGGATTTACTATCCTTCCAAAAAGTCCATTCCATCTTTGGACACCTGTTAGGACATTCTTTCAGAGACTTAAACAAAAACCCAACTGGTCTCAGACTTCATTCAGGCCCTAAGAGCCCCACAGAAAAGTTCAACTTTCTCACAATGTCCACAGCAGCTCCCTGAGACGTAAACCAGTCACATGGTATTCTGGAGTTTGTTCTGCTTCTGACTGGTTTCCTTTTGCTCTCTGTTGATTGAGTCTGAGGCTGAGCTCAGAGTGGGTGCTATGTTGAATGTCAGCTGCAAGAATAACTGTATATATTTGGGAGGAAAAGAGGGAGAACTGGGTACTAGAGAGCATGAGGAAGTAGAAATTGCACTGATCAGGACCTTGGAGCCAAGGTTTGATCCGGGCTATGTTGCATCTGGGTTTTGATCAGGTTAATCTACCTCTTTGCCCCTAGGGTTCCTAGGGGGAAAGACTACTGGATCTCCATCTAAATTGCTCAGACATCATAAACCATCTTCTAATTCCAGCAACCTCAAGCCTAGAATAGAAGCCTCACTCTTAAGAAAGGGGTATAGTAGCATCATGGTAGAGAGATGAGAAACCAGGCCAACTGTCACAAGACACCCCCCTCCTTGAAATTTCATGAGAATGGGGCCCTATCTTGTTTATCACAGCATTCCCCAGTGTTCCAGCACAGTTCAGCATGGGATGATCAGTAGTCAACAATGTCTGTGTGCTCTTCATTCAGCTAAGATTCACTGCAGACTGGCTTAGTGGAGAAGCTGGGGACAGAAAGATCAATAGTGCATAATCCCTGCCTTCAAGGCTTTCCTATGCAGAGAGAGGCGTATACACATTAAGATAATACAGTATGATAAGTTCTATTTAACAATTAACAAACGCTAACAATTAGATAGTCCTTCACAGTTGGGATCACTTCCACAAGTTTTACCTCATTCAGTCATACAAATGGCCCTGTGAAACAGGTAACATCTTCCCCATTTCACATGAAGAAATGAGGCACAGGCCTGGAATTCAAATCCAAAAATCCTAATCGTCTCTCAGACTCTAATATATCAGACTTCCTGTCCCCACCCTCAATTCCAGGCAGCTCCCCACTCTCAGTCCATATCCACTAACTACAGCTTCCTGCCCCCACCAGCCCTAACTTCCTTGGAGCCTGTATTTCCCTTAAGGAGTGATGGGTCGTGATTCAAGGACAATATATTCTATATACAAGAGACAGAGAAGGCTCCTAGCCCAGTCCCCAAAGGGTAACCAGCCAGTTCTGAGAACATGGATGGCAGTAAAGCCTCACCTACCTGGGGCATAGCTCAGCACCCTCACACTAGGTTCTTCTGCCGCCAGGACCTGGAACATCATGTTACGGGCAGCCTTGCCAGCACAGTACAGTGCCCAGCCCTTGAAGGGCTGCAGGGCACAGATGGACGAGATGTTAACCACAGTCCTGCTGAGGCCAGGACTGTCCGGGAAGGCCTTCAGGATACTGGAAGTCAGGCAGAGCATGGAAGTCAAGTTCAGAGTCCAGTAGTTGTTCACTTCGGTTGAGTCGGCCAGGTCCACCCAACGTTTGGATACATCTCCAAGAGTGGCTGAAAAACCAGACCTTATCAATCAACCAGTGCAAGGCGGGGTTTTCTCGTCTTCCAGCCCTTTTCAAATTCATTCAGACACCCGCTTCCCAACCACACCTAAAGGAGGCTCTCTAGGGCTTCTGAAGACGCCTCCCTCTTCCCAGTCCTGCAGACTGACATACGTGGGGAACCCCCTTACCCGACGCTTCAAACTGAGAAGGCGCATGCTCTGCTCTGGGGCTGGGTTCAGGGGAACTCTGGGGGCCATTTGGATAAGTGGGGGAAATTTACAACTACGGGGAGACTCCATGCCCTAACTCAGGTCTCCACCAGAGGGCGCTGAACAAGAGGCTCAGAAAAGTTCTACAGGCATTCTGGAACAAATGGCGTTGAAACAGGAAGAGGGACGGGGAGGAGCGGGGAGAATGCGTCGCCCGGACAGCACTAGATCTTCCTCCACACCTCGCTGAAACCAGGACTTCCAGGCGTCTTTTCTGAGTCCTAGGAGTCATGTTTAAAGTTCCAAGAAGCGAGGGGGATGAAAGAGAGGGAAAACAGAACGGGACGCCAAGCAGTATTCCAGGCGCTCCCGGGCCCGCGGGCGTCTTACCCGCATTGTTGATGAGCAGCACTCGCTGCAGGCCTTCGGGCCTGGGGAGGTCGCACAGAGCACCGAGCAGTTGCTGCAAGCCGGTCTCGGCGCCCAGGTCGGCGGGCACCCGCACGATGCGCAGACCCAGCCGCTCGGCGCCCAGCTCGGCCTCCAGCTGCTGCAGGGCCTCGTCATTGCGGGCGCTTAGGACCAGCACGGAGCCGGGCGACAGCAGCGGGGCCAGGAGTTGGGCCAGCGTCCGTCCGAAGCCCCGGGAAGCCCCAGTCAGCACGCATATGGTGCGGCCCAGGCCGCCCGCCTTGCCGATGCCGCCCTCCATGCCTCCTAGCTGCGAGCTGGAGCAGCTACCGAGACCCGGCAGGGGCGGGGCGGCCGCGGAGGGAGGAGGAGGAGGCCGCGCCCGGGGAGGGCGGGAACTTAAGGAGAGCGCCGGGGCATGCCTTTCCTTGGCCGCAGGTGATGAGAGTCGAGGTGACGGCAAAACTAGAGCGCCGAGAGACTAAATCCGCGGCAGGATCCCCACAGGACATCTTAGCCCAGTGCGGTCCGCGGGCCTCATCCTTTGTCCTGCAAACCCATCAGTGCCCCTATGGAACTCAATCTCCCGAGTTCAGACCTAACTTCCTTGTGTAAGTGATTAAGTAATTGTTAGTCGCTCGGTTGTGCCCGACTCTTTGCGAGTCCACGGACTGCAGCCCACCAGGCTCCTCTGTCCATGAGATTTTCCAGGCAAGAATACTGGAGTGGTTGCCATTTCCTTCTCCGGGGGATCTTCCCAACCTAGGGATCGAACCCCGGTCTCCTGCACTGCAGGCAGACTCTTTTACCGACTGAGCTACAAGGAAAGCCCAGTGTAAGTGATTCAGTCAGTTCAGTCGCTCAGTTGTGTCCGACTCTTTGTGACCCCATGAATCGCAGCAGCCAGGCCTCCCTGTCCATCACCAACTCCCGGAGTTTACCCAAACTCATGTCCATCGAGTTGGTGATGCCATCCAGCCATCTCATCCTCTGTCGTCCCCTTCTCCTCCTGCCCCCAATCCCTCCCAGCATCAGGGTCTTTTCCAGTGAGTCAACTCTTTGCATGAGGTGGCCAAAGTATTGGAGTTTCAGTTTCAGTATCAGTCCTTCCAATGAACACCCAGGACTGATATCTTTTAGGATGGACTGGTTGGATCTCCTTGCAGTCCAAGGGACTCTCAAGAGTCTTCTCCAACACCACAGTTCAAAAGCATCAGTTCTTCAGCACTCAGCTTTCTTCACAGTCCAACTCTCACATCCATACATGACCACTGGAAAAACCATAACCTTGATTAGACGGACGTTTGTTGGCAAAGTAATGTCTGGTTTTTAATATGCTGTCTAGGTTGGTCATCACTTTCCTTCCAAGGAGTAAGCGTCTTTTAATTTCATGGCTGCAATCACTATCTGCAGTGTGTAAGTGGTTACCTCCAGGTTAAGCCAGCATGCTTCTTGCTAGACATCTCCGCACGTGCCACAGTTTAGGGACTGGGGTCCCTACTATAGGGGAAACTCGCCACCCCAGGAACAACCTCTGGGGGAACAGAGTCTTCTCTGTACTGTGTTCACATAGATTCCCCTTGCCTCTCTGAGATTTCTCATTCCTTCTGTCCCTAAAGCTCTGTGTTTGCTGGGATCCTGCACCCACTCATGCCACACTCTTCCTTGTAGGCAATTCCATCCACTCCCACATTCAGGTTTTCAGAAATGACCAGGCCTGTGCTTCAGAAAAAAAATCACCTCTCTTTTTTTTCAAAGAGAGGTCTCAACTTAAAAAAAATATTCACAACTTATAAATTTTATTTTATCTGGTGGGAATTTTTAGGACTTCAAGCCAAGGAGATAGCATTTCAAGAAACCCTGAGAGAACTCCAAGGAGGCAAGGAGTGGTACCAGGTTATATAGAAATTTTGCAACAAACTTGACAGGTCATCTGAACATCAAAAGATTATTGTTAATTAAAGAAAACCAGATGACCCAAGTCAAGGAATTTAGCACTTTTCTATGTTTGAGAAGCTTCAAGAGTCTGGGTTCACAGAAATGATTGCTTTGATACATGCCTTAGCTTTCAGGGGCCAGTATCCTGTTTTCACATCCCTAAGTTTCTCAGGGCTCACCCCAGGGAGTGGTTGCAGTCTGATGGCCACTGGACGGCAGGTAGTCTTTCCTTCCTAAACCCTAACCCTAACCCTGAGTTCCCTCAGGGCTCACCAGCTCACTATCTGTGGTGGCTGCTGGTGACTGTGACATCCTTGTTTACTGATATGGCAGGAAGTATTCCATCTCTTAGAGGCAAAATGGGAAAGTTGGCAGATGGCCCCAGATCTCCTTAAAAAGCAGTCTCTAGAGAGTTTAGCAAGCATGGTAGGCAACCCTCATAGCTCAGCCCAGGTCCACACAGGGCTCTTCTCTACCCCAGGGACAGACAGCAAAATTGCCTTTCAAGGCTCCTAGAAAAATGCACTTTGCTCCCTTGTTCTTTGAGCTGTCATTGTGAACACCAGAACAAATTGGGAGAAGCTTTTCACTTTCCACTTAGGTGCCTTTACCACAGACTCTTTGTAAAATGTACACCCTGACTGTAGTACATCACTGTGGAAATTATTCTAAGAACAAATGAAACTGCAAAATTTAGTAGGTTTATTTGTTTATATAGCATAGCATTATTTTGAAATATTTTTATATAAAGTAGGATAAAGAAAGTAAGTATTTATGCTAACTGATGTTGGGAGTCAAGATTACCAGGTTAGTTAAGGGAATAATCTCTAAATTGAGTTTGAATTGGAAGCCAGAAAATTGTAGAATTTACTGCAGTTACTTTTGCATTTATACAGTAACACCAAAAACCTTTTTTTCCTTTTGATGTGCTCATTTTCCAACACCTATTGCAACGGAGAAGAACAAACCTGACTGCATACTGAGCCTATTCTTTCAGCTCTAACCTTTGTGCTCTGGTGCCTGTGCTTTTGTCACGCTGGCTCTGTACCTTTTGTAAAAAGTGTTGCCTATAGCCTGAAATATGTGGGACTGCGCATTCTCTAGACTCTGACCTTTAAAAGTATAACACTTTTACTCATATAGAAATGAAAAGTTGCAGAACAGAGGATAACATTTGTCTTGTCGGAGGTTTATAGGAACATTTAGACCTTATCTACTGGAGACCTACAAGGACAAAAGATTCTAGCACCAAGAAGTTTGCAACTAGCCATACCCACCTTGCCCGTTTTAGTATAAAAGAAACCTGAATTCTAACTTGGGTAAGATGATTCTTTGGAATACTCCTCCACCATCTTCTCAGTCTGCTGGATTTCTGAATAGTTACCATTTCTTGCCCCAAAACCTTGTCTCTCAATTTACTGGCCTCTTGTACTGTAGGCAGCACAAGCTTGCACTCAGAAATGCTGTAATACTCCTTTTTAAGAGTTCTCCCTGCAACAATGGCAGAGATTAAAGCAGTGCCCAGATAAAGTCTGCACGTGGGTTTTATTTGGCCAATATGGCTTTTTTTTTTTTCCTTTTAAAATGTGAGGTGACATTTCTAAAATGGAAGATTTTACATAGTATCAGAATTTCCAGCTTCTTTGGAGTAATGGGAACGCCTGGCAAGCTGGGATCTGACTGAGGTGAGCAGTAGCACCTCTTGGAAAGAAGACTGTGCTCCAGTTTGCCAAGATTTTCATCACTCACAGGTATAGGGAAACATTTGTTTCCCACTAATGACACATAGCTGAATTCTTACTCAGTGGTGATGTCAAAACATTAAAAGCCAGGGCATTGTCCTGGATTGTGGAGAAGTGGACCTCAGGAGAGATGAGGAGGCTTTTGAGACTTTAACAAGGACAGGACTCTGTATACCTGTATATCATTTGAAGCTCCCCTGTTTTTCACTTATCTATTAAGGATGGAAGATACAGAGGTTAGATTGACTGCTTCAAAGCTAAACTCTCTCTTACTGACACAAAGGTCTACTCTTTAAGTAAATTTTAATAGCTTCCCCCTGCTCTCCTGGCCTCAGAAAACAGGTTTGTGAAAGCACAGTCCCATCCATTCACTCATTCAGCATTTATTGAATTTCTACCATGTGCCAGGCTTTGAAGAAAGGAGGGAACAATAAAGGGATGGCCTAACCTGTTCTAAACTTAGCAGCTTCTAAGAGAAACTATTTGGAAACAGCACCCAAGGAGAGTACGGTTTGCTTGACTGGAAGAGAGCCTGGAAATTTTTTCCTTTCAGAGAGAAATTGTTATCTGCTATAACTGTCCTCCCACCTATTTTATTTCAAGTAATATTTCAGTAATTTATGAATAATATTTCATGGGCAACACAGCTCATAGAATTCATTTAATAGTAGTACAGTGGTTTCCAAATTTGTGTATACATTGGAGTCACCGAGGAACTTCAGTACACTTATGCCTCTGTCCCATAGGCCTTGGTTTGGTAATTTTTTATTTTATTTTCACTAAAGCAAACAAATCCAGTTCACCCATTTCTCCCACCTCCACCCCCACCTCTTACTACCACCGATCTGTTCTCTGTATCTCTCTGCTTGGTTTTTTGGTTTTGTTTTTAGATTCCACATATAAGAGAGATCGTATGGTGTTTATCTGACTAATGTTACTTAGTGTTAATATAAAGTCCCCAAGGTCCATCCTTGTGGTAGAAAATGCAAGATTTCATTTTTCTTTTTTCATGGCTGAATAATATTCCACTATATGTATATGTGTGTATATATATATATATACACCACAATTTTGTATCCATTCATTCATCCTTAGACAATTAGATTGTTTCTGTATCTTGACTATTGTAAATAATGCTGCAATGAACACAGTCAGTTCAGTTTAGTCACTCAGTCGTGTCCAGTGTTTTGCGACCCCATGGACTGTAGCCTGCCAGGCTTCCCTGTCCATCACCAACTCCTGGGGCTTGCTCAAACTCATGTCCATCGAGTCAGTGATGCCATCCAACCATCTCATTCAATGAACAAAGGGGTGCATATATCTTTTTAAATTAGTGTTCTTGTTTTCTGTGGATAAATACCCAGAAGTATAATTGCTGGATCACATAGGAGTTCTATTTTTAATTTTTTGAGATGCCTCTATACTGTTTTCTATAGTAGTTGCACCAATTTGCATTCCTACCAACAGTACACAAGGGTTCCCTTTTCTCCACATCATCACCAACACTCGTTTCTTATTTTTTTGATAGCATCAGTTCTAACAGGTATGAAGTGATATCTCATTGTGGTTTTGAGTTGCACTTCCCTGATGATTAGTAATGTCAAGCATCTTTTCATGTGTCTGTTGCCCATCTGTGTGTCTTCTTTGGTAAATGTCTATTCAGATACTCTCTCCATTTTTAATTGGATTGTTTGGCTTTCTGCTTCTGAGTTGTATGATACTGTTTGTTTTAGTCCCTTATCAGATATATGGGTTTCCAGTGGGTTTCCCTTTTTGTTGTGTTGATGGTTTCCTTTACTGTGCAGAAGTTTTTCAGTTTGATACCGTCTCATTTGTTTATTTTCACTTTTACTGTTTTTGGTGTCAAACAATCATCGCCAAGACCGATATATCAAGGAGCTTACAGCTTATGCTTTCTTCCAGGAATTTTATGGTTTCAGGTCTTATGTTCAAGTCTTTAATCCATGTTTAGTTCAGTTTTTGTGTATCATGTAAGATAGTGGCTCAATTTCATTCTTTTGCAAAAGGCTGTCCAACTCTCCCAGGACCAATTATTGAAAAATTTCATATTTTTGGCCCCTTTGTCATTTTTATTTTTATTTTGTCATAATTATTTAACCAAATTTCTGGGTTTATTTCTGGACTCTATTCTGTTTCACTGATCTATGGGTCTGTTTTTATTCCAATACCGTACTATTTCAGTTGCAAAACTTTGTAATATATTTTTTAATTGGGGAGAATGATGACTTCAGCTTTATTTTTTCTCAAGAATTTTCTCTAGGAATTTTTAAGAGCTCTCCACATGATTCTAATGTGCAGACAAGCTTGAAAACCACTGCAGTAGCAATTGGCAGTAACATTTTTTTAAGGGTATAAATGCCTGAAAGGAAAGTCATATGTTAAAATAGGTTTAAAAGCCGAAACCTGATAAAGGCATTTAAAGGAAAAATTAGTGGAATTTTAATAAGCTCTGTAGGTTAGTCACTGATATTGTATCATTTCCTGATTTTGACTCATTTCTCAGTCAACTAGAGTACCTTGAATTTGTTTTTTTCAGAGAAGATATATAAGTTGTTTACTTTGTGAGCCCTTAAATATATAAAAGTATCTTCTGTTACATTCTCTTATGAACAAGACCAAAATATGACATAGAATTACTGACTCATATTTTTTATTTGATATTCTGAAATGATACTCTATCACCTTTCTAATATTCAGTGTTACCCGCCCCTCTCCCCAAATAAGCCTGGTGTTAATGTTTTTTATTTTGTAAGTAACTCATTCTATTCCTGACGGTTCATACAGGATTATTTACTTACAAATCTTGAGTCTACTTGGTATGTTTAGGTGTAGGTCTCATTTTTAATCATTTATTAATTTATTGCACAAAAATTTATTGGGCATCTACCATGTTTTCATGGTAGTTTAGTGGGCACTTTTGTTAGGAAGACAACTCTTTTGTCAGTTTAGGGACATCTTTCTCTAACTTATCTCATTACAGTCTTTTCAAGTAGAATTCTCAATGTTTGGTTCATTTAATCTGTCTTGTACTCCTTTCCCAAGTTGAACCAGTCCATTGTTCCATGTCTGGTTCTTCTTGAACCTGCATACAAGTTTCCCAGGAAGCAGGTAAGGTGGTCTGGTATTCCCATCTCTCGAAGACTTTTCTCAGTTTGATGTGATCCACATAGTCAAAGGCTTTAGCATAGTTCATGAAGCACAAGTAGATGTTTAACTGGAGTTCTCTTGCTTTTTCTATGATCCAGTGGATGTTGGCAGTTTGATCTCTGGTTCCTCTGCCTTTTATAAATTCAGCTTGTATATCTGGAAGTTCTCAGTTCACATACTGTTGAAGCCTAGCTTGAAGGATTTTGAGCATTACCTTGGTATCATGTGAGAAGAATGAAATTGTGTCATAGTTTGAACATTCTTTGGCATTGCCCTTCTTTGGGATTGGAATGAAAACTGACATTTTCCAGTCCTGTGTCCACTGCTGAGTTTTCCACATTTGCTGGCATATTGAGTGCAGCACTTTCACAGCATCATCTTTTAGGATTTCAAATAGCTCAACTGGAATTCCATAACCTCCACTAGCTTTGTTTGTAGTAATGCTTCCTAAGGCCCATTTGACTTCACACTGCAGGATGTCTGGCTCTAGGCAAGTGACCATACCATTGTGGATATCTGGGTCATTAAGACCTTTTCTGTACAATTCTTCCGTGTATTCTTGCTACCTATTCTTAATCTCTTTTGCTTCTGTTAGATCCTTACCATTTCTGTCCTCAAGATTGCCAGGAGAAATGTCAACAGCCTCAGATATGCGGATGATACCACCCTAATGGCAGAAATTGAAGACAAACTAAAGAGCCTCTTGAAGAAGGTGAAACAGGAGAGTGAAAAAACTGGCTCAAAACTCAACATTGGAAAAACTAAGATCATGGCATCTGTTTCCATCACTTCATGACAGATAGATGGGGAAAAAATGCAAACAGTGACAGACCTTATTTCTTGGGCTCCAAAATCACTGCAGACAGTGACTGCAGCCATGATATTAAAAGACGCTTGCTCCTTGGAAGAAACATAGGTTTCAAACCTAGACAGCATATTAAAGAAGAAACCTAGGTGACAAACCTAGACATTGTATTGAAAAGCAGAGACATCACTTTGCTGACAGAAGTCCATATAGTCAAAGCATGGTTTTTCTAGCAGTCATGTCGGGATGTGAGAGCTGGACCATAAAGAAGGCTGAGCACTGAAAAATTGATGCCTTCGAACTGTGGTGCTGGAGAAGATTCTTGAGAGTCCCTTGGACTGCAAGCAGATCAAACCAGTCAATCCTAAAGGAAATCAATCCTGAATATTCATTGGAAGGAATGATGCTAAAGCTGATGCTGGAAAAGATCGAAGGCAGGAGTAGAAGGCAACGACAGAAGATAAGATGGTTGGATGGCCTCCCTGACTCAATGGACCTGAGTTTGAGCAAAACTCCAGGAGATAGTGAAGGACAGGGAAGTGTGATGCAGTCCATGGGATCACAAAGAATCGAACATGACTTAGTGACTGAACAACAACCATCATATTGATGTCTTTTATCACTTTTATATGAACTCAATAAATATTTCTTAAATCAGCCTTTTAAAGCGCTGGAGCATTAATCTGTAAGTCATTGCCTCCTTATGTTTCCCTTGTTGAATACAGGGCTTCAGACTGCTTTAAGGTGTAAGGACAGGGCTCTGTGTAGCAGTCAAGCTTAGCGCTTTGCAGAATGGATTATTGTCACCTGCTCCATGTGCAGGAGGGTTATAAGTTATCTGTGTGTGTGCGCACCTGTGTGCATGAATGTGTGTATGTCTAGAAGGTGGTCTCTAAGTCTGTTTTTGTTGGCCATGGAGAGAAGATGCTGATTGTTTCCAAAGGCATAATCCTTTGACTTAATAGCAAAACACACAGATATAATACATGTACGAGGAAGCATTCCGAACCCCTGAACAAAGAGTGGGTTAAGCATACGCATTTAACCTTGCTTCCTCCTGAAACAACAACAACAATAAAGTTGTTATTGTTGCTTTTAATGATACAAACATACTTGGTTTGGGAGATGGGAAAGAGGTAATTACAAAATTTTGGATGCTAGAAATAACATAGATGACTTAGGAGACTCAAAGAAGCCAAATTATTGGTAGCATGGGGAGAGCTGAGATCCAGCTAAACCTACTGGGAAAATTCTAAAAAGGATCAGAAATTGGCAACACCAACTATCTCTAGATGAATGATAATGAGGAAGGCTATGATAGCAAGTGAGTAAAAGCCAGTGAGAATCTAAACCCCCTCCTTCAGTCTGCACTTGTGGTTGATTAATCCTCTCTCACCTCAGATTATCTGTAGGCTGTTACAGACTAAATATTTACCCCTAAAATTCATATGTTGAAATCCTAGCCCCCAATTCGAGGTGGGAAGGTAATTAGGTCACGAGAGTGGAGCCCTTATGAATGAGATTAGTGCCTTTATAAGAACTCTAGAGCTTGTCTTTGTTCTCTGCCATGTGAGATACAATGAAAAGGTGGTTGTTTGTAAAACCCTCACTAGACACTGGATCTGCTGTCACCTTGATCTTGGATTTCCCAGCCTTCTGAACTGTTTGTGGTTTAAGCCACCCAGCCTATGGTAATTTGATATAACAGCCTGAACTGTCAAAGACAAAGAGTAAAGGTTTATTTTCTGGAAAGGGAGAAACATGAGATCTCTGGGCTAGAGAATACCAAGTACATGTGAGACCATGAACACCCTAATAAATGGAGAGGAGGGAATGAGAAGGCAGGATTAAGTGGACAAACAAGACTGAAGGCTGGGACGCCACCCCACCCCCAGGCTTCCTCCCCCACTGAGCCCTAAGAATGATGGCAGCAAGACCTTGATCCTTCACACTGCACATTAGAAGAATCTGACCACCCCAAGAGGAAAGACCTAACATCAGTTTACCATCAAATGGCTTAATGAGATCACCTTATAATGAAGTCCGAAGTCAACAAGCTCCATTCACTTACTCAGGGCTTTCAAATAAATTTTTAATTCCTTCACCCCAAATACAAACTACTTTATGAATGAAACAAGAAGATACTATACAAGAACAAAAAAGTTGCTAGAAATTAAAAATAGGATAGAAGAATAGTTATAAAAATTAATAGACTGGTAGGAAGATAAATTTGAGAACATTTTTCTAGATAGTAGAGCAAAAAATATAAGGCAAGAAGAAAGCAAGAATGCTAGTGGACCAACTCAGGAGATCCAAAATCTGGATGAGAACAATTTTATAAAGAGAGATAGAAAGTAAGGAAAAGGGGAAAAAAATAAAAGGAAATCGATAGTGAAACAATTCAAGAAAAATGTCCAGAATTAAACAGCATGAATTTCTAAAACAAAAAGGACACAAATTTCTACTGTGTACTCAGCACAAGGGATGAAGATCAACTATACAAAGGCTTATTATTATAAATTTTGAACAATGGAGGTTAAAACAAAGATCCTACTAGTTTCTAGAGAGAGAGAGGTAAAAACAAAAAATAATAGATTATATAGAAACAAAAGATGGTAATTAGAATGTTGTTGGACTTCTGGACAGTCACACCAGAAATTCTGAAGGAAAATTATTTCTAACCTTGAATTCTATATTCACAAAAACCATTAATTATGCACGAGGGTAGAATCATATGCCTTTCCAGGTACACATGCATGCTGTCTCTTCAGTTGTGTCCAGCTCTTTGCAACCCTATGGACCATAGCTCACCAGGCTCTTTGTCCATGGGATTCTCCAGGCAAGAATACTGAAGTGAGTTGCCATGCCCACCTTTTTCCAGGTATACAAATCTCAAAATATGTCTCTTACATACTCTTGAATATATCAAGAAATCTCCTAGGGATTATGACACTAAAATAAGACAAACCAAAGAAAAAAAGGCTTAGGATATAGAAAAGAAGAATTAAAACACAGGAGAAGGGCAATAGGATCCCATGATAATGGCTGAATTACTGGATGGTAGATGGAAGTTGTATTTTTCTCTGTCAAAAGTAGGTGTGCCCTCCTGGGAAGGTCGATCGCTCTGTCTTCCATAAAACTGTTCAGGGGCCCAAATCCTTCTATTCTATTGGTTTGTCATCAACTAGGATGTTGTCCTTATTTACATGGTCCAGTCTGGCTCACCAACTCTCCATTTACATTCCAACTTTCAGGAAGGAGAGGGCAAGCAGCTTCCACTCATATACTATTAGCCAGAATTGATTACATGATATATGTGCTGGGAAGGATGGAAATCACGTGTTCCTGAGGTGGGTTATGGAGTGGATTTTCCTTCCCTACAGCAACCCTCCGATAGCTCCTGCCTTTCTTTAGTGGCTTGAGAAAAAAGGGAAAGAAATCAGAGCCAGTCCTCCTGCCCTCGTACTTGTCATTACTCCTTAAAACTTTTCTAGACCAATATCATATGATATAACTAATATATGGAATCTAAAAAAATGATATAAATGAGCTTATTTACAAAACAGAAACAGGCTCACAGACATAGGAAACAAACTTATGGTTACCAAATGGGAAGGGGGGCGGGAAATGGATCAATTAGGAGTTGGGGTTAACATATACACTACTATATAAAAAACATAATTGACAAGTACCTGCTATATAGCACAGTGAACTCTATTCAATATTCTGTAATAACATAAATGAAAAAAGAATCTGAAAAAGAACAGGTATATGTATGCATATGACTAAATTGTTTTGCTATATACCTGAACTAACACAACATTGTAACTCAAATATATTCCAATAGAAAATAAAATAAAAATTTTAACTTACTTTTCTCTATTGCCTCTTTTGACCTAAGATTCCTCAATAGTTTGTCACCTGGTGACAGCTGCCTTATGTGTATTCTCTGGTTTCTTTCATTCATTTGTACATTCATTCAACAGCTATTTATTGAGTACCTATGAAGTACCAGGCTTCCAGGATACCACATCTACCCTACATTTAGGCACTGGGGATACCTCAGTGTAAAAAATAGGTTGAAACTAATATAACATTGTAAACCAACTGTGTATCAACTATACTTCAATTTTTAAAAAAAGGCAAAAATCCTTGTCTCCCCAAAACTTCCTGCAAGCTGGTAGGGAGAAACGCACACATTACATGCACACACACACACTCACTCACACAAAGTAAAACCTGTAGTATATTGGGGATGGCGATAAACTTCAAAGGAAAATATAACAAAAATGGTGAATATGGAGTGCTAGGCTGGAGGGTGCTTACAATTTAATATAGGGTGGCCAGAGAATGCCACACTGAGGCACAATACTTGAGAACTGTAGGGGGAGAGCGAGTGATCCATGAAGATAGCCAGAGGAGGAATATTCCAAGCATAAGTATTTCCGAACATAAGTGTTAAGGCTCTAAAGTGGAAGTGTTATGGACTTGTAGGAAGAACAGGAAAAAGTCAGGGTGGTTTTATTAGTGTTAGAAAGGCAGAGGGAATTTGAAGCAGACATCAGAGAAATCACGGAAGGCCAGATTTGTATAGGATCGTGTAGGCTTTTCCTCTTATTAAGAGAACTTTGGAAAAGCATTGGAGGGATCTGAGCAGAGGAGACCTGCTTAGATTTAGGATCATTCTTGCTTCAGATTTTAGAATAAACTCTATCTTCTAGGGAGAAGCAGGAAGACCATTTAGGATATTATTTCTGTAATTCAGATGAATGATTGTGGAGTTTTGGGCCAGGGTGATAGCAGGAAGGTCATGAGAGGTGATCCATATGGGGATATATCTTGAAGAAAAATCCAAAAGCATTTGCTGAGGAAGTAGATTTGGACATATGAAAAAGATAATAATCAATAGTGACCCTAAGGTTTGGGGCCTGAGCAACTGGGAGGATAAAACTTGCCATTTCCTGGGATGGGGAAGACTGCAGAAGGAACAGGATTCTTCCAGGGGAAATCAAGAGCTTGGTTTTGCATATACTAAGTCTAGATGTCTACTAGACATCCAAGAGGTAGAGATCAAGTAGTGGATAATGTTTGGAGTAAAGTAGAGAGGTCTGCACTGATGATATGAATTTAAGAGTCTTCAGCAGATAGTTTGAAAGCCTCAAGGCAGGTTGAGCTCACTTAGAGAGTAAGTATGGATGAAGATGGATAGGCTTCCTAGGTGGCACTAGTGGTAAAGAACCTGCCTGCCAATGCAGGAGATTTAAGAGACAAGGGTTTGATCCCTGGGTCAGGAAGATACTCTGGAGGAGGGCATGGCAACCCACTCCAGTATTCTTGTGTGGAGAATCCCATGGACAGAGGAGCCTGGCGGGCTACAGTCCATGGGGTCACAAAGAGTCAAACACAACTGAAGGGAATTGGCACATGCATACACTCCAGACCTACTGAGGGTAGAATTCGGCCGGCTAGTTCAACAGACGACTCTCTAAGGCATTTTGAAGCATGGTATCTGTAATCAGGAACCCCTGCAATAGAGGTGGCATCAACCATACCCACTCAGGCAAAAAAGTAATAATAAAATTTTTTCATATAATAAAAAACAAAAGCTTGGAAACTGTAGACAGTCATTTTTCATGTCTTTCTTGGTCAAATAAAATTGGTGCCCTAAGTATATATATATCCCATGTATATTATATAATATGTTGGGACAACTAGATATCTTTCTGGAAAAGATAAATTTGGATCCATACCGTACACTATATACATCAATACAAACCTCAAATAGAGCAAAAATTTACATGGAAAAATAAAACTATTAAAGTAGTAGAAGAAAGATGAGCAATTTCTTTGTAACACTGGAGTGAAAGAGGCCTTTCTATGATTCAAAGTCCAAAAGCCAAATAAGGGGGATTGATGTATTTACCACCAAAAAATCTGATGGCAAGAAACATAGTCATGCTCAGCTGTCTCCAACTCTTTTGTGACCCCGTGGATTCTAGTCATTCAGACTCCTCCGTCCATGGGATTTTCTATGCAAGAATCTTGGAGTGGATTGCCATTTCCTCCTCCATGGGATCTTCCTGACCCAGAGATCCAATCCTTGTCTCCTGTGGTTCCTGTATTGGCAGGAGGATTCTTTACCATGGGTCACCTAGAGTCAGTTACAAGGCAGAGAAATAGGAAATATTTGCAACTCAGAAAACTGACAAAGGGATAATCTCCTCAATATATAAAAAATTTCTTGCTATCAAGACACGCAAGAACATAATATGAAAATAGGCAAAGCACATTAACAGATGGTTACCAGAAAAAAGAAATGTAAGTAATTTTAAGCACATGAAAGATGCTCAATTTCACTTATAATGTAAGAACTGAAAATTAAAACAAAATTGACCAAAAAATTTGAAATTTAATAACATATTTTTGGCAAGGAACTTTTTAAAAAAAAATTTTTTTTTTTTAATGGCAAGGAACTCTTATGCATTGTTGATTGCAACCCTATGGAAGGCAACCTGAAAATATCTTTCAAAATTACAAATGTTTTTATTCTTTGACCAGTAATCTCACTTACAGAATTTTACCTCAGACTTCCTATGTATTAAATAACTTATGTTAAAGGTTTTGCATTGCTTATAACAACAAAACGTTGGAAAAGATCTAAATGTTATAAACAGTGACCTGGTTGGGTACATTATGGTACCTCTACAAAGTGGAATAATACACATGTGTAAAAATGAATGAGACTTTATGTACTGATGTGAGAGGATCTCCAGAATATACTGACTGGAAAAGGCAAAGTGAGGAACAGAAAAAAATGTATATTATGCTACCTTTTGTGCATTATAAGGGGAGAATAAAAATATACACTTAGATTTTCTTGCACTCACATATTAAATATTAGAAAGATCCCCAATAAATTATAAAATTAGTTAACTATAGAAAAAGAAGAGGAGACTGTGAATATACTCAGAGTGTACCTTTTTGTATTATTTTGATTTTTTTTTAAGGCTTGTAAATGTATTCTCTATTCAGAATTAAATTAAATAGACTTTAAATGAAAACAAAATGTAGTAAAAGAAGAATAAAGAAAGATTATATCACAATTTTAATCTTTGTAGACTTCCTTGGCTTTTTAGCATTCATAACATGAAACAAAATAATCTTTAAGAATTTAATTTTTAGTTATTAAATTTTATTTAGCTTTGAGTCTTTCAAAAAAGGCCTATTTGGGAATTCTTCACAGCTTGTAAGAATGACTTACAAGGAGAACATCAACTTGGCCATCATAAAAGTTTGTAAGAAGGAAAACTCTAAAATCCTGTAAAACAAATACCTATGCTGAAATAACTCTGACCCAGATAGAACAAAGAATATAGGCTGTGAATAAAAGGAGAAAGTTTCAGAGAAAAATGTGATATCCCATGACCATTCTTTCCTTAACTAATCAAATTTCAAAACAACAGACTTTATAAAAATATTTCAAGAAAATAGGTCCTTCTACATTTGAGTCTATGCAAAAATTTAAACAGAAAGCTTGACAAAATATTGCTATTGACCACAAACTATTTTTAGTGCTCGAAGATGAAGGATTTTTGACATTTGATGAAAAAATAAAATCCTTCTATAAAATGTCACTAAAAACATTTCTTAGAATTAAAGACTGTGGTGTGTAAAAAGGTTAATGATATTATTAAATGCGCTACTTGTGTATCCTGTACATCTTGAAAATGAAGAAACTTGAAAACATTTGAAAATGCAGAAATAACTAAAATTCTTTAAAAAATAAGAACTATGGATCTCTGGAAATAAACAGAGTGGACCTTTTCCATACTCTTCTCCAGACAAAGCAAAGAATGTGATACAGAGATATTTGGAATTGCTGTTGGACCAAAAGAAAGCCTTGACATTTTCTTTGCAGATAACAACAGCAGCACAGCAACAACTCATGGTAGCTTCAACATAAAGCAGTTAATATGCTGGAATCGCTGAAGTAATCAACTCAGTTGTCTTGAGAAGGCAATGTTCCTTTCTCTGTCTGAATTTAACAATAAACATGAGCAGGAGGGAAGGCTAGAATGACCCATGTGATAATGGATTGGCACTGGAGATATTAATATGAACTCATATTTAGATTAATAGAGACACAGAAGAATAGACAAATAATAATAGATATGTGCATACACACACACACACACACACACACATATACATTTATAAGCTGTCTTTTGAGAGGGTCAGAAGCAAAGATTACCCCAGTGGCAGTGAGTATAGTAAGTGTCCAGACCTTGGCTTGTAAAACCATTCTCTGGTAAAAAGAACCAGGGCTCCTTGGAGGAATGGCTGATTCTAGAACTGGTACAAAACATGGCTTGGAGCATGTTGCAGTGCCAGAAAGTAAAAAAGTGCTTGAAAAATAAAAGCATCCACAATGACAAGGGTACATGAAAGAGATACAGGAGGCAACTGAAAGTGCTCACAGTGGCCAAAATGGAACAAATTAAGCAATAAAACCAAGTAGACTGGATTGTGACCCGAGGCATAAAATAATTTCCCATGAATCTGCATGCTATGAATAAACGATTAAGTAAATAAACAAAAGGAGTCGAATAGACAAACCTCTCATACAGAACAAGTCCGAAGAATTCATGTAGATACTATCACCATAAGGAGTGCAGCATAACTCCCCATTTCTTAACTGTGGCTGTGCAGAGTGAATTCCTTCAAATTGTATAGTATATAAGGGCCATGGGGTGAGGACGTTACAGTGGAGAAATTATGATGTGATGAGAATGTCACTTTACCACTAAGATCTTCCTCCCCTAAACCCATACTCCCAGAATAATCATGAGAAATATATCGGTCTAACCCATATTGAAGGACATTCTACAAAATATTTGACCAATACTCCTCAAAAATATCATGATTATCAAGAACAAAGAAAGTCTGAGTAACTATCATTGTCAAAAGGACGCTAAGGAGACATAGCAACTAAATGTAATATTTTATACTGGAAGGGATCTTGGAACAGGAAAAGGATATTAGGTAAAAACTAGAGAAATCTGAATAAAGTGTTGACTTTAGTTAATAATAATGCATCAATATTGGTTCATTAATTGTGAACAAATGTACCACACTAATCTAGAATATTAGTAGGGGTAAGCTACATGTAGATATATCATCACAATATTTTTTGTCAATCTAAAATTACTCTTACAAAAGAGCCACTCAATAAATTTCTCTTCTTTTAAAAAAGTATCAAACTTAGGTAGATATATTTTAAAATTATTTTATTATTCTTATTGTTATTTTATTTATTTTTATTTTTTGGCTGAACCATGCAGCATGTAAAGTCTTAGTTTCTTGATCAGGGATTTAACCTGTGCCCTCTGTGTTGGAGGCACAGAGTCTCAACCATTAGACCACCAGGGGAGTCCTGATAGATAAGTTTTAAGTCTACAATTTATTACTTAAAACGCATGCAAAATATTGGATGGATTAATGGAAGGATAGAGGGCTAACTAGATAGACAGGTATGTGATTTAAAAAAAAAGACTATAGTGAATTGTTAATAGTAAAATCTAGGTTGTTGACCAGTAATTCCATTCCTAGGTATTTACTCAAGAGAAATGAAAACACATGTCTCCACAATAACTTGCATACAAATATTCACAGTAATATAATGCACAGTCGCCCCAAACTGGAAACATTTTAAATGTCCACCAACTTGTGAATGGGTAAATAAAATGTGGTATACATATAAACTGGAATACCACTAAGCAATAATAAGGAACAGTTCTGATATATGCTACAACACAGGTAAACTTTATGAAAGAAGCCAGGCGAAAATAACTACTTATTATATGAAACTTCTAGAAAGAGCAAAACAGACAGAAAGCAAACCAATGGTTACCTAAGACTGAGGGTAGAAGCAAGAATTAGCTCCAAATAGGCACAAGGGAACTTTTAGGAGTGATTGATATGTTCTAACACTGGATTGTGATGATAATTGCACAACTATAAGAGTTCTCTAGTTTTAGTTCTTAAATTTACGTTTTTGATTCATTTGGAATTGACTTTTGTGTATGGCGTGAGGTGATGGTCCAACTATGGTTTTTTTTTTTGGCCTGTAGATATCCTGTTTTCAGGCTTCCCAGGTGGTGCTGGTGGTAAGGAACCAGCCTGCCAGTGCAGGACACACAAGAGACACAGGTTCGATCCCTGGGTTGGGAAGATCCTCTCGAATGGGGCATGGAAACCCACTCCAGGATTCTTGCCTGGAGAATCCCATGGACAGAGGAGCCTGGCAGGCTATGGTCCATAGCATTGCAAAGAGTAGGGCATGACTGAAGTGATTTAGCACACATATCCTGTTTTCACAAAAATACACTGTTGAGAAGACCTAGACCTGTCTCCCACTGAATGGACTTGGTACTCTTGTCAAAAATCAATTGACCATAGATATGAGAATTTATTTCTGGGCTCTCAACTTTATTCCATTGTTCTATATGTCTATCGTTATGCCAGTGTCACACTGTATTGACAAGTATAGCTTTGTACATTAGGAAATTAGGAAACTGAGTTCTTCAAGATTGTTTTGGCTCTTGAGGGTCTTTTGAAATTCCATATGAATTTTAGGATGGGTTTTTCCATTCCTGAAAAAAAGAGCAAGAAAAGCCATTGGAATTTTGAAAGGAATTGCATTGAATCTGTATATCAGCTTCCCAATCTGTGAACATGGGCTATTTTTCCATTTATCTAGGTTTTCTTTAATTTCTTTCAGCAACTATTTTGTAATTCTAACCTGGGTAAGATAGTTCTTTGAGACACTAGTCCATCATCTTCTCAGTCTGCTGGTTTTCTAAATAAAGTTGCAATTCCTCGCCCCAATACTTCTTCTCTTGATTTATTGGCCTGTGGTATGGTAGTACAGCCTTGAACCTGGAAACATTTTCTTGCCTAATTGCTCTAGCTAGAACTTCTAGTACAATGTTGAAAAGAAGTGGCAAAAATCAAGATCTTTTGATATCTTCCTGATGTTCAGTCACTAAGTCATGTCCAACTATTTGTGACCCCCATGAACTGCAGTACTCCAGGATTCCCTATCCTTCACTGTCTCCTGGAGTTTGCTCAAACTCATGTCCATTGAATCAGTGATGCCATTCAACCACCTCATCCTCTGTCGTCCCCTTCTCCTCCTGCCTTCAATCTTTTCCAACACCAGGGTCTTTCCCAGTGAGTTGGTTCTTCGAGTCAGGTGGCCAAAGTATTGGATCTTCAGCTTCAGCATCAGGCCTTTCAATGAATACTCAGGGTTGATTTCCTTTAGGATTGACTGGTTTGATCTCCTTGTGGTCCAAGGGACTCTTAAGAGTCTTCTCCAGCACCACAGTTTGAAAGCATCAGTTCTTCAAGGAAAATCTTTCAGTCTTTCACATTAGGTTTTTTACATGGCCATTATCATGTTGAAGAATTTCCCTCTATTTCTATTTGTTGAGTGTTTTTATCTTGAAAGAATATTGGATTTTGTCAAATAAATTTTCTGCATCAGTTGAGATGTTGATGGTCATTTCCCCCCTCATTCTATTAATGAGATATATAGAATTGATTAATTTTATATGTGAAACCAACCTTCCATTCTTGGGATAAATCCCAATTGGTAATGATTAAATTAATCCTTTTATATTCATAAGGGAATGTTGGTCTGTAGTTTTCTTATAGTGTCATTTGCTTTGTTCTTAGGGTAATAGTAAAAGAGATCTGAGCAACACTGTTACAAGTTTGACTTAAAAGATATATACTGTGAACCTGCATGTGTATATATGTGTGTTTGTGTGTATTTGTTTGTGAAGAGAGAGAGAATATTTTGTATCCACAACTAAACAACACTAATCTTTTAATTACTCAAAGAACACAGAGATTTCTATAAATCCCCCAAAGTCTCTTACCACAATGTATAAATAGCTGCTGCTGCAGCTAAGTTGCTTCAGTCATGTCTGACTCTGTGCGACCCCATAGACGGCAGCCCACCAGGCTCCTCTGTCCCTGGAATTCTCCAGGCAAGAATACCGGAGTGGGTTGCCATTTCCTTCTCCAGTATTAATAGCAAATGGTTTTTTAAAAAATCACTTGAATTTCTAAAACCATCTTTCCAGATAATTCAGTTCAAAGTAGAAATAAAAATCTGTTCATTAAATAATAACAATGACAGCTCTACTTTGTATACTAGCAAAACCCTTCTCTGAGGAAAATTTACATTACTAAGTAGCTTTTATTAGAAAGCAAAAAAGAAAAGAAATGAATGAAATGAGTTCATTGAGTTAAGGATCTTTGTTTGCAAACAACAGAAATCACTTTGGACAAAATAGAAAAAAATTTGGTTCAATTCAGAACTGAAAGAAACAGCTAGAAAAACACCGGTCTATAAAGGGCAGAAATCACAGGTGGCTCTGGGGTTGCTTTCTGAACCAGGAAACAGAAAGCAGTGAATCAGTACAGGATGAATCAATTACTAGATGAATCAGCTACAGCTGTTTCAAGTCTTTTGATTTTGCTTAAGATTTAGTTGCCATGGAGAGTGCATAAAATTAGCCTAGGTCAGGTTTCGTGTCTATTTCTTAATCTAGAAAAGTTCAGAGTGTCTTCACTGATGGTTTCACCAAGTAGTACCTAATGGGGACATGACTTCCTCAAGAAAAATTGGAATGGTGCTATCAGAGGAAGGGGCAATGAATACGGTATAGCAAAACAACAAATTGTCCATTATGCACCATTTGATGCTAGATTTTTGCCAGGATGTTCACTACAGCGTTTATTTATAGTATCATAAGGTTACTTATCTTTATGGTAAAAAGCATTTATCTCACCATAAAGTTATGAGATCTCAACATTAAATGAACTGATAAATACAAAGTATTTAAGATCATCTATGATACAGCCATTATAACTATGTTTTGAACAAATATGTAAAGAATAGAAAAAACTTACTAAGGATAAGAAGAATAAAATCTGTTTAGAGTCTATGGATTAAATTTAGTTAAAGCATTTTATTTATGCATGTAACCAACTCCTGAGAAAAATATGAAATATGTGTGCGCGTATCCATAAACTAACATCTGAACCTGTAAAGGTCACCTTATTTGGGAAAAGGGTCTTTGTAGATGTAAACATAATTAAATGAATGATCTTGAGATCATCTTAGATTGTCCTCATGACTTAGATCTAATGACCAAGGTCCTTAAAAGAGACAGAAGACAAGACAGACATAAAGAAGACATGGCCATGTGAAGACAGAGTTTAGAGTAATGCGACCACAAGCATAAGAATGACTGGAGTCGGGGATTTGCGAAGATGGCGGCTCCGGGGGTGTTGGAGTCAGACCTGCCAAATGCTGTGGCATTTCTGTAAAACCTCCAGGAGCAGGTGATGGCTGTCACGGCACAAGTGCAAACTCTGACCAAAAAAGTTAAAGCTAAAGCTTATCCTACAGAGAAGGGTCTCAGCCTTTTGGAAGTAAAAGATCAGCTGTTGCTCATGTACCTTATGGATTTGAGCCATCTCATCCTGGACAAAGCCTCAGGAGGTTCTCTTCAGGGACATCCTGCAGTTTTGAGACCGGTGGAGATTGGCACGGTTTTGGAAAAGCTTCGTCCTTTGGACCAAAAACTGAAGTATCAGATTGACAAAATGGTGAAGACTGCAGTGACAGGCAGCCTTAGTGAGAATGACCCACTCCGTTTTAAGCTTAATCCCAGCAATATGATGCGCAAGTTGAGCTCTGAGGATGAGGAGGAAGATGAAACAGAGGAAGGCCAGTCTGCGGCTTCAGGGAAGAAATCTGGAAAAGGAACAGCTAAGAAATATGTCCCACCATGCTTGGTTCCAGTGCATTATGATGAAACAGAAGCTGAGCGGGAGAAGAAGCGCCTAGAACGAGCCAAGAGACGGGCGTTGAGCAGCTCTGTCATTCGTGAGCTAAGGGAGCAGTATTCAGATGCTCCAGAGGAAATCCGAGATGCTCCAGAGGAAATCCGAGATGCTCCAGAGGAAATCCGAGACGATCGGCATCCTCACGTTACTCGCCAGAGTCAGGAGGATCAACACAGGATTAACTATGAGGCGAGCATGATGGTGCGTTTAAGTGTCAGCAAGCGGGAGAGAGGACGGCGAAAATGAGCAAATGTCATGAGCTCGCAGCTTCATTCCCTCACGCACTTCAGTGACATCGGTGCTCTGACAGGAGGAACCCCTCATCTTGACGAGGATCAAAATCCTAAGAAGCGGAAGAAGATACCTAAGAAAGGTCGGAAGAAGAAAGGTTTTCGGAGGCGGCGGTGATTATGGTTGTATATACTTAATTTATTTTTGTCATCCGGGATACTTCTAATTTCATTGTATGTAGGTTTTTTCTTTGGAATTAATTAATCATTTACTCCGGACATGTGGAAAGATCTTTATTAATAAAATTGATTTTACTTAAAAAAAAAAAAAAAAAAAAAAAGAACGACTGGAGTCTCCAGAAGCTGGAAGAAGCACGAAACTGTTCTCTTCACTCTTGAAAGGAGTGCAGCCCTGCTATAGACAGAAAGAAAAAAATATACAACCTAAATATTGGAAGTTATGTTTTACTCTGGGATCTTACTCAGGACTATAGCCCAGGAATGTAGCCTTTCAAATAGTTCTGAGGAATTGTTCCTAAGAGAGAAGGGAGGAACAGGATATTTAGGAGTTTTTACTTAAAAAGAATGTATTTGGATGTCAAAATATTACTGCTAATCACACACAAAAAAATCTTAACGATTTTGGTGCTTTTTATACAAGAGAAGATGCAAAAGTCTGAACATATTGAAATTATGCTTTTGATATGCATCTTAAGATGCATATCTTGTTAGTTAATTATCAAGGGCCAGTATCCTGGTTTTTTCTCCATCCTGGATTTCCCTCAGGGTGTCTGCAGTGGCTGATGACTGGATGACTGACAGCTTGATACTGTACAACATTCTCTGTTTACTAAAATGTCAGGCAATGTTTTTTGTCCACAACACCTCGTCTTGGTCATAAATTCAAGCAAGGATTGGGGAGAGTTTAATGACCAATTTGTCCCACAGTGCTAGAAAGACTCACTCCTAGATCAGGAGAGGATTCTGTTCCTAATCCACTTAAGGTGTTAATTTTTGGATTAGACCCTGTTAATAATCTAAAACTCTCTGGATTACTTGTTTCTTCTAGTCTACTGTGATCCAGGAAATGTTTTCCTTTATTGCTTCTTCCCATGGCTAAAGTTGCATAATAATATTATAATTATTCTATGTAGAGTTATGTATCTGATCAATTGTCTAAAGATATTTGGACATCATCAATCTTGTTGGAGGCTTAGTTACATACTGGGTAATGCAAGAGACAGCAATCTTAGAAAATAGACAAGATATAAGTAATAAAACTAGCAATATTAATAAAGTCATCTATAACACAGAGAGACACAAGGCATAAATAATTGGAAAACAATGAGGGAACAAATTAAAACAAGGGTTAGTTTAAATAGTTGTAATCCGGTTGCAATAAGCCATCAATTCCACAGGGGAACCAACTGGAGAAACCAAATTCTGGAGGGATCAGGTATTGAAAAAAAGAGAAATGTTTCATCTTTGTTAACAAATGTATGTTTTATCAACTGGTTGTAAGTCATGGTTAGCATAGGAGGAAATGTTTTTTGGAAAACAAACATTTGTTGTTGTTGTTCAGTCACTTGGTCATGTCCAACTCTTTGCAGCTCCATGGACTGCAGCACGCCAGGCTTCCCTGTCCTTCACCATCTCCCAGAGTTTGCTCAAACTCATGTCCGTTGAGTTAGTGATGCCATCCAACCAGCTCATCCTCTGTCATCCCCTTCTCCTCCTGCCTCTAATATCAGGGTCTTTTAAACAAACCTTAAATATCAGTATATTTCAGAAACAAGTCATAAAATTATAAATCATCTTTATCAGTTCATTTAATCCCATTTAGTTAATTTCTGTTGATCAGGGAAGTCATCAGACTTTCCGTTAGAGTTTTGTAATTTCTTACCCAGCTCAGTGCTATGCCTAGTCACTCAGTCATGTCTGACTCTTTGCAACCCCATGGACCGTAGCCCACCAGGCACCTCTGTCCATGGGGATTCTCCAGGTAAGAATACTGGAGTGGGTTGTCATTTCCTTCCCCAGGGGAATCTTCCTGACCCAGGGATTGAACCGGGGTCTCCTGCATTGCAGGCAGATTCTTTACTAGCTAAGCTACGAGGGAAGCCCACCCAGTTCAGTGGTATGATCTAAAAGTCAGAAACTTGTATTTGTCAAAAAGTCCTTTTTATGAATCTTCTTGAAGGTCTTCATTTTATGAAAGCATCAGAGTAAAACAATGACTGGTTATAAATGACAAAAGACCTAAAATGGCCCAGATAAAGATGTGATTACAAAGCAACTGACAAGAAACTTGGTTATTTCTGTGCCATAACTTTTTAAGATAATAACTAGAATCATGAATATGTGTAATTATTATTACACTAGGACATAACAGATTTTTTAGGAACTCCATGTAAATTTTGGAATATTTACCCACACAGTATAACCTAAGATGGTTTTATCACCACTTCTTTGACAAAGTTTCCCATGTAATTTAACATACCAAATAAACCTAATTAGTTTAAAATCTCTCTTCAGGGTGTTTCAGAGTCCTTTGGAGCATCCCAAAGTTAGCTAGAGAACTTTATTAATAAAGAACTATATTTAAAATTTGGCTTGAAATTTTTTAGCAATATCAAAGATTTTAAAACACTCGGTCAAGGGAATTCCCTCGTGGTCCAGTGGCTGGGACTCGGTGCTTTCACTGTCCAGGGTTTGGGTTCAGCCCCTGGCCAGGGAACTGAGATCCACAAGCCACGTGGTGCAGCCAAAGCAAGCAAACAGAAAAACCTTTGTCAAAAAAGATCATAGGTCTCTGTGAAACAATACCTGTTCACTTAACCAAAGTGGCAATAAAATACAGGCAAATACAGGTGATTTAGAAGGCAAAGAAGCTCATAATCTATTATCAAAAGTAGCACAACTTTCCAAGAAAACATTGTTTTCTTAATAGAGAAAACCAAACTTCTGTCCTGCACCAGCTCACCCTCAATAACAAAATTTATCTACTTAATTAAATTAAATTCAGTTCCAGCCTGACCATGCACAAAACTCTTTTCTCAGGGCTCCCTTTCTGCAAACTTTCCACAACTTTCTGTATCTGTATTAGTTTTATCTTTTGTATTTTCCAGCTTTAGGACAAAATCACTTTTCCCCCATGACAAAATGCATTTATGTTGCTCATATCTTATGTTGAAACTACACATCCTGCTTTTTGTTTCATACTGAAATGTTTCCTTTATTATTACAGTAGCTTTCATGGCATATACTACAAGTCTAACTCTTAAAAAACCTCCCTATCTAATGAAAACTGAGAAGCAAGTAATTGTGGACTGCTTGCCAAACTAGCATTTCTTGATAGGAAAACTTAGAAACATTCCATAACCTTTAGAAATATTCACCTTCTCAGAGCATAACTTCTTTCCTCAATGTGGTACAAGTCATATGTCTAGCAAACCCAAACATCTCTAGTTTTCCTCTCATGAGAAGACAGTAGGTAAATTTAGAGCTGTTTAGTAATTAATGGTCCAATATTTTATCCTAATTGAAATTATCTGGATATTCAGTGAATTCTCATTTAACTTAGTATGGCAAATATATTTCATATATTTATATTAATATATTTAACTTAATATGGCAAAATTTTGTAATTTTAACTTACAAAAAATTCTGGAGAAAGCATTTTTGATAGACATTCTTACCCCCAAACATAATTATTTCTAAAGAGTTCACCTGAAAACTGTCTTATTTATCTCTATTTTGTAACTTATGAAAATATCACTGTAACCAGTTATTTATTTATTTATTTTTGTTAACAAACTGCAACAGAAATCACATGAACTTACTGACCTTCCATAAACCTAGGTAAAATAAAAGCCATGTCTCTATTGATTAAGCCAACAAGCTTAAGCTAGATTTAATACTGGTATTTAATACTCAATATTTCCTAGATCATGAGAGAGCCTGAAATTCATCCTGGCCAGTTTTCTTTATATTTAGAAGCATTTAATTTCTAAGTGCTTACTTTTAAATCAGTTAAATAGAGCCCTTTCATCATTTAGTTTTGATAATACTATTCATATCATATGCATTATGTATACACAGACATATAAACAGACATAACTGGGGATCTCATAGCTTCACTTTAAAACTTAGTTTTGAATCTAGTATTACAATATAAACCTACTAGTTTATAAATAACAAAATAAGTGAAATTTATTTGTTCAGATGACTAAAGTTTTACTATCTGTGGAAAAGACTTTTAAAATTTGTGTTGATCTTGATAAATCCTTAAAGAGGCAATGAATTAGCTTTTGGAACAGGGAGTCTTTCTAGTGGCTTGAGTTTTAAATGGCATTTTTTTCCCCTTGGTTCCAGGTTTACCTGGTTGAACCAAAGAGGCTCAGTCTCAGGTCAGTCTGTGGGCTGTATTTACATTTCTGATTTGCAGAGATTTGCAAGACAAAGATGTCTCCTTTTAATTTCATAAAGAACTGGTCTGCTGCCTAAATAATTTTAAAAGATTGATTTGCCTAACTATATTTTCTTTAATTTGCTTTTTTTTTATAAAGTAAGATTTCCAACTAAACTAAAAATCAAGAGTTCCATGTTCTACCTCATACAATGTTGGTGGGAATGTAAATTGGTGCATCCAGTATGGAAAACAGTATGGAGGTTCCTCAAAAAAACTAAAAATAGAACTACCATATTATCTAGCAATCTCTCTCCTGGTTATATATCCCAACAAAACTAAAATTCAAAAAGATGTATGTACCCTTATGTTTATAGCAGCACTATTCACAATAGCCAAGGCATGGAAACAACTTAAATGCTCATCAACAGATGAATGGATAATGAAGATGTGGTACATATATATAAGGGAATACTACTCAGCCATAAAAAGGAATGCCATTTGTAGCAACATGGTTGGACCTAGAGATCATCATACTAAGTGACTTAAGTCAGAAAGAGAAAGACAAATGCCATATGATATCACTTGTATGTGGAATCTAACATATGACACAAATGAACTTATTTATGAAACAGAAACAAACTCACAAATATAGAGAACAGACTTGTGCTTGCTGAGGGGTGAGGTGGGAAGGGAAGAAGTGGAAGTTTGGGATTAGCAGCTGCAAACTATTATACACAGGATGCATAAACAACAGAGTGCAATAGTACAGCACAGGAAAATATATTCAATATTCTGCAATAAACCACAATGGAAAAGAAACGAAAAAGTATGTCAGCATAGGTATAACTAAATCACTTTGCTGTACTGCAGAAATTAACACTTGAGTGTAAATCAAGTATGCATGCATACTAAGTCACTTCAGTTGTGTCCGACTCTGTGACCCTATGGACCATAGTCTGCCAGGTTCCTCTGTCCATGGGATTCTCCAGGCAAGAATCTTGGAGTGGATTGCCATGTCCCCCTCAAAGGGATTTTCCCAACCCAGGGATCAAATCCCTGTCTCTTGCGTCTCCTACCAGCACCACCTGGGAAGCCCCAAATTAACTATACTTCAATATGATAATTTTTTAAAAGAAGAGTTCTATGTCCTAAGAACTTTAGGGTTCAATATTTCATGCATTGAAAAATTTGCTCCCTTCGTTAATCACAGCCTTGTCATGGCGAAGGGGCTTGGCTTGCATAATTCAATGAGCCACACCATGTAGGGCCACCCAAGACAGACAGGTCACAGTGAAGAGTTCTGACAAAACATTGCCCACTGGAGAAGGAAATGAAAACCCACTCCAGTATTCTTGCCTGGAGAGCCTCATGGACAGTATGAAAAGGCAAAAAGATATGACACAGGTCGGAAAGTGTCCAATATGCTACCGGGGAAGAGCTGAAGATGATTACTAATAGCTCCAGTAAGAATGAAGTGGCTGGACCAAAGCAGAAACAGTGCTAGGCTGTGGATGTGTCTGGCAGTGAAAGTAAAGTCTGATGCTGCAAAGAACAATATTGCATAGGAGCCTGGAATGTCAGATCCATGAATCAAAGTATATTGAATGTGGACAAGCAGGAGATAGCAAAATTAAACATCAATATCCATGGGATCAGTGAACTAAAATGGATAGGAACGGGTGAATTTATTTTAGATGACAATTGTATCTGGGCAAGAATGCCTTTTAAGAAATGGAGTAGCCCTTGTCATCAACAAGAGTCTGAAATGCAGTACTTGGATGTAATCTCAAAAACAACAGAATGATATCAGTTCATTTCCAAGGCAAACCATTCTGCATCACAGGAATCCAAGTCTATGCCCCAATTACTTTGCCAAAAAAGCTAAAGTTGAATGATTCTATGAAGACCTACGAGACCTTCTAGAATTAACTCCAAAAAAATATGTACTTTTCATCATAGGGGATTGGGATGCAAAAGTAGGAAGTCAAGAGATGCATGAGGTAACAGGCAAGTTTGGCTTTGGAGTACAAAATGAAGTAAGGCAAAGGCTAACAGAGTTTTGTCATGAGACCACGCTGGTCATAGTAAACACCTTTTTACAACTGAAGAGATGACTCTACACATGGACATCGCCAAATGGTCAGTATTGAAATCAGGTTGATTATGTTCTTTGCAGCCAAAGATGGAGAAGCTCTATACAGTCAGCAAAAACAAGACCAGGAGCTGACTGTGGTTCAGATCATGAACTCCTTATTGCAAAGTTCTGGCTTAAATTGAAGAAAGTAGGGGAAACAATTAGGCTATTCAGATATGATCTATCAAATCCCTTATAATTTATACAGTGGAGATGACAGATTCAAGAGATTAGATCTGAGAGAGAGAGAGTGTCTGAAGAACTATGGACAGAGGTTCATAACATTGTATGAACCATACAATGGTGACCAATACCATCCCAAGGAAAAGAAATGCAAGAAGGCAATGTGGTTGCCAGAGGAGGCTTTACAAATAGCTGAGGAAAGAAGAAAAGCAAAAGGCAAAGGAGAAAGGGAAAGATACAGCAAGCTGAATGCAGAGTTCCAGAGAATAGCAAGGAGATAAAGGAAGGCTTTCTTAAATGAACAATGCAAAGAAATAGAGGAAAACAATAGAATGGGAAAGACTACGGATCTCTTCAAGAAAATTGGAGATATGAAGGGAATATTTGCATGCAAGAATGGACACCATAAAGGACAGAAATGGTAAGACCTAACAGAAGCAGAAGAAATAAAGAAGAGGTAGCAAAAATGCACAGAAGAACTATACAAGAAAAGTCTTAATAACCAGGATAATCACAATGGTGTGGTCACTCCTCTAGAGCCAGACATCCTGGAGTGTGAAGTCAAGTGGACCTTAGGAAGCATTACTACAAACAAAGCTAGTGGAGGTGATAGAATTCCAGCTGCACTATTTCAAATCCTAAAATATGATACTGTTAAACTGCTGCATTCAATGTATCAGCAATTTTGGAAAACCCATCAGTGGCCATAGGACTGGAAAAGGTCAGATATCATTCCAATTGCAAAGAAAGGCAATGCCAAAAAATGTTCAGACAACCATACAATTGGGCTCATTTCACATGCTAGCAAGGTAATGCTTGAAATACTTCAGCTAGGCTTCACCAGTATGTGAACCAAGAACCTCCAGATATGAAGCTGGGTTTTGAAGAGACAGAGAAACCAGAGATCAAACTGCAAACATTGGTTGGATCACACAGAAAGCAAGGTAATTCCAGAAAAAGATCTACTTCTGTTTCATTGAGTATGCTAAAACCTTTGTGTTGATCACAGCAAACTGTGGAAAATTCTTAAAGAGATTGGAATACAAGATGACCTTACTTGCCTCCTGAGAAACCTGTATGCAGGCCAAGAAGCAACAGTTAGAACTGGACATGCAACAACTAACTGGTTCCAAATCAGAAAAGGAGTACAACAAGGCTCTTGTCACCATGCTTATTTAAATTATATGTAGGGTACATCACGCGAAATTCTGGGCTGGATGAATTACAAGCTGGAATCAAGATTGCTGGGAAAAAAATCAACAACATCATATATGTAGATGGTACCACTTTAATGCCAGAAAGTGAAGAGGAACAAAACAGCCTCTTGATGAGGTTAAAAGAGGGAGTGAAAAAGCAGCTTAAAACTCAATATTAAAAAAAACTAACATCATGGCATCTGGTGCCATCACTTCATGGCAAATGGGGAAAAAGTGGAAGATTTTATTGTCTTTGGCTCCAAAATCACTGCAGATGGTGACTGCAGCTATGAAATTAGAAGATGCTTGCTATGACAAAACTAGACAATGTATTAAAAAGAAGAGACATCACTTGGCTGACAAAGGTCTGTATAGTCAAAGCTATGTTTTTCCCCCCAGTAGTAACGTATGAACTTGAGAGTTGGACTGTAAAGAAGGCTGAGCGCCCAAGAACTGATGCTTTCAAATTATGGCGCTAGAGAAGACTCTTGAGAATCCCTTGGACAACAAGGAGATCAAACCGGTCAATCCCACAGGAAATCAACCCTGAATATTCATTGGAAGGACTGATGCTGAAGCTGAAACTCCAATACTTTGGCCACCTGATGTGAAGAACCAACTCATTGAAAGACCTGATGCCAGGAAAGATTGATGGCAGGTGAAGAAGGGGTCGACAGAGAATGAGGTGTTTGGATGGCATCACCGAATCAATGGACATGAGTTTCAGCACACTCTGGAAATTAGTGGAGGATAGAGGAGCCTGGCATGTTACGTATGGTCCATGGAGTCGCAACGAGTGGGACCTGACTTAGCAACTGAATAACAACAATAAAACTTTGCACAAGGCATTCAACAAAGTTCCTCTTTCTAAGGGTACATACAAGTTAGATCCACAGGGGGAAAAAAATCTCTCTTATTGTTTGTATTAGTCCTTGAATATTAGCTTCCAGTTTTAACATCATTATGTGTGGACTGAGGTAACCCTACTGATTTTCTTTAGTACATTTAATTAGTATTGTCTAAGAGACAGTTCTATATGCCCTGTCTTATAATACAAGGCAGGGGAAGCATTCCCCAGTGAGACATAATGTTTATCCCATAATATATTTAGGCAAAAGAGATGTAATCATCTTATATAAAGCCCATTTTAATAAACCAATTTTTATAAAATTTTGTCTCAACTGTATTAGCTTTTGTACCTATAACTTTAGTTTCCATTAGGATCCCATCAGTAATCCTTAGCCTTACAAAATCCTCCAAAAGCCTTTTATTTTTTTTTTTTAAATCCCCTGGCCATTTTATCTATTTTTATCAAGGCTTTTGGGTCCCCAGTGAGAGGTAGAGCTGAGGGACTCAGGCCTTTTTGTTAATCTCTTGACTTGATTAACTGGTCAGGTATTTCACTGTAATTTCACAAGCAATTTCACAAGCAATATTTGGCCAGATATTTCACTGTAATTTTCTTTCAGCCTTTTAAACATATATAAGTATATTTTCAATATACATATATTAAACAGGGATAAATAGAGTGGGAATTGTTTGGGGCCCTTTAATGTTGGGATCAATGAAAGTCCCTTAGGCCCATCCAATCTCTGGTAGTATTGTATCAAAACCTTTTGTTTTAATTCCATTAGCATCCACTTTATTTTTCCCATTTTTTGATAAACATCTGAAAATCTCTATCCTATTGGGATGAGTTCCTTTAAAATTTCCATCTTCTTGGGAAGAAGTCTCTATTTTCCCTCAGCTTCTTCTTATATCCTTATTAATCAATCTAATTAACACTTTAAAAAATATATTTTTTTATTGAAGTATAGTTGACTTAACAAAGTTTCAGGTACACAGCAAGGTGATTCAATTGTACATATATACATATATTATTTTCAGATTATTTTCCATTATAAATTGTTAGATGATATTGAGTATAGTTCTCTGTGCTATACAGGTAAACCTTTGTTGCTTGATGATTATTTTTTTAATTAGAAATCTAGCATTCTAGTCACACTAAGCTAAACAAGTGGAATCCAAATGTCATAAATTCTTAAGGTAGGCCAAATTTCATAAGTTTTTTAAAGTATATATATTATACATACTATATACATATGTATATGTACACATATATACATATACATATGTATAAACTTTTACATATGTAAAAGTTTTTCTACAACACTTGATAAAGGCTTGAGAAAGAACATCAAAGGAAAAGAAAAGGAAGAGCTGGAGAAATTGGAAAACATAAGTGAAATGAAATGGGAGCACTGAATATGAAATAGAAAAGGTGAAACAAACTAAATGAAAGTAAAAGATCAGTATATAGTCCAGTTGTTTTTAAACGTTGATGCTCATTAGAAACACATCAGGAGCTTTGGAGAAAAGAAGCATTACCTGGGCACTTGTATTTTTAAAAAAGTTTCAAGATAATTTTGATATGCATATGGATTTTAAGAAGTGATTATAAGTTTTTAATTAAATGGCAGTTAATTAATTTTATTAAAATTCTATTATTTTCTATTGACCAATCATGATAAAATGATTTTGAATGAGTAATAGTTCAGTTCAGTTCAGTCCAGTTCAGTTGCTCAGTCGTGTCCGACTCTTTGCGACCCCATGAATCGCAGCATGCCAGGCCTCCCTGTCCATCACCAACTCCCGGAGTTTACTCAAACTCATGTCCATCGAGTCAGTGATGCCATCCAGCCATCTCATCCTATGTCATCCCCTTCTCCTCCTGCCCCCAGTCCCTCCCAGCATCAGGGTCTTTTCCAATGAGTCAACTCTTCGCATGAGGTGGCCAAAGTACTGGAGTTTCAGCTTCAGCATCAGTCCTTCCAATGAACAACCAGGACTGATCTCCTTTAGGATGGACTGGTTGGATCTCCTTGCAGTCCAAAGGACTCTCAAGAGTCTTCTCCAACACCACAGTTCAAAAGCATCAATTCTTCAGCACTCAGCTTTCTTCACAGTCCAACTCTCACATCCATACATGACTGCTGGAAAAACCATAGCCTTGACCAGACAGACCTTTGTTGGCAAAGTAATGTCTCTGCTTTTTAATATGCTGTCTAGGTTGGTCATCACTTTCCTTCCAAGGAGTAAGCGTCTTGTAATTTCATGGCTGCAGTCACCATCTGCAGTGATTTTGGAGCCCCCAAAAAATAAAGTCTGACACTATTTCCACTGTCTCCCCATCTAATTCCCATGCGGTGATGGGACCAGATGCCATGATCTTAGTTTTCTGAATGTTGAGCTTTAAGCCAACTTTTTCACTCTCCTCTTTCACTTTCATCAAGAGGCTTTTTAGTTCCTCTTCACTTTCTGCCATAAGTGTGGTGTCATCTGCATATATATGTGAGTAATAGTTACATAACCACAATAATAAAAGATGTTTATCAATTTTCACAATCAATTGCCAGACAAAAGTTAAAAGATAATTATATTTGCAAGCCATAATGGAAGCATAATTAACCTAACAATATAAAATAATTACAAAAAATTTGGGGGGTTAAGTAGAGTGATGTGGTAAGTGAAGTGAATACATACACATGCTTTCATCTGCCCAGCCAGTCTATGTCTTTTGGTCGGTGCATTTAATCCATTTACATTTAAGGTAATTATTGATATGTGTGATCCTATTGCCATTTTCTTATTTGTTTTGGGTTTATTTTCTATAGGTAAGTCTTTTCCTTCTCTTGTTTCCTGCCTAGAGAAGTTCCTTCAGGATTTGTAAAGCTGGTTTGGTGGCACTGAATTCTTTTAACTTTTGCTTTGTCTGGAAATCTTTTGATCTCTCTATCAAATCTGAATGAGTCTTGTTGGGTAGAGTATTCTTGGTTGTAGGTTCTTCCCTTTCTTCACTTTAAATATATAATGCCATTCCCTTCTGGCTTGTAGAGTTTCTGTTGAGAAATCAGTTGATAACCTTATGGGAGTTCCCTTGTATGTTATTTGTCTGATCGAAGGGCCTCAGCCTGAGGTGAGGATTGAAGGCTGATCACCTCTGCTTGGCAAGGAACTTGAATTCTGGTTCTGTTCTGGTCTGGTTTGTGGTGTGAATTCTGGTTCTGTTCTGGTCTAGTCTGATTTCTGGTAGGGCCAAGTTCCAGTTCTCCCTTCCCTGGAGGCCCAGGGTAAAGTCCTGTAATGCCTGGGTGTCTGCAGGTGGCAGGAGACATCTGTAAGGCCACCCCTTCTGTCCCCTTCTCCTGCTTCCTTCACCCTCTTCTTTCAACCTGGCCTCCTTTCCTCCCTTTGAAATCTTTTAAGACCTGAGATATTTCCAGTTACTCTGCTAGTACTTGGATCTGAAGTTCTGTGTCTCTATAGGAGGTTTTCTGGGAGACTGCAATCTCGTATTTCAGGGAGTGTCTGATTAGGATGGCTGGGCATGTGTATGTGTTCTATGTTGTGATTTGTGATGGCCCTTTTGCTTTAGCAGTATTCTTGCCTGGAGAATCCCATGGTTGGAGGAGCCTGGTAGGCTACAGTCCACGGGGTCGCAAAGAGTCGGACACGACTGAGAGACTTCACTTTTGCTTTGTGTGGCTGCCATTTTGTTTAGACCTGCAGCCATTTTGGTAGAACTTGATTTTCCCTCCCTGTGCCTTGAGACCAGGGCTCTTGGGATCACTTATCTATGACCATTCCTAATTCCTGAGACTAAGGGAAAAACAGGACTTGGATCTGAAGTTCTGTGACTCTGCAGGAGGTTTTCTGAGAGATTATAATCTTGTATTTAAGGGAGTGTCTGATTAGGACAACCGGGTCTGTGTGTGTTTCATATTTTGTCTTATGGGTTGTGGTTTGTGATGGTTAATTTGCTTTGTGTGCCTGCCAGTTTCTTTAGATCTCAGTGAAAGTTGGTTTAGGCACAAAACTTAAAAATTCATTCCCAAACTGGTTATTTTTGCATATACAGTTAGTAAAAGCAAGCTTGATCAAATGGCTTTTTAGAATTCTGACCCTGACTTCAGAAAATCAAGTAAAACTTGATTTTCTCTCCCTATGCCTTGAGACCAGGGCTCTCAGGAGCACTAATCTAGACCATCTTTAATTCCTGAGACTGAGGGAAAAATAAGAAGAAGCCTTTAAATTTTTATTTATCCCAACTATTGTTTATAAACTAGTGAATTTTATATTGTGATATCCGATTCATGACTAAGTTGTGATCTTGCATTTATCTGTCTGGGTATGTGTATGTCTTAGTATGTGTCTTTGTTTTTGGATAATATTGTTGAGATTAATTTATAAATAAGCTCTGATCTCATTGGGTTAAAGAAAATTAAGCACTTACAAATCAAACAATTCTAAATACAAGAGAAATTATCCTAAATGAATTTCAGGTTCACATGAACTGGCAAATATTCAGTATCAAATGAATACCTGGTAGTACAGACATGTCTCTGGAACTATCAATAAATGTAATACTTCAGTTGTACCTAGGTTTGCTAGCGGTCAAATAAGACCATAGTCTATCTGTTACAAATTTGCCAACAAGAAAAGGAACTTGACGTGGAAACAAAAATTAAGGAAGTGTTTTCAGTAAAAGAAGTTGTGAGAAATGAAAAAGTAATGAAGGGAGTGAGTTATGCATGATCAGGATTTTTGAAGACTGGATTTCATTTAGTTGGGTAAATGGATTTTGTTAGGAATGATACAACCATAGGAAAACTGGTTAGAACCAACTAGGTCCAAGTTGGCCAACTTTCACTAGACTTTGAGCCTCTGTATACACACCCATTGTAACATATCAGCAAGCTAAGTGACATGCCCACCAGCATTGGCTAAATCTGACTGTCCTAAACCGTTTTAATTTTTTGGACAAAATTTCCTAAATCAAATTCTGTTGAAGTTCTTTTGGCCTCTAGCTAACTTTGGGATGCTTAACAGGGCCCCTGAAACATTCCAAAAAGAGTTATTAAGCTAACTGTGTTTATTTGGTTGGCTAAATGACATGGCAAGTATTATCAGATGAGTGATACATCTTCTCACGTCATATTGTATGCTAAATATTACTAACATAGTTATTCTAGAGGTTATGTGGAGTTCTTAAAAATCTGATATATCCTGGTAAAATGTTATGAGTCATAATTCTTTGAAGGACCGTCTCCAACCTGGATGGAGAGACCCTTGTCAGGGCCCCTGCACTGGACTGGCTTACAGAGAGGGTGGCTGACCTCAAAATTACCTTAAAATGACTCTCAAACAGAAAAGAAACTACACAAAGATGACATCAGAGACAGCTTGCCCAAAATCCTTGACGTGACCCTTATGATCATTTATAATGTTTCCTTGACTTTTGGACCTTTGCATATAAATCAAGTATATTTCTATCATAGACATGATCCTATGCTAGTTTTAGAAATCAATCCAGTGGTTGGGTGTGTGTCGAGTTACCTGTGTCTAGTTCTGGGTTACCTTGGGGAATTTCTCCACTTCAGGGTTCTAATTAGGGCTTCCCAGGTGGTGCTAGTGGTAAAGAATCTACTGCAATGCAGGAGACATAAGAGATATGGGTTCAATCCCTGGGTCAGGAAGATCCCCTGGAGGAGGGCATGGCAACCCACTCCAGTATTCTTGCCGGGAGAATCCCGTGGACAGAGGCTGGCAGGCTACTGTCCTTGGAGTTGCAGTGTTGGACATGACTGAGCCACTGAACACAGCAAGGCTCTAATGAGCTGGTCCTGAGGAAATTTACTTTAAAAGGAAAATTATAGTCATGTTCAGGTGGCTATTGGTATTACTAGATGGGAATCACCTCACTTGGCCAATTAATAATATCGGCTCTGATACTGACCATAGAGTTTTCCTTCTGTTACTCAACCTCAGTCTGAGCAACAAGCGAACTTTCAGCCCAGGAATAAAATCTCCCACAATTATGGGGTGGATTTATGTGGATAACACCAGGTTATGGTAATTTAAGTTTAAAGTGTCTTCTACGTTGGGAACAATTAAATCATGCTAAGGATAATCAGTCTAGTGATACCACCAAACTGGGCTATGTGCCTTATGGACAGTGCCAATATATAATTTCTCTGAAAGATAATGATTGGTACAGAATAGACATCCTGGGATATTACTGGGCTGTACCTAGTAGAAGTTCTTGGCTTAATTCTTCCCTATGACTTTAATAATACTGTTAGCTATGTTCTTTGTATTTCACCTGTTTTACAAAATTGTGTTTCTTATGTTACCAAATGTGTGATTGAGCCTCTGATAAAATAATATATAGGTCCATACGAGATCAGTGTTGATAATGGTGTAACTCTAGCTATAGGAAAAAGCAACAAGAGGGAATATTTTCCTGGACCAAGAGGCTAATACAGATAGTTGGTCCAGAGAATTTTGGATACTGTTTTATGGCCTTGTCTATAAAATGGACATTGAGTGGCCTATCAGCAAAATCTCTGCCAGACCTGAGAATGAGCATTCTTAGCACGGTGGGATGAAATGATCATGAAATGCCCCCTCAAAATCATGGTCAAGTTTGTAACTATGAAGGGGTCCTGCCAACTGGAAACTGGCACTTGCCTTTTACCTCTACAGAGATTAAACCATGGCCACTGCAACTGCTGACCTTCAACACTCCTGAGAGGAGTTCAGGGCAGAGATCAGGAATGAAGCACAAAGTAAAAAAGCCATTTAATTCTTGCAAATATCTCCTAGAAAGGCAAGACTCAGGCAACGGAATGTGTTAATTTCTTCCTTCCTTCCATTTACATGTGGACAGGGTTTCCAACAAAGGCACTTTATTTAGCTTAATAGTCAGGCAAGAGGGGCAGGATTATCTGAGGCAGGCCATTATACATGAATATAATAACAAAAGTGGCAAAAAAACAAGGGTTAAAGTCAAAGAAATGGATCTAGCACGGAAGAGTGAAAATGGACTCTTCTCTGTTACACTGGTTCCTGCCATCCCCATTTGTCTGGGAAGCCAGAATCATATTTACAAGGAGGGGTTTTCTACACCTTTCCAGTACCCACAGCACATGTGGAGGGAAGATGAGGAAAACCCCACAGTAATACACTAGCACTACTATATAATTTACAACATAGAGCAATGTGCTGAATGTTTTTTATCTAAGTGCCAAGGTGGGGATTAAAGTTTCTTTTTTCGGTGGGGTATGTGTGGAAGCCAAACCCAGGGATCAAATCCGGGTCTCCCGCATTGCAGGCAGATTATTTATCCTCTGAGTCACCAGGGAAGCCCCAGTAAGAACACAGGCCACCTTATTTTTGGAAACTGGAAAATGGAAAGCCATGTCCTCAGTATTCTAGGTGCCCAGTGTCCCAGATCACCCAACAAAAGAAAGTGAAGAAAGTGAAAGTCGCTCAGTTGTATTCTACACTTTGTGACCCAATGGACTGTATAGTCCATGGAATTCTCCAGGCCAGAATACTGAGTGGTTAGCCTTTCCCTTCTCCAGGAGATCTTCCCAACCCAGGGGTCGATCCCAGGTCTCCCGCATTGCAGGCAGATTCTTTACCAGCTGAACCATGAGGGAAGCCCAAGAATACTGGAGTGGGTAGCCTATTCCTTCTCCAGTGGATCTTCCTGGCCCAGAAATCGAGCTGGAGTCTCCTTCATTGCAGGCGGATTCCTTACCAACTGAGCTATCAGGGAAGCTCAAAGAAGGTGCCATCTAACCTGGTGGATTCTAGAAAGAGTGTAACTCTCAGCGGTGTGACAGTCAGGTGGAGGATCACTTGCAGAATCAGCATCTACCAGGCAGGGGTTTAAGCCCAGCCTGTCACACCACCACCAGGTGGCACCAAAGTGCAATCACACCTCAGGCATTCGGATTTAGCTGCCTCAGACCGGACAGTCAGGAAAGCAGAATCAGATATGGATGCAGGTCTCTTGAGAAAGGGTCTTTTCTGTCCTCTGACCCCAATCCTCAGGGGTGAAACTTCCCTTAAGGGGATATGAACCTCTCCCACAAGCCCCCTGTTAGGGATGTGGGATCCAAAAGTGGATATTCTCTGGGAAGAAGAAGGAGGCAGCAAGTCCTGCATAAGTGAGTCCAGGGAGTCTGGCAAGGTACCAAGATCATCAAAGGACTAGAGGGCCTGAGAATGCAAAGGTTTCACAAAAGTGGGTGGGAGAGGACTAGCAGAATAGAAATGACCTTGAGCCCCGGGCCAGAAGTGCATGTAACTAAAACTGCGAAGTGTGGGAAATAGTCCCACGTAGTCATGCATAGTCTGTGGCAGGTGACAGACCGGGAAGGGGAAGTTGACTTACATCTCAAGGGATGCCAAAGTTGGCAGCTGATGACCACATAACATTCAGATGACTCTCCCTTAATGCTGCAAAAACTCCCCCTGACTTAGATGCAGCCTCCTGTAAGAAGATGGGAAGTGGGAAATTATAATTCACTGGGAAAATCCTGAAAAGGCAGAAATGGCTTAATTTATCTGGAAGTGACTAATATTCATGTCTGGTTGTGGGTTTTGTTTTTCTTGGCCATTAGGAGTAAAAAAAAAAAAACTCAAAATAGAAGGAAAATTTTGTAACAAAAATAAAGTTACATTTTGTTTTGCAAAACCTGAATCTTCAGCCTGTGAAATGCATATCAGTTACAAATATTCATAAAAATCAAATGCATAGAAAAAACCTTAATACATTCCAAAAGCAGAAATTGTACAGATTACATTCTGTGGTCACAATGTAACCAATAAACATGCCAAAGCAAAACAAGAAAATCCAGTCACTTGGAAATCATAAAAAGGGGGAAATTATCCTAAACAGCACTAGAGTCATAGAGAAATTAAGTTTACAATATAAGATTCTTTAGAGAAAGAATAAGTAAGAAAGCACAACATATTAAGCCTAAGATATATGGGCAAATGTTTTTGTTACATGCTAGATCTGTTTCTTTGACTTGAATTATTCTAAGTTGTTGAATCAGATACTCTCATCATCCAAACCCAACACAGAAATACATTTTTCATGTGTCCCATCACCACTGATGAACCCATATTTTGGACCAAGGATTTTGATTAATTCTAATTGTGCATCTGAAATTAAAGGAACTACTCTGATTTCCTGGCCACCTATATCAATCATTTGAAACAAGTGGCACCATATACAAGGACTCAGTGTCAAACAATCATTGTCTCTGTTAACCTCTTAACATACAAGCCTAAATAACCTTTATAAGACTCTAAAGATACTGGTTCCAAATTGGGAAAGGAGTATGTCAAGGCTGTATATTGTCACCCTGCTTATTTCACTTATATGCAGAGTACATCATGAGAAATGCTGGGCTGGAAGAAGCACAAGCTGGAATCAAGATTGCCGGGAGAAATATCAATAACCTCAGATAGCAGATGACACCACCCTTATGGCAGAAAGTGAAGGTGAACTAGACAGCCTCTTGATGAAAGTGAAAGAGGAGAGTGAAAAAGTTGACTTAAAGCTCACCATTCAGAAAGCTAAGATCATGGCATGTGGTCCCATCACCTCATGGGAAATAGATGGGGAGACAGTGGAAACAGTGTCAGACTTTATTTTTTTGGGCTCCAAAATCACTGCAGATGGTGACTGCAGCCATGAAATTAAAAGATGCTTACTCCTTGTAAGGAAAGTGATGACCAACCTAGACAGCATATTAAAAAGCAGAGACATTACTTTGCCAACAAAGGTCTGTCTGGTCAAGGCTATGGTTTTTCCAGCAGTCATGTATGGATGTAAGAGTTGGACTGTGAAGAAAGCTGAGTGCCGAAAAATTGATGCTTTTGAACTGTGGTGTTGGAGAAGACTCTTGAGAGTCCTTTGGACTGCAAGGAGATCCAACCAGTCCATCCTAAAGGAGATCATTCCGGGGTGTTCATTGAAAGGACTGATGATGAAGCTGAAACTTCAGTACTTTGGCCACCTCATGCGAAGAGTTGACTCATTGGAAAAGACCCTGATGCTGGGAGGGACTGGGGGTAGGAGGAGAAGGGGACGACAGAGGATGAGATGGTTGGATGGCATCACTGACTCGATGGACGTGTGTTTGAGCAAACTCTGGGGGTTGGTGATGGACAGGGAGACCTGGCGTGCTGCGATTCATGGGGTCGCAAAGAGTCGGACGTAACTGAGTGACTGAACTGAACTGAACTGAAAGATACTGGAGTTATCACTGTGCTACAAAAAGTATTATAAATATTTTTAAAATATTTTAAATATTTTTAATATTTTAAATTTTTTAATATTTTAAATATTTTTAAAAGTATTTTAAAGTGATTTTCTCCTATACTTTTAAAAGTGTTTTTTCTCCATTCTTATTGTAAGCATATACAAAATAATATGCATATCTACCTTGATCTTTTCAAACTTAAAATCAGGAGCCCCAGCACTAGAGCTTATGACATCATGTTGTGGTCTGACAGCCATAAGATGGCAGCAAAATCTGAAGCTTTTTCACTGACATGCAGTCCAGGCTTTCTTGCCTTGTCCAGGTACAGGAGCCCTCCTTGTCCTTATAATCCTTTAGTCTCTAGTCTGGTTTTAGAGCTTGCTTTTCATTACTTGCTGTGCTGCTTCTCACAAGTGAGCAAACACAGTACTTGTTGTATAGTCACTAAGTCATGTCTGACTCTTTGGGACTCCATAGACTGCAGCATGCCACATTTCCCTGTCCTTCATTATCTCCCAGAGTTTGCTCAAACTCATGTCCATTGAGTCAGTGATGCCATCCAACCATCTCATCCTCTGTTGTCTCCTTCTCCTGCCTTCTTTCTTTCCCAGCATCAGTGTCTTTTCCAATGAGTCAGCTCCTCCCATCAGGTGGCCAAAGTACTGAAGCTTCAGCATCAGTCCTTCCAATGAATATTTAGGGTTGATTTCCCTTAGGGTTGACTGGTTTGATCTTCTTGCTGTCCAAGAGACTCTCAAGAGTCTTCTCCAACACCACAATTTGAAGCATTGGTTCTTCAGCTCTCAGCCTTCTTTATGGTCCAACTCTCACAACTGCACATGACTACTGGAAAAACCATAGTTTGGCTATATGGATCTTTGCCAGCAAAGTGATATCTCTGCTTTTTAATATGTTATCCAGGTTTGTTGTAGCTTTTCTTCCAAGGAGCAAGTGTCTTTTAATTTCAGGGCTGCAGTCACTGTCTGCAGTGATTTTGGAGTCCAAGAAAATAAAGTCTGTCACTGTTTCCATTGTTTTCCTATCTATTTGCCATGTAGTGATGGGACTGGATGCCATGATCTTTGTTTTTTGAATGTTGATTTTCAAGTAACTTTTTTTTTCAGTTTTATTTATTTATTTATTTTTTACTTTACAATATTGTATTGGTTTTGCCATACATTGACATGAATCCACCATGGGTATACATGTGTTCCCCATCCTGAACTCCCCTCCCACCTCCCTCCCCATCCCATCCCTCTGGGTCATCCCAGTGCACCAGCCCCGAGCACCCTGTATCACGCATCAAACCTGGACTGGTGATTCGTTTCACATATGATAATTTACATGCTTCAGTGCCATTCTCCCATATCATCCCACCCTCAACCTCCCCCACAGAGTCCAAAAGACTGTTCTATACATCTGTGTCTCTTTTGCTGTCTCGTATACAGGGTTATCATTACCATCTTTCTAAATTCCATATATATGCATTAGTATATTGTATTGGTGTTTTTCTTTCTGGCTTACTTCACTCTCTATAATAGGCTCCAGTTTCATCCACCTCATTAGAACTGATTCAAATGTATTCTTTTTAATGGCTGAGTAATATTCCATTGTGTATATGTAGCACAGCTTTCTTACCCATTCATCTGCTGTTGGACATCTAGGTTGCTTCCATGTCCTGGCTATTATAAACAGTGCTGCAATGAATATTGGGGTACACCTGTCTCTTTCAGTTCTGGTTTCCTTGGTGTGTATGCCCAGAAGTGGTATTGCTGGGTCATATGGCAGTTCTATTTCCAGTTTTTTAAGGAATCTCCACACTGTTCTCCATAGTGGCTCTACTAATTTGCATTCCCACTAACAGTGTAAGAGGGTTCCCTTTTCTCCACACCCTCTCCAGCATTTATTGCTTGTAGAATTTTGGATAGCAGCCATTCTGACTGGTGTGAAATGGTACCTCATTGTGGTTTTGATTTGTATTTCTCTGATAATGAGTGATGTTGAGCATCTTTTCATGTGTTTGTTAGCCATCTGTATATCTTCTTTGGAGAAATGCCTGTTTAGTTCTTTGGCCCACTTTTTGATTGGGTCATTTATTTTTCTGGAATTGAGTTGCAAGAGTTGCTTGTTTATTTTTGAGATTAATTCTTTGTTGCTTCATTTGCTATTATTTTCTCCCATTCCTAAGGCTGTCTTTTCACCTTGCTTATAGTTTCCTTTGTTGTGCAGAAGTTTTTAATTTTAATTAGGTCCCATTTTTTAATTTTTGCTTTTATTTCCAATATTCTGGGAGATGGGTCATAGAGGATCCTGCTGTGGTTTATGTCAGAGAGTGTTTTGCCTATGTTTTCCTTTAGGAGTTTTATAGTTTCTGGTTTTACATTTAGATCTTTAATCCATTTGAGTTTATTTTTGTGTATGGTATTAAAAAGTGTTCTAGTTTCATTCTTTTACAAGTGGTTGACCAGTTTTCCCAGCACCACTTGTTAAAGAGACTGTCTTGTCTCCATTATATGTTCTTGCCTCCTTTGTTAAAGATAAGGTGTCCATAGGTTCATGAATTTATCTCTGGGCTTTCTATTCTGTTCCATTGATCTATATTTCTGTCTTTGTGCCAGTACCATACTGTCTTGATGACTGTGGCTTTGTAGTAGAGACTAAAGTCAGGCAGGTTGATTCCTCCAATTCCATTGTTCTTGCTCAAGATTGCTTTGGCTATTTGAGGTTTTTTGTATTTCCATACAAATTGTGAAATTATTTGTTCTAGTTCTCTGAAAAATACCGTTGGTAGCTTGATAGGGATTGCATTGAATCTATAGATTGCTTTGGGTCGTATACTCATTTTCACTATATTGATTCTTCCGATCCATGAAGTATTTTGTTTCTTTAGGTAGATATATTCCTAAGTATGTCTTCATAGAACCGTTCAACTTTGGCTTCTTCAGCATTACTGGTTGGGGCATAGGCTTGGATTACCATGATATTGAATGGTTTGCCTTGAAAACGAACAGAGATCATCCTGTCATTTTTGAGATTGCATCCAAGTACTGCATTTTGGACTCTTTTGTTGACTATGATGGCTACTCCACTTCTTCTAAGGGATTCCTGCCCATAGTAGTAGATATAATGGTCATCTGAGTTAATTCACCCATTCTGGTCCATTTTAGTTCGCTGATTCCTAGAATGTCAACGTTCACTCTTGCCATCTCCTGTTTGACCACTTCCAATTTGCCTTGATTCATGGACCTAACATTCCAGGTTCCTATGCAGTATTGCTCTTTACAGCATCGGACCTTGCTTCTATCACCAGTCCCGTCCACAACTGGGTATTGTTTTTGCTTTGGCTTCATCCTTTCATTCTTTCTGGAGTAATTTCTCCACTGATCTCCAGTAGCATATTGGGCACCTACTGACTTGGGGAGTTTCTCTTTCAGTATCCTCTCATTTTGCCTTCTCATATGGTTCACGGGGTTCTCAAGGCAAGAATACTGAAGTGGTTTGCCGTTCCCTTCTCCAGTGGACCACACTCTGTCAGACCTCTCCACCATGACCCGACCATCTTGGGTGGCCCCACAAGGCATGGCTTAGTTTCATTGAGTTAGACAAGACTATGGTCTTGTGATCAAGTTGGCTAGTTTTCTGTGATTGTGGTTTTAGTGTGTCTGCCCTCTGACACCCTCTCGCAACACCTACCATCTTACTTGGGTTTCTCTTACCTTGGACATGGGGTATCTCTTCACGGGTGCTCCAGCAAAGTGCAGCCGCTGCTCCTTACCTTGGATGAGGGGTACCTTCTCATGGCAGCCCCTCCTGACCTTGAACGTGGAGTAGCTCCTCTCGGCCCTCCTGTGCCCGCTCAGTAGCTGCTCCTTGGAGGTGGGGTAGCTCCTCTAGGGCTGGGCCCCTGACCTCCTAACACCCAAAAAAATATGTCCTTTTCATTATAGGGGACTGGAATGCAAAAGTAGGAAGTCAAGAAACACCTGGAGTAACAGGCAAATTTGGGCTTGGAGTACGGAATGAAGTAGGGCAGAGGCTAATAGAGTTTTGTCAAGAGAACGCACTGGTCATAGCAAACACCCTCTTCCCATAACACAAGAGAAGACTCTACACATGGACATCACCAGATGGCCAACACCGAAATCAGATTGATTATATTCTTTGCAGCCAAAGATGGAGAAGCTATATACAGTCAGCAAAAACAAGACCTGGAGCTGACTGTGGCTCAGATCATGAACTCCTTATTGCCAAAGTCAGACTTAAACTGAAGAGAGTAGGGATAACCACTAGACCATTCAGGTATGACCTAAATCAAATCCCTTATGACTATACAGTGGAAGTGAGAAATAGATTTAAGGGACTAGATCTGATAGACAGAGAGCCTGATGAACTATGGACAGAGGTTCATGACATTGTACAGGAGACAGGGACCAAGACCATCCCCATGGAAAAGAAATGCAAAAAGGCAAAATGGTTGTCTGAGGAGGCCTTACAAATAGCTGTGAAATGAAGAGAAGCAAAAAGCAAAGGAGAAAAGGAAAGATATTCCCATTTGAATGCAGAGTTCCAAAGAATAGCCAGGAGAGATAAGAAAGCCTTCATCAGCAATCAATGCAAAGAAATAGAGGAAAACAACAGAATGGGAAAGACTAGAGATCTCTTCAAGAAAATTAGAGATACCAAAGGAACATTTCATGCAAAAATGGGCTCAATAAAGGATAGAAGTGGTATGGACCTAACAGAAGCAGAAGATATTAAGAAGAGGTGGCAAGAATACACAGAACTGTACAAAAAAGATCTTCATCACCCAGATAATCATGATGGTATGATCACTCACACTCACCTAGAGCCAGACATCCTGGAATGTGAAGTCAAGTGGGCCTTAGAAAGCATCACTACAAACAAAGCTAGTGGATGTGATGGGATTCCAGTTGAGCTATTTCAAATCCTGAAAGATGATGCTGTGAAAGTGCTGCACTCAATATGCCAGCAAATTTGGAAAATTCAGCAGTGGCCACAGGACTGGAAAAGGTCCGTTTTCTTTCCAATCCCTAAGAGAGGCAATGCCAAAGAATGCTCAAACTGCCACACAATTGCACTCATCTCACACACTAGTAAGGTAATGCTCAAAATTCTCCAAGCCAGGCTTCAGCAATACGTGAACCGAGAACTTCCAGATGTTCAAGCTGGTTTTAGAAAAGGCAGAGGAACCAGAGATCAAATTGCCAATATCCGCTGGATCATCGAAAAAGCAAGAGAGTTTCAGAAAAACATCTATTTCTGCTTTATTGACCACGCCAAAGCCTTTGACTGTGTGGATCACAATAAACTGTGGAAAATTCTGAAAGAGATGGGAATACCAGACCATCTGACCTGCCTCTTGAGAAACCTGTATGCAGGTCAGGAAGCAACAGTTAGAACTGGACATGGAACAACAGACTGGTTCCTGAAGTTTCCAAATAGAAAAAGGAGTACATCAAGGCTGTATATTGTCACCCTGCTTATTTAATTTATATGCAGAGTACATCATGAGAAACTCTGGGCTGGAAGAAGCACAAGCTGGAATTAAGATTGCCAGGAGGAATATCAATAACCTCAGATATGCAGATGACACCACCCTTATGGCAGAAAGTGAAGGTGAACTAGACAGCCTCTTGATGAAAGTGAAAGAGGAGAGTGAAAAAGTTGGCTTAAAGCTCAACACTCAGAAAACTAAGATCATGGCATCCTGTCCCATCACCTCATGGGAAATAGATGGGGAGACAGTGGAAACAGTGTCAGACTTTATTTTTTTGGGCTCCAAAATCACTGCAGATGGTGACTGCGGCCATGAAATTAAAAGACGCTTACTCCTTGGAAAGAAAGTTATGCCCAACCTAGACAGCATATTAAAAAGCAGAGACATTACTTTGCCAACAAAGGTCTGTCTAGTCAAAGCTATGGTTTTTCCAGTAGTCATGTATGGATGTGAGAGTTAGACTATAAAGAAAGTTGAGCGCTGAAGAATTGATGCTGTTAAACTGTGGTGTTGGAGAAGACTCTTGAAACTCCCTTGGGCTGCAAGGAGATGCAACCTGTCAATCCTAAAGGAAATCAGTCCTGAATATTCATTGGAAGGACTGATGCTGAAGCTGAAACTCAAATACTTTGACCATCTGTTGCGAAGAACCGACTCTTTGGAAAAGACCCTGATTTTGGGAAAGATTGAAGGCAGGAGGAGAAGGAGACAACAGAGGATGAGATAGTTGGATGGCATCACCCATGCAATGGACATGAGTTTGAGTAGGCTCCGGGAGTTGGTGATGGACAGGAAAGCCTGGCGTGCTGCAGTCCATGGGGTTTGAACTGAACTTTCTGCCATTAGGGTGGTATCATCTCTCTATCTGAGATTACTGATATTTTCCCAGCAATCTTGATTCCAGCTTGTGATTCATTAGATTTGGCATCATGCATAATTTACTCTGCATATAAGTTAAATAAAAAGGTGACAATATACAGGCTTGCGGTACTCCTTTCCCAATTTGAAACCAGTCCATGGTTTCATGTTTGGTTCTAACTGTGGCTTCTTGACCTGTATATAGGTTTCGCAACCACTGTTTGGTGGTCTGGTATTCCCATCTCTTTAAGAATTTTCCGCAGTTTTTGTGATCCACACAGTCAAAGATTTTAGCATGATCAATGACACAGAAGTAGATGTTTTCCTGGAATTCCCTTCCTTTCTCCATTATCCAAAGAATGTTGGCAATTTGATCTCTGGTTCCTCTGCCTTTTCTAAATGCAGCTTGTACATCTGGAAGTTCTTGGTTCACATACTGTTGAAGCCTATCTTGAAGGATTTGGAGCATTATCCTCCTAGCATGTGAAATGACTACAATTGTGTGCCAAAGAATGTTGAAATTACCACACAATTGTAGTCATTTCACATGCTAGCAGAAGAGGTGGCAAGAATACACAGAACTGTACAAAAAAGATCTTCATCACCCAGATCACAATCCTTTGTGATTGAAATAAAACTGACCTTTTCCAGTCTTGTGGCCCCTCCTAAGTTTTCCACATTTGCTGGCATATTGAATGCAGCACTTTAACATCTTTTAGGATTTTAAATAACTCAGTTGGAATTCTATCACCTCCACTAGCTTTGTTTGTAGTAATGCTTTCTAAGACCCACTTGACTTCACATTCCAGGATGTCTGGCTTTTGATGAATGAACACACCTTCGTGGTTATCTGGGCCATTAAGATCTTTTTTTTTTTTTGTACAATTATTCTATGTATTCTCGCCATCTCTTCTTAATCTCTTCAGCTTATGTTAGGTCCTTGCCATTTTTGCCCTTTATTTTGACCATCTTTGCATGAAATGTTCCTTTGGTATCTCTAATTTTCTTGAAGAGATCTCTAGTCTTTCCCATTCTATTTTTTCCGCTATTAATTTGCATTGTTCACTTAAGAGGGCTTTCTTGTCTCTCCTTGCTATTCTTTGGAACTCTGCATTTAGTGGAATATATCTTTCCCTATCTCCTTTGCCTTTTGCTTATCTTCACAGCTATTTGTAAGGCCTCCTCAGACAACCATTTTGCCTTCTTGCATTTCTTTTTCTTTGGCATGGTTTTGGTTACTGCCTCCTGTACAATGTTATAAACCCCCATCCACAGTTCTTTAGGCATTCTGTCTATCAGATTTAATCCCTTGAATCTATTTATCACTTCTGCTGTATAATCATAATGTATTTGATTTAGGTCATACCTGAATGGCCTAGTAGTTTTCCCTACTTTCTTCAATTTAAGCCTCAATTTGGCAATAAGGAGCTCATGATCTGAGACACAGTCAGCTCATGGTCTTGTTTTTGCTCACTATATAGAGCTTCTCCATCTTTGGCTACAAAGACTTAATCAATCTGATTTTGGTATTGACCATCTGGTGATGCTCATCTAGAGTCATCTCTTGGGTTGTTGGGAGAGGTTCTTTGCTATGACTACTGTGTTCTCTTTGTAAACTCTGTTAGCCTTTGCCCTGTTTCATTGTGTACTCCAAGGCCAAACTTGCCCTTATTCTGGGCATCTCTTGACTTTCTACTTTTGCATTCCAATCCCCTCTGATGAAAAGAACATCTTTCTTTGATGTTAGTTCTAGAAGGTGTTGTAGGTCCTCATAGAACCACTCAACTTCATCTTCTTTGACATCCGTAGTTGAGGCATAGACTTGGATTACTGTGGTGTTGAATGATTTGCCTTGGAAACAAGCCGAGATCATTCTGTGATGTTTGAGATTACACCCAAGTACTGCATTTCAGACTCTTTTGTTGATGATGAGTGCTACTTCATTTCTTCTAAGGGATTCTTGCCCACAGTAGTAGATATAATGTTCATCTGAATTAAATTTTTTCATTCCTGTCCTCGTTGGAGAGTTCTGACAGAATATGGTCCTCTGGAGAAGGGAATGGCAAACCACTTAAGTATTCTTGCTTTGAGAACCCATTGAACAGTATGAAAAAACACAGTCCTGGCTTGCATTAAAATACCACTGTTGTTAACACATAGTGATTTTGTAACTTATATAAAACCACTATAATGAGTGTTGTTGAAGCTTAATTCTTTCATAATGTGTTAATTTTTATTTGTTAATTCTATAATATTCCTAATTTGCCACCTCATCCCTTTCTTCAAATTTTGGCAACTAGTCTTAACTGAAGTCCATGGACTCCCTAGTATTAGCTAAATCTAGGATTGGGAGAGCATCCCAAGGGTGAGAAGACTATAATTCCTGGAAGCTGTCTTGGTGTTGCTGAGGTCTATTTCCTCTGAGATTTGGCATGAGTTTCCAGTGGTTCGTGCCTTTTCTTTTTGTTGTATGTTTCATAGGCACGTTGTTGTTGTCATTTAGTCATCGAGTTGTGTCTGACACTGTAGTGAGCGACCATTTCCTTCTCCAGGGGATCTTCCCAACCCAGTGATTGAACCCAAATCTCCTGCTTGGCAGGTGGATTCTTTGCCTCTGAGCCACTAGGGAAACCCTTGTTATGGGGAAGTTAAAAGAAGCTGTATTGAAGACCGCTAGCCAGAACATCCTTAAAACACACAATGGGGCTGAACTGTTGACAGTCCTGTGGAACACCAGATACTGAATTTGAAGGTTCCTGGAGCTGGCACCAGGGGCAGTGGAATCCCCCCCTCTTCCAGCCCTCCCGACTGTGCTCACTTCTCACCATCTTCAGGAAGAAAATGAGGTCTGGGCTAGATCAAGTGTCTGTGGCTCTGGAAGAGACTCTCAGGAGTGTAGCGCTGGGAGGAAAAATAGCCAGAAGGGTTATCGAGACTTGTTTAAAAAAAAAAAAAAAATCTGTTTAATTCCCTAGCTGTCCAGCAGTTAGGAATCTGTGCTCTCACATATGAGGGCCCAGATTCAATCCCTGGTCAGGAAGCTAAAGTCCCACAAGCCACGAGGCATGGCCAATAAAAAAATAATTTGCTGCTTCCCTTATGTTCAGTTAGGGCAGAGGGTAAGTCTCCTTGTGGCCCCTTCTCACTCATGGTGCTCTTACTGACCAGGGCCCCTTTAGGTCTCTGCTCCTGACCATGATGCTCTTTCACAGCTGGGTGAAGCCAGCACCCTACAAAGGTTCTCACTGTTACTGCAACCATCCTCTCGTGACATCTCAGACAAGTATTTGGGAACTTATGCTCTGCAGTGTGGGCTCAACAGAAGGGCTGACCCCACGTCGAAAAAGGAGGGTCCCTACTATGGCAGCCCCTTCTACCACCATAATCTCCCCATAGCCAATTGTCCGAGCCCCTGACAAGCCTCTAGGTTTTCTCCTCTCTGAATTTGTTTATATATATACATACATATAGATGTATGTATATATATAATTATTTTTAAAAAACTTATTATTTCTAGCTGCACTGGGTTTTCATTGCTGCATGCAGGCTTTCTTTAGTTGTGGCAAGCCGGGCCTTCTCTCTAGTTGTGCTATGTGGGCTTCTCATTGCAGTGGCTTCTCTTGCTGCAGAGCGTGGGCTCCAGAGCATGTGTGGGCTTCAGTAGTTGTGGCGCTCAGGCTTAGTTGCTGCGTAGCATGTGGCGCCTTCTGGGACCAGGGATCGAGCCCTTGCATTGGCAGGTGCATTCTTAACCACTGGACCACCAGGGAAGTTCTTCCCTCTGAATTTGATGGTCAAGGCAAATGATCCCAAAATGTTATGTTCATTTAAAAGACCCCTTAGTTGGTCTAAAGGATGTGAAGAGATTGGTGTTGCAGTGAAGGGAGAAACATCCCAGAGTAAGGGGCCAATGTGAGGGACAGCTGAGGTGGCTGGCCCTTGAAGAGTGAGGAGCGACCAGTGCAAGATAAGGCCAGGGATTGCTGGGGTTAAACATTTTGATCTTTATCATGATAGTGATGGAGAGCCATTCAATATTTTGAAACAGATTAAGTGATACAACCTGATTTGTGCTTTAAAAATAATCTGTCTGCAAAATAATTTGGAGCATGTCAAGAGGATATAGCTATGGCCCAAGTGAGAGATGATGGTGATGGAGAGAAGACTTATTTAGAATCTGGGGGGAGAGGAATAAAAGATATGTTCACAGCACAAAGATAGGGTTATTTTCCTGTGACCATGTCTACCTTTCTTTATACATTCACACCTACATTTATACTTTCACTTCACTTTGGAGGGAAGGTTTTCTCTGTCAATCATCTCAGAGGGAGAACTCAGGGAACTGGGAGCTTTGGGTAAGGAGATAAATATACAATAGGTGAGATGGGAAGAGTGGGATCCCAAGGTGTGCATCACTCTAGGTCAACAAATTTGTTCAATTTCATCTAGCCAGGCCCTCACTGAGAACCCTGGAGAAAAGTTATTCAGCTGCTTCCCTGTAGACCCAGAAGCTCCCTGAGTCCCAGTCTCTAGAGAAGTTGCACTAGAATGCCATGGCTACAGTAGTCATGTGACAGACATAGGCCCTTACCTCCATGTCCCTAAGGACCTAGTGCACCAGAGTTGGAAGGAGGTTTGGGAGCAGGACCCCTGGGTTTTCATGCAGGGCCTCTTAATTGTCTTGGTGACAGACACAGTTGAGGTGTGGTGTTTTCTGACTTTAGCCCTCAACAGGGGCTAGTCTAGCCCAGCCAGAGGGAAGAGTTTATGGGGCCGACAGGCCAAAGGTCAGAAAAAACCTGGAGACCTTGGAGGAAGAAGCCAGGCACCAAGAGAGGGAGATTGACCACTGGCCGCAAGGTAATAGAATCAAAAGTAAGAAAGTGCTCAAAAAAAACAAGAGAATAAGAGTATATCAAGAGAACACAGCAGTTGATCTGAAGGAGCTTCCAATGGTCAAAGCTGGAACAATCTGAGCAATAAAGTGAATAATATAGTATTGGCTTATTATTGAAAAACATAACATATATGTATATGTGTTCATAGTCAGAAAATCATGTTTGAATAAATAATTAAATGGGAATGGGACAGAAATCTTGCCCCCCAAAGTTCTTTTAACTTATGTCAATAGTCCTTCATCTAGAAATCGGAGCTTTGTTCCCTTTCCACACCTAAGGGTGGACTTGATGCTGTCTGTATTCCAAAGAACAGAGTTTGGACAGGGAAAAACAGTAACATTACTATTAGTGGAAGAGTCTGGCAAACACTGCCTTAACCATGTGATCAAAGTAAACATCACAGGTGATGTTGTGTGGGTTTGTTGTTGTTGAGTCACTCAGTCGTGTCTGACTCTTCGTGACCACATGGACTAAAGCTCACACCAGTCTTCCCTATCCTTCACCATTTCCCAGAGCTTGCTCAAACCCATGTCCACTGAGTCGGTGATGCCATCCAACCATCTTGTTCTCTGTTGTCCCCTTCTCCTCCTGCCTTCAATCTTTCCCAGCATCTGTGATATCTTACAGTGAACGTTGTCGGATTCATGATCTCCAAAGGAGAGAATTTTGCTTCAGGAGCAGAGACTTGTCTTCAGTCACTCAGAGCTTCCGTGTGGCCAGTCTTATTACAGTGAAAAAGGGATAAAGAAAGCTTCTGACAGACATCAGACATGGGTGGAAAGTGCCCCACTCATTAGGTTGGGTGGGGCTTTATAAACTTTTTCAATTGGTTACTAACAATAGAAAGGACTTACCAGACCCACTCCCACAACATACTTAAGACAACAAGATTAGTCAGAAGATTCCTGTTAAGAAGGAGAAATAAGTCCTTGAGCAGATACATTGTTGTTATATAATTATTAGTATAATCACAGGGCTTCCCTTGTGGCTCAACTGGTAAAGAATCTGCCTACAATGTGGTAGCTTTGGGTTTGATTCCTGGGTTGGGAAGATCCCCTGGAGAAGGAAAAGGCTACCTATGCCAGTATTCTGGCCTGGAAAATTCCATGGACTCTATAGTCCTCAGGGTCACAAAGAGTGGGACACAACTGAGTGACTTTCACTTTCACTTTTTTTTTGTTAGTACAGAGCTTAAGGAAAGAACATAGCCTTGAGCAAGATGTGTTGTTTTGTTGTGTAATCGTTTAGCTCTGGACTTAAACAAAGTTATTCTTAGAATAAATAGATTGTTCCTATAACAACTCAGAGCTTAAGAAAAAATGTCTTGTGTGACTAAGATGAAGGAACGTACAAAAAAGTTTATCCCTTTCTCCTCCACAAGGGCCCCAGACTCCTTATGAACCTACCTAAGAATTAACTCTTTCATTTGGGTCTTTTCTAATGAGTCTACTCTTCACATCATGTGGCCAAAGTATTGGGGCTTCAGCTTCAGCATCAGTCTTTTCAATGAATATTCAGGACTGATTTCCTTTAGGATTGACTGGTTTGATCTCCTTGCAGTCCAAGGGACTCTCAAGAGTCTTCTCCAACACCACAGTTCAAAGCATCAGTTCTTTGGTGCTCAGCCTTCTTTGCGGTCCAACTCTCACATCCATACATGACTACTGGAAAAAACATAGCTCTGACTACATGGATCTTTGTTGGCAAAGCAATGTCTCTGCTTTTTAATTTGTTATCTAGGTTTGTCATAGCTTTTCTTCCAACGAGCAAGCGTCTTTTGATTTCATGGCTGCAGTAACCATCTGCAGTGATTTTGGAGCCCAAGAAAATAAAGTCTGTCACTGTTTCTGTCGATTCACCATCTATTTTCCATGAAATGATGGGACTGGATGCCATGATCTTCATTTTTTCAATGTTGAGCTTTAAGTCAGATTTTTCACTCTCCTCTTTCACCTTCATCAAGAGACTCTTTAGTTCTTCTTCACTTTCTGCCATAAGGGTGGTGTCATCTGCATATCTGAGGTTATTAATATTTCTCCCAGCAATCTTGATTCCAGCTTGTGCTTCATCTAGCCCAGTGTTTCTCATGATGTACTCTGCATATAAGTTAAATAAACAGGGTGACAATATACAGCCTTGAAGTACTCCTTTCCCAATTTTGAACCAGTCATTGTTCCATGTTGGGTTTATGTGCCCCCTACTGTGATGCAAAGAGAAATGACTTCATCTCTGTGGTGTTCCTTCCTGAAACTCACAACTCCAGTCTAGTTATGAGAGGAACATCAGCCAAACCTAAATTGAGTGGTATCCTATGAGATACCTGACCAGTGTTGGGCTTCCCCAATAATGTACTATTTTCACAATTTTTTCTGTAAATCTAAAATTATTCCAAGTTATCATTTTTGACTAATGCAGTGAAATTGCCTTCCTAGTTGTTGTTGTTGTCCAGTCACCCAGTTGGGTCCAACTCTTTGTGAACCCATGGACTGCAGCACGCCAGGCCTCCCTGTCCCCCACTATCTACTGGAGTTAGCCCAAGTTCATGTTCATTGCATCAGTGATGCAGTCCAGCCATCTCATCTACTGACACCCTCTTCTCCTTCTGCACTCAATCTTTCCCAGTATCAGGGACTTTTCCAATGAGTTATCTGTTCACATCAGAAGACCAAAATACTGGAGCTTCAGCTTCAGCATCAGTCCTTTCAGGGTTGACGAATATTCAGGGTTGATCTCCCTTCAGATTGACTGGTTTGATCTTGCTGTCCAAGGAACTTTCAGGAGTCTTCTCCAGTGCCCACATCCTAATCCCTAGAATCTGTGAGTGTTATTTTATATGACAAAAGGTACTTCACAGATACTATTAACGGTCTTAGATAGGAGGCTGTCCAGCATATCGTAGGTGGGTCCAGTGTGAAGTTGAGACTGAGCAGGATTCTGTGTGGCCTTCCTGGGTACAAAAGACCCTCTGTGTCTCCCATTTCTTGTCTGTAGGAAATAGGCTTTAGTCTCCTGGGTCTTTTCTGAGTTCCAAAGGCTATTCCACGTCTTCTAATTGATTCTTACCCACAGTAGTAGGTATAATGATCATCTGAATTGAATTCACCCATTCTCATCCATTTTAGTCACTGATTCCTAAGATATCTGTGTTTAATCTTGCCATCTCTTGCTTGTCAATGTTCAATTTACCTTGATTCATGGACCTAACATTCCAGGTTTCTATGCAATATTGTTCTTTACAGCATCAGACTTTACTTTCACCAACAGACACAACCACAGTTGAGCAATGTTTTCACTTTGACCCACCTGCTTCATTCTTACTGGGGCTATTAATAATTGCCTGCCTGTCTCCCCCAGACATTTTATGACCTAGGGATTCATCTTTTGGTGTCATATCTTTTTGCCTTTTCATAGTGTCCATGGGGTTCTCTACGCAAGAATACTGGAGTGTGTTGCCATTTCCTTCTCCTGTGGATCACATTTTTTCAGAACTCTTCACTATGACTCGTCTGTCTTGGGTGACCCCTCTAGTTTGTCTTTCATTTTTCTGATTTTTTTTCTCCTATTCCAAGGGGGTAGCCTGACTTTGATTATCTCTGCCTTAGAGCCATTTCATGTCAAGACAGAGATGAAAGTAGTCAGAGGGAAGTCTAAGGTCCTTGATGGGTTGATACTGGGCTACAGAAAGAGGAGGAGGAGGAGGAGGAGTAGCAGTAGTAGCTCAGCTGTGTCCAACTCTGCGATCTTATGAACTGTAGCCCACCAGGCTCCTCTGTCCAGGCAAGAATACTGGAGTGGATTGCCATGCCCTCCTCCAGGGGATCTTCCCTATCCAGAGATCGAACCTGAATCTCCTGCATTGCAGGCAGATTCTTAACTGTGTGAGCCAGCAGGGAAGCCCTGAGAAAGAGAGAGCACACTAACATCTGTAGAGTGGAGAGGGCAGAGGGGAGGGGGAAGAGTTCTGTAAGGTTAAGAGGGTAACTTAGGGGTTCCCAAACATGTGAGAACCCTGGCCCATTGAGACATCCGGCAGAAGTGGTGAAACAGTAGAAAGGAAGGGCCACACAGTACACCCCAGGCCCCCTGGTTGCCATCCCCACTTCCTAGGGGATGCTTCCTAGGGGGAAGGGTGGCTTGGAGGCTGCGGAGCTACTTCACACATCCCCCAGGGCTGGACCAATGAGCATCTTAGAGCTGCTCCTGAAAGGCCTCCTGGGCCTTGCTCAAGCCTTGACTGAACTGAATTTTTATTAACTGGATGGTTGAGGATTTGGAAGTAGATTTAATTTGACTGAAGGGAATTAAAGTAATGCACCATTTCTTGCATATCCAGTTTGTGAAGCAAAATTTATAGCTGCTTTGAGTGTACTAGTCAACTTTCCTAAATAGATGAGACACTCTCTAAATGCAGAGCTTACCTTTTATCATTCATTTGGTCAACAAAGATTTATTGGGAACCTCTATGTGGTAGGCACTGATCTAGGTACCAGGTATACATTAAATAATTCAGACACGGTCCTTGATCCCTTGGACTTACAGACTCATCAGGGAGAAAGAAAATAAACAACAACAACAACAAAAAACCCAAGCAAATATATAAGTGTAAATTGGGATGAATGCTATGAAGGAAAAGAAGCAGCTGTTCATCTTACAGCTGAGGACCTAACACAGAAGCTGGCCCTAAAGCCAGTGCTGTTGGGGCGGGGAACTTGAGGCACTAATGTAACCCACACCTCAGCTCCTCTGCTGGAACAATACCTCACCAAACTCCAAGTCCTTGGGCCTGATGCTGCTCTTTGTAATGGCTGCACCTACCTGATGTGAAGAGCCGACTCATTGGAAAAGACCCCGATGCTGGGAAAGATTGAGGGCAGGATGAGAAACGGGTAACAGAGGATGAGATGGTTCAACGGCATCATCAAATCAATGGACATGAGTTTGAGCAAACTCCGGGAGATAGTGAAGGACAGGGAAGCCTGGTGTGCTGCAGTCCAGGGGGGCGGTCCACAAAGAGTCAGACATGACTGAGCAACTGAACAACTACATGACCTGCCAGATCTTCTCAATTTGAGTTTTTAATATTCAAATGCCATAATCAAATCATCAGTCACATCCTGTTTGCTACTGTGAGGAGTAACTACTAAATCTGACTCATCATGCGGGTCTCAGACATAAATTGCAAACCCTGAAGTTGTCAAGGTTTCGGTGTCTTTTGAGGGACTGAGAAATGGCTGGTGGCACTGGAGGGAAGAGCAGGGCATAATAAAACAGGGTGCTAACTGTGGGGGAAGGTGCACCGGGCCGTGGTTTAAGCTCAGATGTTGTGCTAACTGCAGTGGGAGCCATGTGCAGATTCTAAGTTGAGAAGTGTCTGTCTGGTTTTTCTTTTAAACCCTATCACATAGTGCTAGGTTTTAGGAGAAATGATGGTCTATTTGTTTTTTGATGATTCCTTGACGAATTAAACTAAGAGTTGGTAGATGCAGGGGGGAGAATTGCTTTATGGAGATGACTTCCTTATGGTTCACAAAAACTGGTAAGTGAAAAAGTTCAGTGTTGAAGCCTTTTTAAGTTTCCAAGTCTGTGAGAGTCAGAACCTGGAAAAGCTGATAAGTTGTCCTAGTTTCCTCTTGCTCAGCGTCTCCCTTTTCCAGTCTGAAAAAAACCACTGAGGAGTGCTTTTTGGTTTTGTTTTTTTTTGGATAATTCCCTATGTTTCCTAATTTATATTGGTGTGTCAGAGATTCCAGGCAGTGCATGTGTGTGTGTGTGTGTGTGTGTGCCTGTATAGCAAAGTAATGAGTGAGGCTTATGATTTTTAGGGGAAAGGCAAGTTATGGCGAAAAACAAAAAGAAAAGAAAGAGACTTCTGGGCAAAGAATAGGACCTCCAAAATCACGGTTAGAAGTTGTTTTAGGCAGGGGTATGTAGATCTGAGTTTCTGTGAAGCTCCATGGAACCAAGGGTGATGTCAGTGTGATTGTGGCCTCTGGGGCCTGGCAGAGCAGGAGGCTGACATCACCGCCCAGGGGATCCAATGAGCTCAGACTCCAGGGAGGCCTCTTCACAGCCCCCAAAGATGCTGGAGCAGCAAACATGACGCAAAGGGACCCTGGGGACTGAGCTGCTTCCATCTGCTGTTCAATTATCGTCCTTTGCTTCAAAGCTCCACTAGCATAGAAGCTTACCTCAGCACTGGTGAGGGAGAAGGAAGGAGTACTGATGCTCTGCTCCCAGTAAACTTTAGACCTGTGGGGAGACATATTTTTTCCCTTAAAAGAGAGCCATCTGCTGAGACAGGCTCCTGTCTGCAGGGAGCTCATGGTACAGATGATGAGATAGAATGAAAACTAATTAAAGCAATAACGGAAAGCGTATGAGCTTTGAGGTGGGGCCTGGCTTCTAACCTCAGTCTGTCACTTAGCGGCTAGTCCTCTGACTCTGGGCAAATTATTTAAGTATACTGAGCTTCAGTTTCTTCCTCAATAGAGTGGAGACAACAACTTTTGTCCTACAGCAGGGTATAACTCTGAAAATGAAATGAGAGAAATCAAATTATGTTCCTGGAACCTAGTAGGTATTAATAAGCAGAAGCTGTTGTTATTGCTACTACTCCAGGTCACATATGTGACAGGGAGAATGTAGAGTCATGTATTAATGCAAGATAGAGGTGTTGACAAAGGATCTACTGTCCATCTGCCTGTGTTAGGAACGAAAGGGTTATCTTCACGGAAGAAGGTCACACAAAGCTGGATCTTGAAGTATAATTTCAGCAAGTGAGGCAGGAGGAGGAAAGGGAAGAGTATTTCATTCAGAAGGAACAGAATAGCATAAGCAAAACCCGAAAAAAGCAAGCAGCAGTTCATTTCAGTTCAGTTCAGCTCCACTCAAGCTACATGAACGAAGTGCTGTCTATTCTAAGCCATAAAAAAAAGTTTTTTTTTGAGTATAGTTGATTTACAGTGGTGTGTGAGTTTCAGGTATACATCAAAGTGAATCAGTTATACATACAGTCACTCTTTTTTAGATTTTTCTCCCTTTACAGAGTATTGAGTCAGGTTCCCCGTGCTATACAATTGGTCTTTATAAGTTAACTATTGTATATATAGTAGTATGTGTATGTCAGCCCCAACTTTCCCATTTCTCCCTCCCCCACTGCCTTATCCCCAGTAACCATGCTTTTTTTTTTTTTTCTACATCTGTAACTCTATTTCTGTTTTGTAGATAAGTTCATTTGTACTCTTTTTTAAGATTCCACAATATCGTTTGATATTTATCTTTCTCTGTCTGAATTACTTCACTCAGTATGGCAATCCCTAGGTCAATCCATGTTGCTGCAAATGGCATTATTTCATTCTTTTTTTGTGGTTGACTAATATTCCATTGTATAAATGTACCACATCTTCTTTATCTATTTCTCTGTTGATGGACATTTAGGTTGCTTCCAAGTCCTGGCTATTGTAAATAGTGCTGCAATAGCATTGGGGTTCATGTATCTTTTTGAATTACAATTTTCTTTGGATATATGCACAAGATTGGGATTGTTAGATCATATGGTAGCTCTGTTTTTGGTTTTTTAAGGAACCACCATACTGTTCTCCAGGCTTCCCTGGTTGTTCAGACAGTGAAGAACCTGCCTGCAATGTGGGAGACTAGGGTTCGATCCCTGGATTGGGAAGATCCCCTGGAGTAGGAAATCACAACTCACTCCAGTATCCTTGCCTGGAAAATTCCTTGGACAGAGGAGCCTGGTGGGCTGCAGTCCATGGAGTTGCAAAAGTTGGACATAACTGAGTGATTAAACCACCACCACCATCCTGTGCTCCATAGTGATTGTATCCGTTTACATTCCTACCAACATCGTAGGAGAGTTTCTTCTCTCCACAACCTCTCCTATATTTATTTTTTGTGGATTTTTTTATAGCAGCCATTTTGATTGCTATCAGTGATATCTCGTAGTTTTGATTTGCATTTCTCTAATAATTAATGATGTTGAACATCTTTTCATATGCCTCTTGGCCATCTGTATGTCTTCTTTGGAGAAATGTCTATTTAGATCTTCCCATTATTTTTTGATTGGGTTATTTGTTTTTGTTTTGTTTTTTATCTTGAGCTGCATGAGTTCTTGTATATTTTGGAGATTTTCCCCTGTCAGCTGCTTCATTTTCAAATATTTTTTCCCATTCTGAGTGTTGTCTTTTCATTTGTTAATGGTTTCCTTCGCTGTGCAAAAGCTTTTAAGTTTAATTAGGGCCTATATGTTTACTTTTGTTTTTATTTTCATTACTTTAGGAGGTGGATTAAAAAAGATATTTGTTGCTGTGACTTATATCAAAAAGTGTTCTGCCTATATTTTCCTCTAAGAGTTTTATAGTAGCCAGCTTTTCATTTAGGTCTGTAATCCATTTTGTTTATTTTTGCATTTGGTGTTACAGAGTGGTCTAATCTACAGATTCAATGCAATCTTTGCCAAATTACCAATGGCATTTTTCACAGAATTAGAACAATAATTGTATTATATATATTATATATAATATTATGTATATAATATACATATACTATGTATGCATATTATAAAATATGTAAAATATGTAATATAATACAATGTACATAAAATACATTATAATGTTATATATTATAATATATAATATACATTATATTATAGATAATTTTATTATAACAAAAATGATAATTTTATAATTTTAATGGAAACACAAAAGAGCACAAATAGCCAAAGCAGTCTTGAGAAAAGAAACAGAACTGTAGAAATCCGGCTCCCTGACTTTAGACTATACTGCAAAGCTACAGTAGTCAAAACAGTGTGGTAGTAGCACAAAAAAGAAATATACATCAATGAATCAGGATAGAAAGTTCAGAGATAAATCCACACACTTATGGTCACCTAATTTATGATAAAGGAGGCAAGAATATACACTGGAGAAAAGATGGTCTCTTCAATAAGTGGTGTTGGAAAAACTGGGCAGAATTAACAAAAAGACAAGAAATAACATGTGCTGGCAATGATGTAGAAAAAAGAGAACTGTTGTACACTGTCATGGGAATGCAAATTGTACGGCCACTGTGGAAAATAGTATGGAGATTACTCAAAAAATTAAACATAGCAATTTCACTCCTGGATATTTATCTGAAGAAAACAAAAACACTAATTAGGAAAGTTACATACATACCTATGTTCATTGCAGCATTATTTACAATAGCCAAGATTTGGAAGAAACCCATATTCCCATCAATAGATAAATGGACAAAGAATAAACAATATGCAGCATATATAAAAAAGACACACATACACATATTTATATAATATGATAGAATGAAATCTTGCTATTTGTGACAATATGGATGGACCTAGGGTGTAGTATGCTAAGTGATATGTTAGAGACAAGTACTGTATGATTTTATTTATATGGGGAATATGAAAACAAAGCAAATGAACAAACATAAGAAAACAGAAATAGACTCAGAGATACAGAAAAGAAACAGGTCATTGCCAGAGGAGAGAGGTGTGGGAGGAAAGAAATGGGTGAGTGAAATTAAGAGGTACAAATTTTCAGTTGCAAAATAAATGAGTCACAGTATAAAATGAACAGTGTGGGGTATATAGCCAAAACCTTTGTGGTATCTTTTTATAATGACATAATGCAACTAAACTGTGGTGATCATTTTGAAGTGTATAAAAAATCACTATACTGTCAAACAGGAGCTAATATAGTGTTGTAAATCAATTACACTTCAAAACCAACCAACTAAACTCATGTTAAAGAGAATCGGATATGTTTTTACCAGAGGTAGGGGATCGGGGAAGGGGAACTGGATGAAGGCAGTCAAAAAGTACAAACTTCCAGTCACAAGATAAACAACAGGAATGTAATGTACAACATAATAAATATAATTAACACTTCTGTTCATTATATATAAAAGTTAAGAGAATAAATCCAAAGAGTTCTAATCACAAGAAAAAAGTTTTTTTCCTGTTTCTTTAATTTTGTGTCTGTTTGGTATGATGGATATTCACTAATCTTACCTTGGTAATCATTTCATGATATATGTAAGGCAAATCATTATGTTGTATACCTTCAACTAAAATGGTGCTGTATATCCATTATATTTCAATACAACTGGAAGAAAAAAGGTCTATTCAGATCTTCTGTGCATTTCTCACATAGATTATTTTGCTATTGAGTGAGTTGTATGAGTTCTTTTTCCTTCTCCAGGAGATCTTCCCAACCCAGGGATTGAACCCGGGTCTCCTGCATTGTAGGCAGATGCTTTACCCTCTGAGCCACCAGGGAAGTCTTTATCTTGGATAGTATTCTCTTATTGAATATATGGTTTGTAAATATTTTCTTCCATTTCACAGGTTGTTTTTCCATTTCATTGATGTTCTTTGTTTTGTGTGTGTGTGTGTGTGTGTGTGTGTGTGTGTGTTTGATGGGCAGAAGCTTTTTAGTTTGATATTGTCCCACTAGTTTATTCTTGCTTGTTTTGTTTGCACTTTTGACATCACATCAGAAAAAAATTGTTGGTGAAGACCAATGTTAGAGAGCTTTCACTCTGTTTTCTTTTAGTAGTCTTGCAGTTTCTGTACCTGAGATAATGACCAAACCATTCCAAAGAAAAAGAACTTCAAGAAGGCAAAGTGGCTGTTTGAGAAGGCTTTACAAATAGTTAAAGAAAGAAGAGAAATGAAAAGCAAGGAAGAAAAGAAAGATACAGTCAGCTGAATGCAGAGTTCTAGAGAATAGCAAAGAGAGAGAAGAGAGCCTTCTTAAATGAGCAAAGACATAGAGGAAAACAATAGAATGGAAAAAAGTAGAAATGTTTTCAAGAAAATTAGAGATATCAAGGGAATATTTCATGTAAGGATGGGCACGATAAAGGACCAAAACAGTAAGGACCTAACAGAAGCAGAGGAGATTAAGAAGAAATGGCAAGAATACACAGAGGAACTGTACCAGAAAGGTCTTAATGACCTGGATAGTCACAAATTGTGGTCAGTCACCTAGATCCGGATATCCTGAAGTGGGAAGTCAAGTGGACCTTAGGAAGCATTACTACAAACAAAGCAAGCGAAGGTGATGGAATTCCAGCTGAGCTATTTCAAATCCTAAAGCATGGTGCTGTTAAAGTGCTGCATTCAATATGTCAGCAAGTTTGAAAAACTCAGCAGTGGCCACTGGACTGGAAATGTCAGTTTTCATTTCAATCCCAAGGAAAGACAATGCCAAAGAATGTTCAAACTACCGTGCAATTGCACTCATTTCACATGCTAGAAAGATTATGCTTAAAATCCTCCAAGCTAGGCTTCAAAGTATGTGAAGTCAGAACCTCCAGATGTACAAACTGGATTTAGAAAAGGCAGAGGATCCAGAGATCAAATTCTCAACATTCGTTGGACCATGGAGAAAGCATCTAGTTCTGCTTCATTGACTATGCTAAAGCATTTGACTGTGTGGATCACAACAAACTGTGGAAAATTCTTGAAGATAGGGGAGTATCAGGCCACCTTACCTGCCTTAAAGGTTTCTATACGCAGGTCAAGAAGCAGCAGTTAGAACTGGACATGGAACAACTGACTGGTTCCAAATTGGGAAATATATACAACAAGGTTATATATTGTCACCCTGTGTATTTAACTTACATGCAGACTACATCAAGCAAAACACCAGGTTGGCAGAATCACAAGCTGGAATCAAGATTGCAGGGAGAAATATCAATAACCTCAGATATGCAGATGACACCACACTTATGGCAGAAAGTGAAGAAGAACAAATGAGCCTCTTGATGAAAGTAAAAGAGGAGAGTGAAAAAGTTGGCTTAAAACTCAACATTCAGAAAACTAAGATCATGGCATCCAGTCCCATCACTTCATGGCAAATAGATGGGAAACAACGGAAACAGTGGAATATTTTATTTTCTTGGGCTCCAAAATCACTGCAGGTGGTGACTGCAGCCATGAAATTAAAAGACTTGCTTGCCCCTGGGAAGAAAATCTATGACCAACCTAGATAGCATATTAAAAAGCAGAGACATTACTTTGCCAGCAAAGGCCCATTTGGTCAAAGCTATGGTTTTTCCAGTAGTCATATATGGATGTGAGAGTTGGACTATAAAGAAAGCTGAGCGCCGAAGAATTGATGCTTTTGCACTGTAGTGTTGGAGAAGACCCTTGAGAGTCCCTTGGAAACGGTTTAGTCAAATTGCAGCTTCATGGGAGTATGAGTAGCTTCTAACATTTATTCTGTCAAGGCCTATGGTTGTCCCCTTACATTAAGAATTTTTAATTCTTACAAATGCCCAGAGTTTATATTATATACTCCATTTTATACCTGAGAAAACTGTAGCTTACAGAAACCGCATAACTTACTCAAATTCAACTGCTGATTAATGGAAAAGCCAGGAATCAGACTAAGATCTCTCTGAATTAAAAGCTTGGATAGAAGAAAATTCAGGATAGACAGGAAAGATACCAGTAAGTTTCATTAAAATCAGAAAAGGAAAACAAGGATCAGAGTAATGTGTGAGTTCCGTAGAAATTAGAAAGAGGAAGAGGTAGATGGAAAAGTAGCACTGAGAGGAATTTCAGAGTTTGCAGTCTTGGGGGTAGAACAGTGCTAATTGAACGTAAAGGAAAAAGTGAGGTTGTGAATGCATTGCCTCTGTGGCCTGGCATGGTTGGGATCCATGAAGTCAGGGTATTGGATGGGTTATCCATATTGATATGAATATCTAGACAGTGTGTTAAAAAGCAAAGACATCCCTTTGCTGACAAAAGTCCATATAGTCAGAGCTATGGTCTTTCCAGCAGTTATGTATGGTTCTGAGAGCTGGACCATAAAGAAGGCAGGGTGCCAAAGAATTGATGCTTTTGAATTATGGTGCTGGAGAAGACTCTTGAGAATGTTTGGACAGCACGGGGATCAAACCAGTCAATCTTAACAGAAATCAACCCTGAATACTCATTGGAAAGACTGATGCTGAAGCTGAAGCTCCAATACTTCGACCACCTGATGAGAAGAGCCGACTTGTTGGAAAAGACCCTGATGCTGGGAAAGACTGAAGGCAGAAGAGAGCGAGAGGGGATGAGATGGTTGACTGGCATCACCGATGGAATGGACATGAACTTGGGCAAACTCCGGGAGATGGTGAGAGACAGGGATGCCCGGCGTGCTGCAGTTCATGGGGTCGCAAAGAGTGACACGTGACTTGACGACTGAAGAACAACATCCATGTTGATGTTGATGTGCTTCAAGATGATGGCAGAGAATGAGATGGATAGAAAATCTGTAAGACAAGTTGTTAAACTTCTGAGGGATATGGACATTAGGAGATGACCACAGCACAACCTAGTGCCTTCCTTCATCAGGAGGCTTGAGGAGTTAGGGTGTCAGAACAACATTTTAAAAGTGTCAGTGCAGAGTAACAAGAAGTTTTAAAACTACTGAGTCAGGAGACCAAAAACTGGCTCATTTAAAGGGAATAAGTGGAAAGAGGTAGTTGTGTTAAGAGGTCTTTGAAGTGATTTGGAAAGGGCCTGTGAAATGATTCAACCTGTTACACCAATGTGGAAGCAGATGCTGAGAGGCAGAACGATATTTTTAAGTTCATACAATAAATGTGGCAATGAGAGGGTGGGTGGGACAGAGTGGCTAAACTGGTAAGGAAATGGGGCTTGAAATGAGATGGACTTGAGTTTGATTACCAGCATCATCATATACACTGTGAAACTTGAGGTATTACATGTGCAAAATGAGATACATAATATTTATAGCATGGATTTCCCCAGTGCCTCAGTGGTAAAGAATCTGCCTGCCAAGCAGGAGACTGGGGTTTGATCCTTGGGTTGGGAAGATCCCCTGGAGAAGGAAATGGCAACCCACTCCAGTATTCTTGCCTGGAGAATCCCATGGACAGAAGAGCCTGGTGGACTACAGTCCATGGGGTCACAAAGAGGCAGACACGACTTACTGACTAAACAGCAACAATATTTATAGCAAAGGATTGATGTAAGGACTTAATGATGAATATGAAGTGCTTACTTTCTGTATCGTGCTTTGCACCAGGAAGTGCCCAGTATATGTTAGCTGCTAATGTTGGAACTTAACTAAATGCCCCCAAATTTTAGTTCAGTACTTTTCTGGGTCATTCCACATCACGTGACGTACTGTCTATTTAGAGGGCATTAATGTCAGGCAGGCCATCTTCACTGGAGTTTTCTACACTAGTCATTCCAAACTCACACTGTTGCTGGTAAGAACTCATGTGAGCTCTCTGGCTACTGAGGGGGGCTAGGAAAAAAACCTGCTGACACTAGCAGAAGCTCATTTAATCACTACTATACTTGTTTAGTCTACATACCCATCTTCTTCCTGTGATGTATAAAAAGCTTTTTGCTTAGTTAGATGTTAAACTTGGTGATCGAAGGGACCAGAGATCTTTAGAAATACAAAAGCCTTCATACTCTTCCTGCCCCTCCTACATGTGTCTGAAATTGTTTAAGCATGAGTAATGAAACAAGGTGAGGATAGCCAGAGAATATCTAGAAACAGACAGGTTTAGCAACTTTCTCAGTTCCTGGCAAACCAAGACTTGTAATCCATTCTCCTCACTATTGCTTTATTTATAAAATATGTTTTAAATTAATAATTACCATTCTTTATTAAGAAAGCAGTACATACACAAGGGAAAGAATTCCAAAACTGCATGCATAATAAAAAAATCTTCCTCCTACCTCATGCCCCTTCCTCCCAATATCTCTCTTGGTTATCACTAATGTTTACAGTTTCTTGGATACCCTTTCAGAAATATTCTGTGAAGTATTTTATACATATATAAGCATATATATGATTTTTTTCTTTGTAATTTTTTTTATTGAGGTATAATTGACACACAGCATTACATTAGTAATTTCAGGTATACAACATGATGATTCGATATTTAGGTATGTTGTGAAATGATCACCACAATAAGTCTAGTTAGCATCTGCCACCATACGTATTTACGGAATTTTTTTTTCTTGTGGTGAGAACTTTTAAGACCTAGTCACTTAGGAATTTTCAACTGTGCAATAGAGTAAAATTTTTGTTTTTGTCTTTCACTTTTCATCAAATATTTGTTGTTCAGTTGCTAAGACGTGTCTGACTCTTTGCAAACCATGGACTGCAGCATGCCAGGCTCCTCTGTCCTCCACTATCTCCTAGAGGTTGCTCAAATTCAGGTCCATTGAGTTGGTGATGCTATCTAACCTCTTATCCTCTGCTGTCCCTTCTTTTTTTGCCCTCAATCTTTCCCAGCATCAGGGTCTTTTCCAATCAGCCCACACTTCACATCAAGTGGTCAAAGTATTTGAGCTTCAGCTTCAGCATCACTCCTTCCAATGAGTATTCAGGTTTGATTTCCTTTAGGATTGACTGATTTGATCTCCTTGCAGTCTAAGGGACTCTCAAGAGTCCTCTCCAGCACCACAATGTGAAAGCATCAATTCTTCAGCACCCAGCCTTCTTTATGGATCAGCTCTCACATCCATACATAACTACTGGAAAACCCATAGCTTTGACTATACAGACTTTTGCCTGTAAAGTTATGTCTTGCTTTTTATTTTTTATTTTTGTCTTTGCTTTTTAATATGCTGTTTATGTTTGTCAGAACTTTCCTTCCAAGAAGCAAGCACCTTTTAATTTCATGGCTGCAGTCATTGTCCGCAGTGATTGCGGAGACCAAGAAAATAAAATCTGTCACTATTTCCACTTTTTCCCCTTCTATTTGCCATGAAGTAATGGGACCAGATGTCATGATCTTAGTTTTTTGAATGTTAACTTTCAAGCCAGCTTTTTTTACTCTCTTCTTTCATCTTCATCAAGAGGCTCTTTAGTTTGTCTTCACTTTCTCTATTCTGGTTGTATCATCTGCAATCTGAATCTAAGGTTGTTAATATTTCTCCCTGCAATCTTGATTCCAGCTTGGGATTTACCCAGTCTGGCATTTTGCATAATGTACTTTGCATATAAGTTAAGTAAGCAGGGTGACAATATACAGCCTTGATGTACTCCTTTTCCAACTTTGAGCCAGTCAGATGTTCCACGTCTGGTTCTAACTGCTGCTTCTTGACCTGCATACAGGTTTCTCAGGATACAGGGAAGGTGTCTGGTATTCCTTTCTCTTTAAGAATTTTTCACAGTTGTAATCCACACACTCACTGAAACATTCTATCACCTTTAATACAGATAAATAGAAACAATATTTAATATAAGTAGAATTGTGCTGAAGTTGAGGTAAAAAAACAAAACTTAGAACTTTCGTTGGAAAACTATAAATAAGTTGGTAATTTCCTGTCAGTTCTGCATTAGCCTTCTCTAACTCGTTAAGGTTTATGCTCTTTTAATATTGTATTTTTTATACTGATCACATGTGATGTAATTTATTCACCAGAAAGAATCCATAGCAAAAATCAGATTTAGGGTCTCAATCTCTTCTAATTGGTTCTTCAGTTCAGTTCAATTCAGTTGCTCAGTCATGTCCAACTCTTTGAGACCCCACGGACTACAGCACGCCCAGCTTCCCTGTCTACCACCAACTCCCGGAGTTTACTCAAACTCATGTCCATCATGTTGGTGATGCCATCCAACCATCTCATCCTCTGTCCTCCCCTTCTCCTCCTGCCCTCAATCTTTCCCAGCATCAGGGTCTTTTCCAATGAGTCAGCTCTTCTCATCAGGTGGTCAAAGAATTGGAGTTTCTGCTTCAGCATCAGTCCTTCCAATGAATATTCAGGACTGATTTCCTTTAGGATGAACTGGTTGGATCTCCCTGCTGTTCAAGGGACTCTCAAAAGTCTTCTCCAACACCACAGTACCAAAGCATCAATTCTTTGGTGCTCAGCTTTCTTTATGGTCCAACTCTCACATCCATACATGACTACCAGAAAAATCATAACTTTGACTAGACGGACCTTTATTGGCAAAGTAATATCTCTGCTTTTTAATATGCTGTGTAGGTTGGTTACAACTTTCCTTTTGAGGAGCAAGTGTCTTTTAATTTCATGGCTGCAGTCACCACCTGCAGTGAATTTGGAGCCCCCCAAAATAAAGTCTGTCACTGTTTCCATTGCTTCCCCATCTATTTGGCATGAAGTGATGGGACCAGATGTCATGATCTTAGTTTTTTGAGTATTGAATTTTAAGCCAACTTTTTCAGTCTCCTCTTTCATGTTCATCAAGAGTCTCTTTAGCTCTTCTTTGCTTTCTGCCATAAGGGTGGTGCATCGGTATATCTGAGGTTATTGATATTTCTCCCAATAATCTTGATTCCAGCTTGTGCTTCATCTAGCCAAGTGTTTCTCATGATGTACTCTGCATATAAGTTAAATAAGCAGGGTGACAATATACAGCCTTGACATACTCTTTTCTGATTTGAAACCAGTCTGTTGTTCCATGTACAGTTCTAACTGTTGCTTCCTGACCTCCATACAGATTTCTCAGGAGGCAGTTCAGGTGGTCTGGAATGAATCTGACCTTTTAAACATGATATAAATGTTTATGAAAAGTTGCTTTAATAAGTAATAATTAAAGTTCTACTGGCTTTTTAAAACTTGAAATAACTTTTCTTTTAAAAAATATAGTAGTAAAGACTGATGCATAAACTTTTCACAAAACATAATCAGTCTTTTTGCACTGAGAATGTTTTGCACTGAAAACATACTTTGTGTTGTCCAGGAACTTATAATGGCCAGTTTCTTTCTCATTTTCACCTTTGTTCCCAGTAAATGTACTTTAGGGTCCATATTCTGACTGTAAACACCAAGTTCATATTTACTTTCTTCCTGTGGATGCACAGAACCATATATGAGTATTTTATATCCAATTTGCAACAGTAAATCTTTTAAAGGGAAAATATCCTAATAGACTTGGGCTTCTCTGGCGGTGCTAGTGGTAAAGAATCTGCCTGTTAATTTAGGAGACACAAGAGACGATGGTTTGACCCTTGGGTCAGGAAGATCCTCTGAAACAGGAAATGGAAACCTGCTACACTAGTCTTACCTGGACAATTCCATGCAGAGGAGCCTGGTGGACTACAGTCCATGGGGTTGCAAACAGTCAGACAGGATTAAGCACACACAGCCAAAGGTTTTAGCATAGTCAATGAAGCAGAGCTAGATGCTTTTATGGAACTCCCTTGCTTTCTCCATGATCCACTGAATGTTGGCAATTAGATCTCTGGTTCCTCTGCCTTTTCTAAACCCAGGTTATATATCTGGAAGTTCTTGGTTCACATACTGCTGAAGCCTAGCTTGAAGGATTTTACGCATAACCTTGCTAGCATGTGAAATGAATGCAATTACACTGTAGTTTAGACATCCTTTGGCATTGCCCTTCTTTGGGATTGGAGAGAAAACTGACATTTTCCAGTCCTGTGGCCACTTCTGAGTTTTCCAAAGTTGTTGACATATTGAGTGCAGAACTTTAACAGTAACATCTTTTAGGATTTGAAATAGCTCAGCTGGAATTCCATTACCTTCACTAGCTTTGTTCATAGTAATGTTTCCCAGGTGTCTCAGTGGTAAAGGATCCACCTTTCAAGCAGGAGATGGAAGAGAATGTGGGTTTGATCCTTGGGTTCGGAAGATCTCCTGGAGAAGGAAATGGCAATCCACTCCATTACTGCCTGGAAAATCCCATGGACAGAGAAGCCTGGCAGGCTCCAGGCATTGGAGCTGTGGAAGAGGGCAAGAAAACTTAATGACTAAACAAAAATAAATGCTTCTTAAGGCCCACTTGACTTCACACCACAGGATGTCTGGCTCTAGATGAGTGACCACACCATCAGGGTTATCAGTGTCATTAAGACCTTTCTTGTATAGTTCTGTGTATTTTTGCCACTTCTTCTTAATCTCTTCTGCTTTTGTTAGGTCCTTACGGTTCCTGTCCTTTTCGTGCTGATCCTTGCATGAAATGTTCCCTTGATGTTGCCAGTTTTCTTGAAGAGATCTCTAGTCTTTGATTTGTAATAAAAAAGAGATCCATGATGCTTTTGATGCAGGTGGTTGTTGGTATTCCTTTTCCAAGATGCTTTTCTAGCACCATCTCTTGTTGCTAATTCTCTACACACCAGTGCAAATGAAGGTCTTTCTGGTTTTCTAGGTGCTTCTCACACCTTCCAATCACACCTTTTGAAATGTTCAGGCACAGTCTGTCAATGAATTCTTCGCAGACAGAAGTGCTTTCAGTGTTTGATTCTCAGAACTTGCTTAGAGGTACATTACACCTTATCTGTTAGTTTTGGCTTTTTAGTTTTGGGCTTTTCCTCCTTCATAACTTGTAAGATCTCTGTTCAGAGAAACCTAGTTAATCCTTTAATATTCGCGCCTAAAGAGGCTTTTGCACTTTGAGGCAAGGGTCTTAAAAAAGAACTACCTGACAGTCGTCGTTGCATATGAAGTCCTCAATTGTTCCTGCCTTACAGTAGAACTTTTTTTTTTCCTTCTAAAAAACAAGTTTATTTGGCTGTACTGGGTTATAGTTGCAGCACATGGGATCTAATTCCTTGACCAGGGATTGAACCCAGGCACCCTGCCTTGGGAGTACGGAATCTTCAGTTCAGTTCAGTTAGCCACTGGATATAGTGGAGCTTTTAATACAAGTTTGTAGCTTCAATGAATAATGTGTGAAACCAGGCTATTTCTCCCAGAGAACTACAAATCCCAGCGGGCATCGCGCGGAACGCCCGCGGACGTGGTGATGCTAGGGGGCGTGCCCAGTCTGAGGGAGGGGTCGTCCTGCGGGTGGCCGGAGGCTTAGGATCCCCGGGAGCCTGGAGTGAGAGAGAGAGATTGAGAGCGAAAGGTGAGCGGAGCTGAGGGAGGGGACGCGCTGCGGGGCTCCCCGAGTCTATGGAGCGGGTTAAGATGGCGGAGGCGGAGAGCCTGGAGACAGCGGCGGAGCACGAACGGATTCTTCGAGAGATCGAGAGCACCGACACGGCCTGTATCGGGCCCACGCTCAGGTACCCTGGGTACCGGGGCCACAGACGGGTGGGCACGGGCGGGACCCGGGAGCAGGCTCCCTCGGGACTGTGCGCCCGGCCGGCCTCCTGCAGGGCCAGCGCCGGCCCCTCCCTTCGGAGAACCCGGCGAGCGACCTCCACCCTCGGCGAGGCAGATCCCCCTCCGTAGCCCCGCAGACCCGACGTGGGGTTCCTTCCCGACCGTCGGCGCCGGCAGCCCCGTTACCCTGTAGGCTCCTTCTGCCTCCCTCAGGACTGGGCAGCATTCGTTCTCCCTCCGAGGCTGGCCCGGCGCGGGCAGCCGGAGCGCGCCCGACAGATGGTGGTTCTTAGCAGAGGGTCCCCCTGAGGACATCACCCTTCTGCCCCAGACGCAGATCCGACTCTTCAGGCAAAACAGAATTCACCCCACAGTCTGTTGCTCGGAGAGCAAACTCTTGCCTCTTTAAAAAATCACAATTACTTCTCAGAAACGAGTTCCTGAAAATCCTAGGCCTGGAAGGAAGGAAGTTTCCTTCAACCCTCGCGCCCCTCTCCTGGGAGCGGTACTTGCCGAGCCCTGTCAGGAGAACGACCTCCCCAGGAGAACGACCTCCCCAAAGGTCAGATTCCTGGTGCTCATCGCAGAAAAGACGTTGTCTCCCTCCGTTCCCCATGACTCTTACTTTGCCCACACACCCCCATTTCACTTGGAGACGTCAAACTAAGCCGCCACCTACCTCAACTTATTTAACAAACTTAGGTACAACTTACTGTGTACAGCGCAAGACATTTATTAAGAGATTTACAAGTATAACTTATTCAAACCGCAAAACAGCCCTATTAGGTAGGTACTGTTACTACCCTCATTTTACAGATGAAGCCCATAGAGGTTAAGTGACTTGCCCAAGGTCACAGAGAAAATAAAGTAGGAGAGTCGCGATTCTGCTCAGGCATTCTGGATCCAGAGTATGCGTTTTTAACCCCTCTTACTCCGCCTCATTTGGGGATCACCATCTATTTGTACTTTCTGTTAATTACTCAACCAAGCACAAACTACCTTTCTCTTTCCCCTCAGTTTATTAGAGCCAACACATCGTCCTTCCTGTGGCACCTTCTGATCTCCATGCAGCCAACAGAGAGAATGATCTTACCCACCTTGTACAGTCTTGGGTCGCTATTCCTCCCTTCATAAAGATTATTACTCACTGCTTGTTTTTTTCATGGGGAGAAGTTGCCTCATGAAAGTGGTTGAAAGAGGGGCAGGCTGAGAACTTCGCTTCTCATCTCCACCTCCACAGCTTCCTTCTCCAGGGCACATGGTTCTCCCAGTGCCAGACCTGGACATGGGACATGACCGACCATCCCTAGTAGTTTGCTTTTTGTCCCTGACTGCACTATGATCATGACTATCATGCTCCTCTCTTTTCGTATTTTCTTGAGCTCTTAAAGGTGAATGACCCTCATTTCATTATCTTTACTTTTATAAAAACTAAGACTACATACTGGTATTCTGTGTGCATTACTATTGGTTATTAATATTGATTTTTGTAAAACAAAATATTATTAGACTTACAGAGGATGCTGTTTGAGTATTCTACTAAGAAATTTGGCTGCTGAGCTATATAGTTGGCAGCCAAGCAAAGCTCCCACTGGAATAGTTGGGATTACCAGAGTTTTTAGGAAGGATTTTTCATCAGAACACCGTTAATATTGTCTTGAGTTGGTTGTTTTCAGTTGCTATTCAGTTCAGTTTTTGGTTTATATGATAAATGACTTAATTTAGTGTTATCAATTTAGCTTGCTTTGATTTATTATGTTAGCTCTCCACTGAATAATAATGCAAATTTGTTCAGCTGCAGTTTGGCCTATAATTTTCCATTATGTTGACTGAAGAGTATACGTTACATTTAAAATGTTATCCATTTCCCCTAAAATTTGCTGCATTATCACTGAATTCCACTGGAAAGTGGGGATTTTTTGGGCTAAATGAAGTAGAGATCTTTTGTCCTAAGGGGACATGGTAAGAAAAGTTTTGAGAACCGCTCCACTGTCCTACTAGTTTTATTTTCTTTTGTTGACTCTCTTTTATTTTTATCAGGGGCTTTTCATTTTTGGCATTGTCCTGTCTTTGATGGATAACCCTAAATCTTAACTATCAGACCCAAGATTCAATCATATGAACATCCGATAATACAAGTAATATCCACTGTCTTTGTCTTCAGTCTAGCTTGTTCCTGCCCTTATTCATAGGAGATGATCTCATCTTTCTTCCTTATCCCATGCAGAGGCAGCAGCATGCATAGACTTGGTGTTTCAGATCTCATGCTTTACCCTGGGTGCATGTTCATAATCATTATCTTTTGGTTTTCCATCACACTCAGTAAACAGGTATGATAAAGGCAACAGGCTTTCCTTCCTGACATTACCCTCAACTGTAAATCTCAGCCTCTATCCCTGTTCATAGTCTTTCCTTTTTCGTCTGTCTTTTGAGGCATTTTTAAGGCTCTTGGTTCTTACCTGTCCCTGAGATAGGTGTTCTAACTGAAGAGGAACTAAATAATAATAATCTGTGGTACCAAATTATTCTTCCAGTTTTATCCCTTTTTGTTTGAGGAGCCACAATGGCTTGACTTTTTCATTAAATAACTAGCCTTATTTTAATCTTGAAACAGTACTTGCAATATTAGTTGATTACTGTTTGTCATAAGGAGTGACTTTCCTTATTTATTGTAATTCTAAAAGTCCCAAGCTTATCCATGCATACAGAGGCTGTTGCCTAGAAGATTCTTTTGGGGAAGCAGCCATCTCTTCTCTGTTTTCATCTCAAAAATTATTTTGTTAGCTACAAGTCCTAATTTTGCAGATGAGGAAAGAAGCCCATTAGATGTAAGGGAATGTCTTATTTTAAAAATAATATTGATTCTTGCTTTGTAGTGCTAATGCACTACAGAAATTGATCATAAAATATTGTGCTGCTAATGCACTGCAAAAATTGATCACAGAATATTGGTCACAAATCACTCATGAACAATAGCTCAATATTCTCATTTTTCCAATCACATCTATGTATCTCTTTCTTTCATATCACTTACTCAGAATAAGCTATTTCCTCACTTTGCTCTCGGGGTACAAGCAATTAATATTCAGTTTTAATTGTTATTTAAGATTTTAAAACAGTCTTTTAAACTTAGCAGTGAAATACCTTGCCTTTAAAACAATAGCTTTATTGAGATATTCATATACTGTACAGTTTACCTATTTAAACTGTACAATTCATTTTTTTAGCAAATTCACAGAATTTTGCAACAGTTACCACGATCTAACTTTAGAACATTTTCGTCAGCCCTGAAAGAAACCCCATACCCATTCGCAGTCACTCTTCATTCTGTCCCTTCCCCAGGCAGTTACTACTTTCTGTCTTCATGGGTTTGTGTATTTTGTTCACTTCACATAAATGGAATCATAGAACATTTTGAGGAACTGCCAAACTGTGTAACAAAATGCCTGCACCATTTTTTATTCCCACTAGCAATGTATAAGGGTTCTAGTTTCTCCATATCCTTATCAGCACTTGTTGCTATCTTTTTTTATTTTAGCCATCCCAGTGGATATGAAATTGTATCTCACTGTCGTTTTGATTTGCATTTCTCTAATGGTTAATCTTTTCATGTGCTTATTAGTTATTTCTTTATCTTTTTTGGAGCAGTGCCTTCAGTTCCTTTGCCCAGTTTTTAATTGGATTATTTTTATTGTTGAGTTATAAGTGTTCTTTATATATTCTGGATGTATCTTTTATCAGGAATAGGATTTGCAAATACTTTTTTCCATTCTTTTGGGTGTTTTTTTCATTTTTCTTGATGGTATCCCCTGCTGCATGAAAGTTTTAAATATTGATATGATGCCAGTGTATCTAGTTTTTATTTTTTTGCTTGTGTTTTTGGTGTTGTATCTAGGAAACCTTTGCTTAACCCAAGATTATGAAGATTTGCGCCTAAGAGTTGTATAATTTTATTTCTACATCAAGGTCTGTGATCCATTTTGAGTTGATTTTTGTCTACCATATAAGGAAGGGTGTCCAATTTCATTCTTTTGCATGTTGATGTGCAGTTTTTCCAGCATCATTTGTTGAGTGCCATTTTTTCTTATCCAGATATATTTCTGGTTGACTTATTTTATCTTTTTATCATGAAATTTATGTTTCTTATTTGTAGCAGCAGTGTAACCTTCAAGACCTTGTCATTGTGTTTATTTGACCTCCCTTGTTGAGTGTTCTCAGTTGGGAAGAAGTTTGCTCTATTGTTTTCAGGTAACGATTTTCTCTTTTTAGCTTAGTTGCTGCCTTCCATTTTTAAGGGGCCTGTCTTGTAAGGATGATATGATTGCTATATTTGATCCTGGTAAAGCACTTTACTGTCGGGACTGAATCTTGTCTTACTATATGGAATGGTTTTGTGTTATACTGCTTAGTGTTAAGATTTACAAACTGTATTAATGATAGAATCTTATCTATTTGATCTTTATCACTATTAAAACATTAAAAAATTATGTCAACATTATAAAAATTTTGGAAGCTATATTAAGAATTACTTGTACTCTTATAGCTGCTATTTTGGCGCATTTCCTTCTAGATGCTTGCTTTATTTATTCTGTTGTTAAAAAATTATATTCTTGGTATAGCAACAGTTTTTTCTCTTGCTTATTTGGTGGTGGAGGTGGTTTAGTTGCTAAGTTGTGACCTTCTCTCGTGACCCCATAGACTGTAACCTACCAGGCTCCTCTGTCCTCATCCATTGCAGGCAGATTCTTCACTGCTGAGCCACCAGGGAAGCCCAAACTGTGTATAAAGCTGCCTCTTCCAGAACACAAATATGGGGAATATTTTCAAAGGCTCTTTTGCTGAATGTCATTTGATAATTAAATATGGTGAACCGACCTCCCCACTTACTGCTTCTCTGCCTTTGGCCACATGGCTTTGTTTTCCATCCTTTGGCCTCCCATTACCTAAGTTGTACAAAATCCAGGTAATCATAATCCTTGGTTGATGACACTTCCTCATTATTGGTCCCTGTATGGACCTCTTTAAGCAGTTAATTATTTTTATAAGCAACTTACCACCTGAGTGGGCAATTTTTTTCATCTTTAAATGGGGATACAACCTACATTGCAGGAACAGCATTAAAAAAAAAGGAGATAAAGCATTCTTCATGGTACCTGCTAGGTAGTAGTAACTCTGATAGTATAAGTCATTTTCTGCCTTTTACCCTTCAGTTTGTAATGAGGATTTAGGTGTTTCATTGTTGTTTAATTGCTAAGTCGTGTCTGACTCTTTGTGACTCCATAGACTGTAGCCCACCAGGCTCCTCTGTCTATGGAAATTTTTAGGCAAGAGTGGGTTGTCATTTCCTTCTCCAAGGGATCTTCCCTACCCAGGGACTGAACCCGTGTCTCCGGCTTGTCAGGCGGATTCTTTACCACTGAGCCGGTGTTAATTACAAAACTTTGTGTTTGGAGTGATTCTTGACTTATTTTTCCTTCTACTCATATATCTGAGGGATAAAATATTCCTCAATAATCTGACCCTGGAAATGGTAATTTTGAGATAGATTGGAGAATGGAGCAGGAGATATGAAACAATTTTATAAAAGCAGTTTAGGTGACTCTGACATACTCTTTCCTTGACAATCAATGAGGGGAAAGAAATGATCTCCCATTTCTGATCGTTTATTTTTTAGTAGTAACTTCCTTTTAAAAGTAACATTTTTATATTTTAACTTATAACTGTAATGTAGTGACTTTTAAAGAGAAGAAACAAACAACAAACTTAATCCTACCACCCTGTCACAACTCTTATTTTTGTATATTTCTTTTAAGCTTTTTCCATATTAATTTTATTATATTAGAAGAATAATATCATGTTATGTGTTGCTTTTTCATGTAACAGTTTTATACATTGTTATATATCCATATCATTTTAGTGACTTCATTCATGAATTAATTTATTCATTTATTCAGCAGATATTTATGAAACAACTTCTGTGTGTCAGTTATTCTTCCAGACTCTGGGGTATAATAGAGAACAAAACAGATACATCCTTGCCCTTTTGGACCATGCATTCTACTAGAGCACTTACAGAATAAACAAATACATAGGCATATAAAATAATAGTGCTATTTAGTGGTTATGTTACATATGATGGGATATTGTTTCTGACTAGGTGGTTAGAAAAAGTTGTTTGAAGGAGCAAGCCATATATCTCTTCAGACAGCAGGCACGGTATGAAGACCCTCAGGAGAAGCATAGTGGGAGGTGATGGTAGGATATCAGTGAGGGTCCAGATAGCATAGACTAAGAAAGAGACTGTTTTTATTTCTAAGTGTCATGTCAAGGTACAGAAGAGCATTGAGCAGGGATGTGACATGCACTAACTTAAGTTAAACAAAGAATATTCTGGCTGCTATGTGGAGATTGGAGTAAGAGGAGAAACAGGCAAACCAGTCAAGAAAGTGAAAGAAAAGTGAAAGTCGCTCAGTTGTGTCCGACTCTTTGCGACCCCATGGACTGTCCATGGAATTTTCTAGGCCAGAATACTGGAGTGGGTAGCCTTTCCGTTCTCCAGGGGATCTTCCCAACCCAGGAATTAAACTCAGATCTCCTGCACTGCAGGCGGACTCTTTACTAGCTGAGCCACAAGGGAAGCCCAAGAATAATGGAGTGGGTAGCCTATCTCTTCTTTAGCGGATCTTCCCGATGGGAAGAACCGGGAAGTCGCCTGCATTGGAATGGAACCGGGGTCTCCAGCGTTGCAGGCAGATTCTTTACCATCTGAGCTATCAGGGAAGCCCTAACCAGTCAAGGGATATTTGGAATTATAAGAGCTAAGAGATGGTTGTAGCATGCAGTAAGATGTTGGGGAGAAGGTGATGAGAAGTAGCTGGATTTAGAATATTATTTTGAAAACAGTCAAACTTTTGGTATTACTTATGGGGGTTAAAGAAAGAGAGGAACCAAACATGATTCCAAGGCTCTTGGCCTAGGTAAATGGGTGAATAATGGTGGTGCCATTTAGTGAAATAGAGAATAAAGGGGAAGGAACTTTATTTTTCTTTATAACACTTACTTTTGCCTGACACATATTTTTGATTGTCTCCTCTATTGGAATTTGTATTCCAGAAGGGGAGGAATTTTGTTCCTTTTGTTTGCTACTGTATCCTGGCAACCTAAAAGAGAGCCTGGCAAACAGTTGGTGCTCAATAAATATTTGTTGAATGAATAGAAGAATAAAATAATTGTACCATGAGCTGTTAATTATCTGGGGGATTAATTAACTGATTTGCAGATTAACTGTCTTTAAAAAAGTATGACTAGGCTTTTGAGAAAAAATAAAACTGCTGAAAATCTTGAAAACCTTGACATATCAGAAGTTTTTATTTTTTGGAATTATATATAATTTTAGAATTTCTTTTTCTCTTCATTGAAAGCGTAACCTAAAATAACTGGCCTCTAATGCCTGTCATTCTTCAGTATTTTTGCAGTGTTGTTAAAATTTTTCAAATTTAAGTATAACTCGAGTAAAATGTTATTTTCTAAGTTAAAATATTTATAGATTTGGGAAAAAGGGGATAGAAATAAGTTTCAGTTACATTATGGAATTGTTGTTCAGTCACTAAGGTGAGTCTGACTCTTTGCGATCCCATGAACTGCAGCATGCCAGGCTTCCCTGTCCTTCACTATCTCCCTGAGTTTGCTCAAACTCATGTTCATTGAATCCGTGATGCCATCCAACCATCTTGTCCTCTGTTGCCCCCCTTCTCCTCTTGCTCTCAGTTTTTTCCCAGCGTCTTTTCCAGTGAGTCAGCTCTTCACATCAGGTGGCCAAAGTATTGGAACTTAAGCTTCAGCATCAGTTCTTCCAATGAATATTCAGGGTTGATTTCCATTAGACCGTTGCAGTCCAAGGGACTCTCAAGAGTCTTCTCCAGCACCACAGTTCAAAAGCATCAATTATTCAGTGCTCAGCCTTCTTTATGGTCCAACTCTCACATCCATACATGACTACTGGAAAAACCATTGCTTTAACTATATGGACCTTTACCAGCAAAATGATGTCTCTGCTTTTTAATACATTGTCTAGGTTTGTCGTAACTTTTCTTCCAAGGAGCAAGTGTCTTTTAATTTCATGGTTGCAATCACCATAAAAAAACAAAATCTGATACTGTTTCCACATTTTTTCCATTTATTTGCCATAAAGTGATGGAACCGGATGCCATGATCTTCATTTTTTGAATGTTGAGTTTCAAGCCAGCTTTTTCACTCTCTCCTCTTTCACCTTCATCAGAGACCCTTTGGTTTGTCTTTGTTTTCTGCCATTAAAGAGTATCATCTGCATATCTGAGGTTGTTGGTATTTCTGTCTGCAATCTTGATTCCAGCTTGTGCTTCATCCAGCCCGGCATTTCACATGTACTCTGCATATAAGTTAAATCAGTAGGGTGACAATATTCAGCTTTCACATACTCCTTTCCCAATTTGAAACTAGTCCATTTTTCCATTTCCAGGTCTAAATATTGCTTTTGTTCAGGTTTCTCAGGAGGCAGGTAATGTGTCTGGTATTCTCATCTCATTAAGAATGTTCTATAGTTTGTTGTGATCCACACAGTCAAATGGTTTAGCATAGTCAGTGAAGCAAAAGTAGATGTTTTTTTTGGAATTCCCTTGCTTTTTCTGTGATCCAGCATATGTTGGCAGTTTGATCTCTGGTTCCTTTGCCTTTCTAAATCCAGCTTGTACATCTAGAAGTTCTTGGTTCACGTACTGCTGAAGCCTATCTTGAAGGATTTTGAGCATAATCTTACTGGCATGTGAAATGATTGCAATTGTATGGTAATTTGAACATAACTTTGGCATTGTCCTTCTTTGGGATTGGAATGAAAACTGACCTTTTCCAGTCCTGTGGCCTCTGCTGAGTTTTCCACATTTGCTGGCATGTTGAGTGCAGCTTTTTCACAGCATTATCTTTTAGGATTTGAAATAGCTCAACTGGAATTCCATCACTTCCACTAGCTTCGTTCATAGTGATGCTTCCTTAGGCTCACTTGACTTCAAACTCCAGGATGTCTGGCTTTAGGTGAGTGCACCATTGTGGTTATCTGGGTCATTGAGAGCTTCCTCTACAGTATGAAGTAGGATAATGAATTTTTTTGTAGTTTGATAGTGTTAGGTTTTATTTTAATAACTTCATTGAATTGTCAAGCAAATTGGAAAAATGAACAAAGTCTTGTAGCTGATAAGACAGTGCTGGTTTGGTTCTATCAGCAGTGGGCTCCAACTTTGATTTTATTTGAGCTAAACACACATTTTCATTGCAGCTCTTCCAGTGGAAAGTTATTCTAGTGTGTTATCTGATCAGTTAGATTCAAGCCATGGAAAAATTAGTAGTCACAGAGGGAAATTAAATGGGAGAGTAACATTTGGCAATCATTCCTATGTTGAATTTGAAGAGTTTATTAGGTATCATCAGATCAAATATGTGATGCTGGCGAAACTCATGTGGAAGTTTTACCTAGTATAATTCTGAAAATAGTGAATAGGTAAATTATTTCTATGAGTTAGAAATATTTAAAAAGTGGAAAGAAAAAGATATGAATTATAAGTCTAGTATTTTTCCTATTCCCTCTCTGTTTTATTAATTTGTTGTTTATTCTTCCATTGCATTTTATTACAAATATAGGCATATATGATTTTATTTTCTCCTCCCCTTTTACATAATAAATAATATACTGTATATACAGTTATGTAGCTTAGTGTCTTGTACTTCTTGCATTATTTCATCAGTATATTTTGGAGATCTGTCCTTATCAGTATGTAGAGATTTTCCTTATTCTTTTTTACAGCTACATAGTGTGACTATATTATGGTTTATTCATCCAGTCCCCTATTTCTGTATATTTGGATATTTCCAGTCTTCTGTTGGACAAAATGATGCAACTGTGAATAACCTTGAATATCTGTCATTTCCTATTGTACACATTGTACCGTATCTGTAGGACTGATTTTCAGAAGTGGGATTGCTAGGTAAAATGATTAATGTATTAAATATCTCTACTTTCATAGGTATTACTCTCTGTAGAGGTTATATCATTTTGTCCTCTTTTTAGTAGCCTATGAGATTGCTTGTTTCCCCATTGTTTTTTTTTAACAAAGTATATGTGTTAGACTTTTGATATTTTTCCAATATGATAAGTGACAAATGGTATTTCAGTGTAGTTTTTATTTGTGTTGTATTTCTTTCTATGAGTGAGGCTGAACGTTTCTTCCTATATATATAAAGGCTGTGTGTGTATATGTGTATGTGTGCTGTCTGTCCGTGTCCTTTGCCTAATTTTCTATAAGGTTGGCTTTTTTTCTTTTTGATTTGAGCACTAGTGAAGAGCCTTTGAACATGAGTTAGAGTAAACTCTGGGATTTGGTGATGGACAGGGAGGCCTGGCATGCTGCAGTCCATGGGGTTGCAGAGTTGGACATGACTGAGCAAATGAATTGAACTGAACTGAAGAGCCCTTGATAGTTATACTTTGCTTAAATGCATTAGGAGTATACAAACGAAAATGGGTTGTGATTATTAAAACAAAGAAACTATTGTTTTTTTATGGAATGAAAGTTTCAAACCTGCCTTTTTATTGTTTTAATTATAAAGGAACATGAATAAACAGACTGTTTAAAATTACAAAAATCTTATACCTGTAGGCTATGGTAATTTGAAATCAAAAGGTTTTGGGGGAATGCATTAACATTGTTAGATAATGCTGCTTCATATAGGAATAAAATTCTTAGCAAGTCAGAGGTCAACATTTTAATAAATTGTTTACTTTAAATTGTTATGGTATATATTAATATGTTTATGTAATTTCCAGCATCTGCATAATTTGTATATGAATTAGTTGCAAAAAATTACTGAGAAGGACAGTTGTGTAGCATGGAAAATTATTTTGAAGGACAGTTATTTAGTATGGACAGTTATTTAGAAGGACAGTTATTTCAGAAGCAGTTTAGAATTTTATATGATATTTATGGTTTTGCTTTACTTTGGAATATGATATGCGTAGTTTGGAATATGAATATAGTTTGGGATATGAATATTTTTATGTCATTGAGGAAAATAATATTTTGATTCTTTCCATCATTGGATTTGATAGCTTTTAGTATTTGCTAATGATGTAATAATTGATTTAATCACATACAAGTTTTCAGCTTCCTGCTGAAAATAGCCTGAAGAAATTAAAGTGGTGAGTAGCTTATCTATGAAATGTGTGAATCTAGGTTGAGATGCTGAGTATCTATGATATTTAATATTTGCTTGGAAGAAATACCAAAAATAATAAAGGGGGATGAGTTAGTAAAAACTGAATTAAAAACAGAGCTGGCCTTAAACACTAGTGACCTGTTGTGACTAATAACTTATTTCTTAGAGATAATCTGCTAAGGCTATGAGAAAAAAGAGTAAAGCTTTTTTTTTTTTTTTGTAGTGTAGTAGTATCTGCTGGAGTATGTAATAGGAAACAGAGAAGACAGTTTGCTGACTAACTGATGTGGCATGAACTTTGTTCACATATTTGAAATAAGCAGAGGTCAGCTAAGAAATAGAAAATGATAATGAAATATGTTAATCTTTTGGCTCTTTTAAAAAACAATTTGTGATGTAAATTTGTAAGGTTATATTTATGTTATATTTTACATTTATAGATATCCTAAGGATGTTAAATGTTTTCTTTCAAATTGCAGGTAACTTAGCATTAATATTTCCTTTACGTTTTGACTGATTTTTCAAAGGGTGATTAATTTTGTTTTAACTTTGTTTTGTAGTTATTCTCAATCTCCTTCCCCTCTTATTCTGGTTGACAGTTGACTGTTCTCTCCTTCCCTCTGTTTTTCTCTGATTTTCCCCTTGCCTTGTTGTAGAGAGGAATTAGATGATTTCCAAAAATATATGTGATTTACAAAAATACACATAGTAGATACAGTCAAAGGTGGTGAGCAAATTAGAGCAAGGGAAAGCAAAGGTAGGAAAGAATGTTAAATCAAGAGAGAGTTATAAAAAGATTATGTTTGTTAAGGTAGCCATCAGTTTGGCTCTAGGGTTTCCAGCAGCTAGTGCAAAATGAGATATGCTTTGTTGTTTGAGTTATGGTGTAAAATTAAAAAGAAGTTACTTTGGAGAAGCACAGCTATTCTTGGTTCTGAGTAAGACCGGAGAACTGTTTATACCATATGTCCTCACAAAGAAGACCCTGTATAATGTAACTTTAATATCCGTATAGTAAATGCAGCAATATGTGACAGGCTGTTTCTTACATTGTCCTTTAGTGAAAACATATGGCATAACCAAAGCACAATTTAGTAAAAGCAGTTCTGCAGGGAGTCAAGGGAATGCAGTTGTCTGCTTGTCTTGCCTTAATCAAGGCACAAATTTGATAATACCTACAGTGAAAGTTGTGCACTATCCCACTTACCTCCTTTTTTTTTTTTTATTATTGATCACTTTGAGAATCTTTGAATGCTATACACCCTTTCCTTAGTAAAATGCTTGTGACCAGTCTTCATAATTTCTAATCTAGAAGAGTGTATGTGTTGCATGTATATTAGTTAATTCTTCCTAAGTACTGCTTTTAGTAGTCAAGGTTTTTGACAAATGACAGTTATCAATGAGTTCAAGATTATACATGTATATACTTGCCTTTCTTTCTGAATGTATCACTTGCCTATGTTCTTAGTTAAGTAAGACCCACGTGTGCTTTAAAAGTAAACCATCTGTGGGTTGGAATATTTTTATGAAAGTTGAAGAACCTGACTAAGCCACTTTATTCCTTCAAAAGAAATAGAGTGAGAGAGAATACTTAAGGATAGGGCCAAAGGTCTTTGGAAGTTATTTAGGTTGTGTTCTAGAGTGAAATAAATGCTGTTAAAGCCATAATAATTTTATTCCTAATAGTCTTAAATTTGGTATTAAAAAAGACCAACCCATCTTGGCCATTTAAAAAATTGCCAGCAAATAAAGTAATCGTAGATATTTTGTCTTAAGTTGTGTAATTTAAAATATACTCTTGGGAAAATGTATGCCTTATTAATTAATGGAGGTTATTTATCTACAATGTCTGGAACCTAACCTATTCTCAGTTCAGTTCAGTTGCTCAGTTGTGTCCAACTCTTTGAGACCCCATGGACTGCAGCACCCCAGGCCTCCCTGTCCATCACCAACTCCTGGAGCTTATCCTCAAACTCATGTCCATCGAATTGGTGATGCCATCCAACCATCTCATCCTCTGTCATCCCCTTCTCCTCCTGCCTTCAATCATCAGGGTCTTTTCCAGTGAGTCATTTCTTCACATCAGGTGGCCAAAGTATTGGGAGTTTCAGCTTCAGCATCAGTTGTCCCAGTGAATACTCAGGACTTATTTCCTTTAGGATTGACTGGTTTGATCTCCTTGCAGTCAAAGGGTGTCTCAAGAGTCTTCTCCAACATCACAGTTCAAAAGCATCAATTCGGCACTCAGTTTTCTTTATAGTCCAACTCTCACATCCATACATGACTACTGGAAAAACCATAGCTTTGACTAGATGGACCTTTGTTGGCAAAGTAATGTCTCTGCTTTTTAATATGCTGTCTAGGTTGGTCATAACTTTTCTTCCAAGGAGCAAGCATCTTTTAATTTCATGGCTGCAGTCACCATCTGCAGTGATTTTGGAGCCCTCCAAAAATAAAGTCTGTCACTGTTTCCATTGTTCCCCATCTGTTTGCCATGAAGTGATGGGACCAGATGCCATGATCTTAGTTTTCTGAATGTTGAGTTTTAAGCCAACTTTTTCACTCTCCTCTTTCACGTTCATAAAGAAGCTCTTTAGTTCTTCTTTGCTTTCTGCCATAAGTGTGGTGTCATCTGCATATCTGAAGTTATTGGTATTTCTCCCGGCAATCTTGATTCCAGCTTGTGCTTCATGCAGCCCAGCATTTTGCATAATGTGCTCTGCATATAAATTAAATAAGCAAGGTGTGACAGTATACAGCCTTGATGTATTCCTTTCCCGATTTGGAACCAGTCTGTTGTTCCATGTCCAGTTCTAACTGTTGCTTCCTGACCTGCGTACAGATTTCTTAGGAGGCAGGTAGGGTGGTTTGGTATTCCCATCTGTTGAAGAATTTTCCACAGTTTGTTGTGATCCACACAGTCAGAGGCTTTGGTATAGACAGTAAAGTAGAAGTGGATGTTTTTCTGGATCTCTCTTGCTGTTCTGATGATACAGCAGATGTTGGCAATTTGATCTCTGGTTCCTCTGCCTTTATTCTAATCCAGCTTGAACATCTGGAAGTTCACAGTTCATGTACTGTTGAACCTATTCTAGATTTATAATTAAAAAAACTGAGATGTTTAAGTCTCAAGAGCACAATGATTGACAAAATAAATTTAACCATGTAATATGTATTTGCATAACTGTGAACTGTGACTTAGAACTTTAAAAAACATGCATTGCTCAATTAAACATCTAAGTAAACAAGAACTATCACAGTACAACCAGCTAGATTACCTTGATGTGATTTGTGATGATGTATATTGACTAGGACTCTGTTAATACATGCCTCCCATTCACAGTTTTTTTTTAAGATTTTTTTTTTTTTTGATAAGAACCATTTTTAAAGTCTTTATTGAATTTGTTACAATATTGCTTTTGTTGTTTATGTTCTGGTTTTTTGGTTTTGAGGCATGTGGGATCTTAGCTTCCCCACAAGGGAATGAACCTGCACCACCTGCATTAGAAAGTGAAATCTTAACCACTGGACTGCTAGCGAAGTCCCCCATTCAGAGAGTTGATGATCATCTCATCAACATGTATCTTGCACTATAATGAATTTACCTTCAGTTATACGGTAACTTGATAATCAGACTAGATAAAAGCAAAAGCAAAAACAATGACAGTAATAACAGATTTTTTAAAAGAGAAGTTCTATAATTTTTTGAGTATTTAGATGTTTCCAGTGTTTAGGATGCTGGATAAATATTCTTTTGTGTATTAGATAGGCCTTTTGCCAAAAGTGATAATTTGGATTAAAATGAGGGTCTTTTGCTGAAATTGTTTTTGAATAAAAAGCTGTGGAGTAACACAGACTTTCAGTTTTGATTGTGTTTTTATGCACTTGGAACATGACAGACTGGGATGAAACTGCATCTTTTGGCACTGTAATTTTGTTTAGTGGAGCCACTGACATCTTATTTCTTGTCCAAGCCTTTGCTCTTATTGTTCTCAATATCTCTACATTTGAAAAGTGCTGTTTAATGTTTTTCTCCTTTTTAATGTTTTTGCAAATTTTGGCTTTGTTTCTTTCCTTTTATTTGTGCTTGCTTTTTGTATGTCTCTTCTGCTTCCTGAATCATCAAAGCAAGCAAGAATCATCACAGTGCAACTAACTTTCACTTTCTGGGGAAGCTCTGGTGCCAATAAACAATAAAATTTTAAGGGTAGTGATATGAAATGTGGTCTTACCAAGAAATATGAATGAATAAGGGCTTCCCTGGCGGCTCAGCAGTAAAGAATCCGCCTACAATGCAGGAGATGCAGGAGATGCTGGTTTGACCTGTGGGTCAGGAAGATCCCCTGGAGGAGGGCATGACAACTACTCTAGCATTCTTGCCTGGAGAATCCCATGGTCTGAGAAGCCTAGTGGGCTACAGGCCATAGGGCCACAAAGAGTTTGACACTACTGAAGCAACTGAGCACGCACGCGTGAATGAACAGAAACAGCAGACACTGAGCTTGACTGAATCCATGTTATGAAATAGTGTTGGTATGGAGTTTGATTTTGAGAAAGACGTGTTTGTATAACACATTATAAAAAAAAGAAATAAGGGAGCTAGCCAAACGTTTTGTTCTTGATGAGGTAAAAGAATTACTTGACATTTATAAGGGAGAAGTGTACAACAAAGATCTTTTGGCATTGGAGTAGCAAAAGAAAGAGGAAAATGGAAAGAGAAGAGCTCTGGAAATCTAAAGAAAAATAGGCTATTGGAAACATTTTAAATGATAAATGTGGAACTGACTCTATACATTTATTATTTGCATTTTTAAAAAACACAACTTTTTGTTTTGAGATAATTGGGGATTCAGTTCTAAGAAATTATACAGAGATCCCCTGTATCTTCTACACACTTTTCTCCACTAGTAGCATCTTGAAAAACTGTAGCACAATATATTAGGACCAAGATACTGGCATTGTTACAGTCAAAGTACAGAACATTTCCACCATCACAAGCATCCCTATTTTCCTTTTGTCCCTATATGCTCTTTAATCTCTGACAGCCAGTAAACTGTTCTCTATTTCTATAATTTTGTCATCTCAAGAATGTTATATAAATGGAACCATACAGAATGTAACATTTTGAAATTGGCTTTACTCACTCAGTATAATTTCCTGGAGATTTCATCCAAATTGTTGTGTTATATCAAGTTTGTCCCTTTTTATTGCAGAATAGTATTCCATGGTATAGCCGAACCACAGTTGTTTGATCATTTACCCATTAAAGGACATCTGGCTTGTTTACAGTTTTTGGTTATTAAAATGAAACTGCTATAAATACATCTGTAAAGGTTTTTGCATTTTGGTTGAACACACATTTTCACTTCTTTGCGGTATATAACTGGTAGTGGTATTGCTGGGTCATATAGTAACTATGTTTAACCTTTTGAAGGACTACTAAACTTGTTTTCTAAAGTGGTGGTACCATTTTACATCCCTACCAGCAATGTAGGTGGGTTCCATTTTTCCAGATCCTTGCTAGCCTTTGGTATCACTATTTTTTGTTTTAGCCATTCTTATATGAATGTAGTAATATCTCTTTGTGGTTTTAATTTGCATTTTTCTAACTGCTAATGATGCTGAATATCTTGTCATATGCATATTTGCCATATGTGTATATACTTTGTTGAATTGCCTCTTCATGTGTTTCACCCAATTACTAATTAGATTTATTTTAAGTGTTGAATTTTGAAAACTATATATCCTAGATACTAGTCCTTTATTGTATGTGTGATTTATAGACATTTTTTCCCACTCTGTGACTTGTCTTTTCACCTTCTTAACAGAGTCTGTTGCAGATCAGAAGTTTTTTATTTTGATGAAGTTCAAGTTACCATTTCTTCCTCATATAGAGCATATTTTTGGTATCAATTCTGAGAGCTATTTGCCTAGCCCGAGATCTTGAGGATTTTCCTGTTATTTTTTAATCCTAAAAGTTTATAGTTTTACTAAAATGTAAAGTCTGTGATTCATTTTGAGTTAATTTTTGTAATTTTGTAGTTTTTGTATAAGGAGTGAGACTTCAAAGTTTCTGTCTCTCTCCTCCTCTCCTCTCCCCCCCACCTACCATGGATATCCCGTTGTTATACCTCCTTTTATTGAAAAGGCTCTTTTTCCTCTAATGAGCTACTTTTGCACCTTTGTCAAAAGCCACTTGGGTATATTTGTGTATTCTGGGGTCTCATTTTTCTGTTGATCTATATGTCTGTCCCTCTGCCAGTATCATAGTCTTGGTTACCATAACTAAATAGAATAATGGGTAGACGGATCCCTCCCACTTTAATCTTTTTTTAATCAAAATGGTTTTAGTTCATTTATTTCCTTTGCCTTTCCAAATAAATTTTAGAATAATTTTGTCTACATCTATGAAAGTAACTTGCTGAGATTTTGATAGGAGTTGCATTAAACCTGTTATCAATTTGTGGAGAATTGACATCTTTACTTCATGAGTCTTCCAGTCACAAACCTGGTATGCCTTTCAATTTGTTTAGCTCTCTTTTTATCACCATTGTGTAATTTTTTGTAAACAAACTCAGCCTATATTTTGTTAGATTTACACTTCAGTATTTCTTTTTTAAAAAGTGATTGTAAACGGTATTTTTACTTTTAGTGTCATTATGTCTACAAGTTCATTGCTAACTTGTAGAAATATAATTAATTTTTGGATGCTTACCTTGTATCTTATAACTTTCTTTATTATTCTAGGACCCTGTTTGTAGATTCTTTATAGTTTTCTATGTGGATAATAATGTCACGTGCAATATGGACAGTTTTATTTTTTCTTTCTAATCTGTACCCTTTTTAACTTTTGTTTTACTGTCTAGCACTATGCTGTTAGGACTGTCCAGGACTGGACAGGACTATGCTGAATGAGACCAGCGAATGTGGACATCTTTGTCTTGTTCCCAGTCTTAGAAAGGATTCAGTCTCTCCCCTAAGTATAGTGTTTAAGTTAATACAATTTTTTGCAAGTACTCTTTATCAAGTTGAGGAAGTTTCCTTATATTCCTGTTTTCTGAGAGTTTTTAATCTTGAAAAAATGTTGAATTTTGTCCAGTGCTTTTATTTCATTGGTTGATATGATCATATAGTTTTTCTTCTTTAGTCTTTTGGATTACATTGATTGATTTTGAATACTGAATGAACCTGCCTTCCTGAAATAAATCTAACTTAGCTATTGTATATATTTCTTTTTATATACCTACTTGTCCATTTTTTCTTAAGGATTTTTATGTTTATATTTATGGGGGATATTGATATGCAGTTTTATTTATTTTTTGTTGTTTTGATTTTGATGATAGGGTAGTTTCATAAAAATTAATTAGGAGGTGTTCTCTTCTGTTTTCAAGAAGAGGCTTTAGAATTAATTAATTCATAATTAGATTAATTCTGCTTTAAGCATTTTGTAGAATTCTCCAATTAAACTATCTAGGCCTGGAGACTTATTTTTTGGGAGATCTTATATCAATATTACAAATTCTGGGCTTCCCTGGTAGCTCAGTGGTGAAAAATTCAGTGCAGGAGGTGTGGGTTCGATGCCATGGTCCAGAGAGGCTTTCCTGGTGCCTCAGACAGGAAATGGCAACCCACTCCATTATTCTTGCCTGGAAAACCCCATGGACAGAGGAGCCTGGCAGGCTACAATCCATGGGGTCACAGAGAATCTGACATGGCTGAGCAACTGATACTTTCACTTTCCCTGTGTTGAGAAGATCCTCTGGGAAGGAAATGGCAACCCACTCCAGTATTCTTATCTTGGAAATCCCAAGGATAGCAGGGCTCTAGTCCATGGGGTTGCAAAAAGAGTCAGATATGACTTAGTGACTAAACAACAGCTTGATGGACATGACTTTGAACAAGCTCCGGGATCTGGTGATGGACAGGAGGCCTGGCGTGCTGCAGTCCATGGGGTCGCAAAGAGTTGGACACGACTGAGCGACTGAGCTGAACTGATTACTAATTCAGTTTCCTTCATGGTTGTAGGGCTAAATTACTGTTTTTTAGTGGGTAAATTGTAGTAATTTCTGATTTTTGAAGACTTGGTTTATTTCATCTAAGTTACCAAATTTATGTCAAAAGAGTTTATAGTTCTCTTTTTTTTATTATCCTTTTGATGGCTACAGGGTAGGTAATGATATTGTGGTTTTATTGCTTATCTCGGTAACTTGTTAGATATCCGTTGATTTTGTTGGTGTCTTCAAAGAATCATTTTTTCATTGATTTCATTGTTTTCATTGATTTTCTGTATTGTTTTCCTGTTTTCTTTTGTATTGATTTCTGCTCGCATCTTTACTATTTCCTTCCTACTGTCTGTCTTTTGGTTTGCTTTTGCTCTGTAGGCTCTTGAGGTACATAGCCGCTCCAGATGACGGTTTGAGATTTTTCCTTTTTTCTGATGCTGTGAACTGTCTCTCTTGCTACATGTGCTCAGCTGCTCAGTCGTGTCTGACTCTTTGGGACTCCATGGACTGTAGCCTGCCAGGTTCTTCTGTCCTTGGAACTTTACAGGCATGAATACTGGAGTGGGTTGCCATTTGCTTTTCTAGGATATCTTCCCAACCCAGGATTGAACCTGCATCTCTGGCACCTCCTGCATTGGCAGGCAGGTTCTTTACCACTAGCACCACCTGGTAAGCCCATCTCTAGTGCTACCTATCTCTATATTTATAATACTATAAATTACCTCTGGTGCTATAAATAGCTCAGCTCTGCTTTACCTGTGGCCCACAAATTTTGATATGTTGTATTTTCATTTAGTATATTTTTGATTTCCCTTTAGACTTCCTGTTTGACCCATGAATTATTTAGAAGTGTGTTGTTTAGTATCTAAGGATGTTAATATTTCCTGTCATCAATTTCTAGGTTGATTCTATTGTGGTTGGAGAAGATACTGTGTTGATTTCAGGTCTTTTGAATTTGTTGAGGTTTGTGTTATGGACTATATGGTCTTTCTAGATATATATTCGACAAACTTTTGAAAAGAATGTGTATTTTGTTGAGTGCGTGTGCTCAGTTATGATCAACTCTCTGCCACCCCATGGACTGTAGCCCACCAGGCTCCTCTGTCCATGGAATTTTCCAGGCAAGAACACCGGGGCGGGTTGTTGTTCAGTCACTCAGTCATGTCCAGCTCTTTGTGACCCCATGGACTGCAGCACGCCAGGCTTCCCTGTCCTTCACTGTCTTCTGGAGTTTGCTCGAACTCATGTCCATTGAATAGGTGATGCCATCCAACCATCTTGCCCTCTGTCGTCCCCTTCTCCTCCTGCCTTCAGTCTTTCTTAGAATCAGGGTCTTTTCCAGTGAGTTGGCTCTTCACATCAGGTGGCCAAAGTATTTGGAGCTTCAGCTTCAGCATCAGTTCTAAAAGATGATGCTATTAAAGTGCTACACTCAGTAACTGGAGCAGGTAGCCATTTCCTACTCCAGGGGATCTTCCTTATCCAGGGATTGAACTCATGTCTCTTGCATCTCCTGCATTGGCTTCTTTACCACTGTGCCACGTGGGAGGCCCATTCTGTTGGGCAAAATATTTTATAAATGTTCATTAGATTTCCATTAATTTGTGTTTTTCTATATCCTTGCTGATTTTCTATTTCTCTTAGTTGTTGAGAGAGGGGTATTGAAGTCACTTAATTATAATTGTGGAATTGTCTATTTCTCCTTTCAGATCTGTCCATTTTTGCTTCATATCTTTATCAACTCTTTTGTTCGGTACATATGAATTTAGAATTGTGATGTCTTCTTAGTGGACTGAGCATTTCATTGTTTTTTTTTCCTGGTAATTTTCTTTGCTGTGAAGTCAACTTTATCTGATGAAAATATTAAATATTAAATTATTGATTAATATTAAATTAATATTGATTGAAATGTTAAATATTAAATCTGATGATAATAGATTATCCCATTTTCCATTTTTACTGTTTACATGATATATCATTTTCCATTCTTTTATCTTTAACCTGCCTCATTGTATTTTAATTTGTGCTGATAGCATATAGTTGCATTTTTTCATCTACACTTTCAGTCTCTGTCAGATGTAATTAGAACATTTGCATTTAGTATAATTATTGACATGCTAAGTCTTAATTCTGTTGTTTCATTGTTGTTTTCTGTTTATTCTCTTTTGTTTTTCTGTTTTCTTTTTATGCTTTTCTTTGAATTACTTGAACATTGTTAGAGAATTTCATTTTGATTTATCTAATGTTTTTGAGTATATCCTTTTTGGTGGTTTCTCTAGTGTTGATGTTGTTTTTATTTAACTTCCTAATGTTTTACTAGTGTCATCATTTTCTACTTTGACTGAAGTATAGAAACCTTACCCCCCGCCCCCCCATGTCCCTTTATTTATCCATATTTTTGCTTACTGTGTCCTTTCTGATACTCCAAGCTTTCCTTTTTAAAAAAAAATCATTTCCTTTCTGTTTAGAGAACATTCTATAGCCATTCTTTTAGAGTAGGCCTGCTGGCAACAAATTCTCTTTACATGGGAATGTCTGAGGTTTTCCTTCACATGAGAATGTTTTAATTTTTCCTTCATTCCTAGAGGATATTTCTCCTGGGTGTAGGATTCTTGAAAAGTACTGTGCCACTTCTTTTTGGCCTCCATGGTTTCTGATGAGAAGTTTGTTGTCATTCAAGTAATTTTTCCCTTAGAGGAAAGATGTCATTTTTCCTCTGATTACTTTCAAGATTTTTTCTGTCTTTAGTTTTCAGGAGTTTAATTTATAATGTGTCTTGGCATGAATTTCTTTGGGTTTATCCTGTTTGGGATTTGCTGATCCTTTTGAATTGGTAGGTTTGTATCCCTTGCCAAATTTGGGAAATTTTTAGCCATTATTTCTTCAAGAATTTTCTTGCCTCACCCTTTTTCTACTCTCCTTCTGGGACTTTGGTAGCATGAATGTTAGATTTTTTGGTACAATCCAACGACCCCTGAGGCTCTGTTCGTTCTTTCAGCTTTTTCTCATGTTGTTCTGATAGTATGATTTCTCCTGTTCTTTTATTTCACTGAGTCTTTCCTCTGTCCCTTTCACTCTATTCGTGAGTCTATCCACTGAGTTTTTAATTTCAGTTATTGTATTTTTCAGTTCTAAACTCTCCATTTGGTTATCATTTCCTGTATTTCTTTGTTGAGGTTCTGTTTCTGTTTCAAGCATGTACATAATTATTTGTTGAATCATTTTTATCATGGCCACTTTGTAATCTTCATCAGATAATTCTTTTCTGTTTTCTCGGTTTTGGAACCTAATGATTGTCCTTTTCATTAGTTTGGCAACTTCCTGGTTTTTGGTATGAAGAATGATTTTTAATTGAAATCTGTACATTTTTGTATTATGTTAAGTGACTCTGGCTCTCATTTAAACCTATTCTTTTAGCTGGCTTTCTTTGATACCACTTTGGTAGGAGAATGTGTGGGTTACTGCTTCATTACTGCTAGGTGGAGGTAGGGTGCTCACTTGGTTTCTCTTGACATCTGAGAGGTTTCTCATTGCTGCGGGAGATGGCAGTTCTGACTCTGTACTTGGTCCCTGCTGACACTGTGGTGTGGGAGAGGGCGTTGTAACCGTTTGGTGGGGATGAAAGTTCCAGATCCCTTCTTGGCCTTCTCTGACACCTTGACTGGGGTGTTGGGTGCTTTGTCATCACCTGTGAGGGTAGATTTCTAGGTTTTCCTTCTGACTGTGGTGGTCTGGGTTATGGTTGGGTCACTTGCCCCACACTCTCTTCCCCCCAACCCTGTGGTGTTTATCTTGAATAGAAGGGTGATTGTACAAATGTTTTCTGTCTTGGTTGACTGCCTCTTTGATCATCTTTTGACTAGAGAGAGCAAGCTTATGTGGGGGCTTTTAAAATTTGCAGCTGTTTACGTTTCTGGGTTGCCAATCTCTTTAGTTCCAAGTCTGAGATATGAGGCAAAAGAAACTCATCATTGTGTCATTCTCTTTGTCTTGAGATCCAAGCCAGTTTGCTACCTTCTTTCCACCTTTCATATTTTCTTATTTTGTTTTACATGTAATATCTAGAGTTTTTAGTTATACTGATTGGGAGAAATAGAAAATACTATGTCTGGCTACATCTTTCCAGAAGTGGAAGTCTTACTATAAGCCTTTTGATTTTCAGTTTTCTTTTCTTTTTATAAGTATGATGCATGCTTATTAGTAAAAATAAGATTAAGCAGTAGAGAGAGTATAAAGATGATACAAGTATGTATCAGGCAGAAATCTATTTATGAGATATAACCATCATTAACTTTAGGTGATCATCATTCCAGATCAATATCACTTCCCTCAAATATACAAATAGGAGGATGAGAAGAAGAAAATAATTTTCATAACAATTGGATATACTAAATGTTATTTCTAATAAAAAGTATTACATTTAATTTTACTTGGAAAGGAAACTGAAATGAAACTTACAGAATTATTGAATTTTAGGTAAATATATTTTCATAACAAATGATGTTCATTTTTAAAAGATACTTTAAGCTTAAGGTAAAAAGTCAGTTTCCATATTTTAGGCAAATTTAATTCCATTCAATTTTAGACAATGTTAATTAATTTTCCATTGTGGAAGAAAAGGAAAATCAGTGCTTTTTCTTTTTTCCCAATGGCTTTATTGAAAATAGTTCCTGTACTATACAATTTACTTATTTAAACTGTACTATTAAGTGGTTTTTAGTATATTCTAGGCTACATAATTTCTCCAGAAAAGAATACCCTGATACCTTGTTAGGTGTTTGACTGCTGGAATCTCCATGTATGGGGTACATGTTTATGGGTTTGACTGTTCTGTATTAACTATTTCAATTAATCTGTTTGTTTTCAGTGCTTCTGTTATTCATGACATTCTAAATCCTGACCTTCTCCATGGTTATGGTTGGTACCTAGACTCTCTTTTGGATTTCATTCCCTTGGCAAATAGACTCTTTTTTGTACTAATCTGCTTCATCCTTATTGCCTTTTAGCAGCTTTTCTTCCAGAAAATGTTGCTATATCTTGTTAGCTACAGGTTCTTTCCTAATTATTTTTGGAGTAATAGATTTACCTTTTCCTTTAGTGGAGTCTTAGGAGGGAGGAAGATAAATGTATGTTGTTGTTTCATCAAATTGAAATAGAAGTCTGAAAGCCAGAGTTAACTCACACTGCTCAAGTTGTTACCCTCTAGGCTGAAGCCAGTATACATTAAAGAGTGGATATTCACTAGAGTTTTAAAAATGAAGGAAAGCTCTAAAGATTTCCTGTGGCTACTAACTGGCTGTCCTGTTCCCCATCCCTCATTTATCAATGCTATTTTCATGTGACTTGATGACCCTCTTCCATGTGTGGAACTTTTTCACTATCTCCTAATTTTCTTTCTGCGTATTTTGTGTCTTTTTCTCCTCTTCCCTAGTTTTACACTGCTAGTATTATCTTATCCGGTATACCTCAGATTTCTCTATCCTGTTTATATATCTTATTTACATATGTGTTCCAGTGTTTTCATTTCTTCTTTTTCTTTCATGTTTTATAAAAAGTGTATTGGTTGAAGTGATTTTCCTTTAAACTTTATTGTTTTCTATTTTATGTAAAATTTTATGTCATATCTGTGAGTGTGTGACAGCCCCTAGGCAGTTCTTTAAAATTTTTCTTTTGTTAATTGAGTAACCTTTATGTTCCAGGTACTTTATTTTTAAACAGTAATGGCTTTTAAATATTTAAAAATTTTATGTTTATTATAGAAAAGAAACAATTTAGAAGTATATAAGTAAAATTCCTTCTTTTCCCCACTCTAAAGTTGTCTCTTCAAAGCATTATTAATTTGATGTATAGTTTTCCAGACTTTTTTCCATGATTATATAAGCATGCATATGTATATACATTCTTGCATTCATATGTACATACGTAGTTTTATAGTTTTCTTTTTTTAAGCTAGGAATTATCATTTGCATTTTGTTATATATCTTTTTTTCTATTTAGCAACATGTAAATATGTCAGGTATCTTTATGAATTGAAACTTCTCACTCTACTTCCATTCCTTTTAATGACTGCAGAATACTTTGTTGTAGAATTAAATATTCCTCTCCTGATGGACATTTAGATGGTCTCCTTTTCCTTCCCCACATTGTTTTTACAAAAATTTTTGTTATCAACATCTCTTTATATATCAGTACTATAGAATAGATTCTTAAATGTGGGATTGTTGAATATGAGCTTTGTAAATTTAAAACTTTGATAAGTACAGCCAGTTCTTGCCCTATTCTTTTTTCTTTCCAAATGAATTTACTGTGGAAAATTTAAAGGGTACAAAATTGAAAAAACAGTATAATAAATTCCTGCATACCCTTCTCACAGTCTTAACAGTTATCAACACACAGCAAATCTTGTTTCATCTAATTCTCTAACTGCCTACTCCTTCTCCCCATGCCATCCTTGGCTAATTTTGAATTAAGTCCTAGACATCATATCAATTCTTCCATAAACATTTCAGAAACACCTGTATTACTTCTGGAAGATTTTGGTTTGATTTACAAATATTTGCTTCGTACATAGACTCCTAGGAACTTATTTATTGAATGAATCAGGGACTGCCTGTAGTTGGTCTGAAATTATCCTTTCTGGCAATAATTAGGCAGCAAGGCCAGTTGTCTAAGGTCATACCTAAAACTGTATAATCAATATATAATATGTAGCTTTTGTTTCCATTCTCTGCAGGTAGGCATGGGGAGGGTGGAATTGGGAAGAAAAGCATACATTCAGCTGAACCAAAAGAGTTTAAATCTTTAGGGTGTGAGACTAAACAACAATAAAAGAAGTCTTTGTTTATCTCACTGAGTTATCATCTGATCTTTCAGAAGAGTTTGCCTATAGTTCCCAGCTCCTGCACCAGATTTTAGGAATTGACTCTAAAGACTTTGAGTTGATAATTTTTTTCCTGAGAATCTTAAGTAAGGAAGCCTCATGCAGCTGATATTCTTTGTTATGATTCATTGCATTCACTGAGGATGCTGGCATGTAATTATAATGGATTACTTAGTGTGTACTAATGGATTATTTAGTAATGTACTCCTTTTTATTTTTTTAAACTGAGTATGAGCAAAAGGTTCTTTAAAATAATGACTCAATAAGAAAAATAAAATAAAAATAAAATGAAATAATGACTCAGGCCCTCCTCTCCAATCAGAAAAGACCATTCATGTGGAGGAGGTAAATTGGCAAAGTGATTCTTAAATACCGCTGGAGTGAGGAAATCTTTCTAAGGCTTTGTTTAGCTTGAACTTTTAAATCAGTTGTACAATATGGGGGCCTGTGATCAGTACTTTAAAGTGGCCTTATTTCAATACACAAAGTTCTGAGAGTTTTTATAAAGCTGGGAAAACAACCTCCCAAAGGTATACCAGACTTAAAATGTCATCTTCTCCTTTGTCAGATTTGGACAGCATGACCCAGAATTTGCCCTTGTTAACCAAACTTATTAAAAAAAGTTATATAATAATTAATTCTTAAAGTAATTCCCAGGTCTCATTTTCTTGTGGTTTTATTTCCTATGTTATTACATAAACTTCGTCAAGAGTTTTATTTTTTGCTATCTGGCAGTCTTTGACAAAGTAGGAGGACAAATTCCATGTCACTTCCAATCAGGTTTCTTTCTTTTTTTTTTTTTTTTTAGGCTGTGCTGTGCAGCCTGCAGGATCTTAGCTCCCTGACCAGGGATTGAGCCTTTCTTGGGTGCACAGAGTCTTAACCAGTGATCAAAGAAGCAGGGAGTTAAGATACTTGAAGTAGAGTTGTAAAAGTATATCATTGCATTACAACAAGTTGCTAGAAAGACTTTGAAATTCCTTTAATCTTTCTGGTTCTCCTCAGTTTGCTAGTCTACAAAGCTCAATCATACATGGAGATGGCTCTGAAATAGCTCTTTTAAGTGTTAAATGACGGAGAAATTGTCATCTGTCTGGTCCAGGAGTGAAGAGGGGCTGCAGAATGCTACAAATTGCTCTATACCTGAGCACATTTATTTCTGGTATTACTGTTTTGCACCATTAGGTTCTGTTCATCAAATAAAAAATTTAAAGGCTATTTTGCTCTAACTAACTCAAGTTAGTAGGTTGTGAATAAAATGATTAGTTGCTAGTAATCTGACCACTCATTTCACCATGGCCTTGCCTGCTCAGTTGTGTCCAGCTCCTTGTGACCCCATGGACCATAGCCTGCCAGGGTTCCTTTGTCCATGGGATTTTCCTGGCAAGAATACTGGAGTGGATTGCCATGCCCTCCTCCAGGGGATCTGTCTGACCCAGGGATCGAACCCAAGTCTCCTACATCTCTTGCATTGCAGGCACATTCTTTACCACTGACCCACCAGAGAAGCCCCTCTTCATGGCCTTAGGATGGGCTGTATCAGACCTTTGTCTATTGTGGTGTTTCTGTTTTAGAGATATAACAGATAAAATAGGAAACCAGATCCATTAAAAAGTAGATAAAAATTAAATTGACTCAGAGTCAAATGAAGGATATTAATCTGCAGCAAAATTCTTAAACTAATTTTGCTTTCCTATATACTAGATCCATAGTCAAAGCAGCATTATCCTGTTTACTGGAAAGCCAAGAGTCAGAGGAAAACCTGCCGGTCTTTATGTGCTTGAGGCTGCAAGCAGAGAGCTATATAGTTTTATCACTAGTTACTTGGAAAGATGAGGTTATAGGTTATGTATGTAGCGGGGAGACTCCTGTCAGTCTAATGTCTGTCAACTTTATGATCAGACCTCTTAAAGATTTCTGATTTACAGGGAGGTTCAGGTATGGTCTAAATGAGGTTAATTCTTAAGTGTGTTTGCACATTTGTGCAGGTTGTATAGTGCATAGCTGGGCCATATCAATGGTATGCCATTCATAGCATATATAATGTAGGTTTATACATTCATTAGGACAGTTTTCCTAACTGTCCTAATGGTTTTAGAAAAGACAGAGGAACCAGAGATCAATTTGCCAACATATGCTGGATCATCAAAAAAGCAAGAGTTCCAGAAAAACATCTATTTCTGCTTTATTGACTATGCCAAAGCCTTTGACTGTGTGGATCACAGTAAACTGTGGAAAATTCTGAAAGAGATGGGAATACCAGATCACCTGACCTGCCTCTTGAGAAAACTATATGCAGGTCAGGAAGCAACAGTTAGAACTGGACATGGACCAACAGACTGGTTCCAAATAGGAAAAGGAGTACGTCAAGGCTGTACATTGTCAACCCTGCTTATTTAACTTACATTCAGAGTACATCATGAGAAACGCTGGGCTGGAGGAAGCACAAGCTGGAATCAAGATTGCCGGGAGAAATATCAATAACCTCAGAAATGGCAACCCACTCCAGTATTCTTGCCTGGAAAATCCCATGGATGGAGGAACCTGGTAGGCTACAGTCCATGGGGCCGCAGAGTCAGACACGACTGAGCGACTTCACTTCACCGATATGCAGATGACACCATCCTTATGGCAGAAAGTGAAGAGGAACTAAAAAGCCTCTTGATGAAAGTGAAAGAGGAGAGTGAAAAAGTTGGCTTAAAGCTCAACATTCAGAAAACTAAGATCCCATCACTTCATTTGATCCCATCACTTCATGGGAAATAGATGGGAAAATAGTGGAAACAGTGTCAGACTTTATTTTTTTGGGCTCCAAAATCACTGCAGATGGTGACTGCAGCCATGAAATTAAAAGACGCTTACTCCCTGGAAGGAAGGTTATGACCAACCTAGATAGCATATTAAAAAGCAGAGACATTACTTTGCCAACAAAGGTCTGTCTGGTCAAGGCTATGGTTTTTCCAGTGGTCATGTATGGATGTGAGAGTTGAACTGTGAAGAAAGCTGAGCCGAAGAATTGATGCTTTTGAACTGTGGTGTTCGAAAAGACTCTTGAGAGCCCCTTGGACTGCAAGGAGATCCAACCGGTCCATCCTAAAGCAGATCAGTCCTGGGTGTTCATTGGAAGGACTGATGCTGAAGCTGAAACTCCAGTACTTTGGCCACCTCATGTGAAGAGTTGACTCATTGAAAAAGACCCTGATCCTGGGAGGGATTGGGGGCAGGAGGAGAAGGAGTCGACAGAGGATGAGATGGCTGGATGGCATCACCAACTAGATGGACATGAGTTTGGGTAAACTCCAGGAGTTGGTGATGGACAGGGAGGCCTGGCGTGCTGCGATTCATGGGGTCGCAAAGAGTCAGACACGACTGAGCGACTGAACCGAACTGAACTGAGGACAGTTTTCCAGCAGATGGCAGGCAAGTATCTTGAAGAGGAGATAGATACCATATGGGCAAATGTATTTTTTTTTTGAGTATATAATAATTTCTTGCAAAACTGTAAATGAGAACTCTTTTTTAAGTTATATTCATAGATGGAGTAATTTTAAGTGCATTGTCTATATATTTAATGCCTCTTTCCTGTATTTATTATGTCTCTCACATTTTCCTTATTTTAATACTATGTATTTTTTTTCACCTCTTCCCCTGGACCCCTGGAGAAATGAACTCAAGTAAATTTGCTATGAAATACTTTTGGACTTATTTTTGGCATATTTAGTTTGTTCATAATTAAGCAACTCTGAGCTTTAATATGGATGTTCTTGACATTTTGAGATGACTTAATGCTTGGATCCTGCTAATAGTTCCATTGTATGTTGTATAAACCTTACATCTTTGCCAGAGGTCTGTTCTATCAGTATGTGATCAGCTGGGATTCTGTTTGTTACTGTCTAGAGTTTTCAGAAGGTTGCCCTGGGTAGCACCAGGCTTTGGATAGGATTCACCATCTGGAGCTGTTGTTTGTAATGTTAGACTTGGCAGTTTTGTTATTTGTTCTCTTTGCACCAGGATTAGTCATAGGTCAGGTGGGACTGCTCCTTCATTAGTGATATTTTGAGTATTTTTGAGGGCTTTATCCCCTACATCTCCCCTAGTGGAGATGTCACCTACATTTGTTTGGATTTATGTGGCACTAACAATACCAGGAGGTGTTTAAATTGGTCTTTCAGGTCACCAGATTGTGAGTTCATCTTAAACAGTGGTCCTCAAACTGGAGAATGGATCAGAATCAACTGGATACAGGTTGTGGGCTCCACCCTCAGATTTTCTAGTTCAGTAGGTCTGGAGTAGAGCCTGAGATGTTGCATTTCTAGCTAGTTTTTGGTGATGCTGATCAGCTGCTAGTCACTTTGAGAACCATTGCTCTTAAGATAAAATTATCTTATTCTTCTCTAAATTAACAGTACTTAGCATCTGTCATGAAAAGAAATAGGTTCAGGTCTTTGATAAGATGATCCAAATCTTAGAATTCTTTGTTTTATGAGATGAAAAGGGATTTTTTCCTCTCTGATTGTAAAAATAGTAAAAAAAAATCAAACTAAAAGGAAAAGTTTAAAGATAAAAGTAAAAAATACTTAAAATCCAATTATCAATACCCTTTATTGACTATGCCAAAGACTTCGACTGTGTGGATCACAATAAACTGTGGAAAATTCTGAAAGGGATGGGAATACCAGACCACCTGACCTGCCTCTTGAGAAACCTGTATGCAGGTCAGGAAGCAACAGTTAGAACTGGACATGGACCAACAGACTGGTTCCAAATAGGAAAAGGAGTACATCAAGGCTGTATATTGTCACCCTGCTTATTTAACTTACATACAGAGTACATCATGGGAAACACTGGGCTGGATAAAGCACAAGCTGGAATCGAGATTGCCGGGAGAAATATCAATAACCTCAGATATGCAGATGACACCACCCTTATGGCAGAAAATGAAGAGGAACTAAAAAGCCTCTTGATGAAAGTGAAAGAGGAGAGTGAAAAAGTTGGCTTAAAGCTCAACATTCAGAAAACTAAGATCATGGCATCTGGTCCCATCACCTCATGGGAAATAGATGGGGAGACAGTGGAAACAGTGTCAGACTTTATTTTTTTGGGCTCCAAAATCACTGCAGGTGGTGACTGCAGCCATGAAATTAAAAGACGCTTACTCCCTGGAAGGAAAGTTATGCCCAAACTAGATAGCATATTAAAAAGCAGAGACATTACTTTGCCGACAAAGGTCCATCTGGTCAAGGCTATGATTTTTCCAGTGGTCATGTATGGATGTGAGAGTTGGACTGTGAAGAAAGCTGAGCCGAAGAATTGATACTTTTGAACTGTGGTGTTGGAGAAGACTCTTGAGAGTCCCTTGGACTATAAGGAGATGCAACCAGTCCATCCTAAAGATCATTCCTGGGTGTTCATTGGAAGGACTGATGCTGAAGCTGAAACTCCAGTACTTTGGCCACCTCATGCGAAGAGTTGACTCATTGAAAAAGACCCTGATGCTGGGAGGGATTGGGGGCAGGAGGAGAAGGGGATGACAGAGGATGAGATGGCTGGATGGCATCACCAACTAGATGGACATGAGTTTGGGTAAACTCCGGGAGTTGGTGATGCACAGGGAGGCCTGGCGTGCTGCAATTCATGGGGTCGCAAAGAGTCGGACACGACTGAGCGACTGAACTGAACTGAACTGAAACTAATTTTGGTATACTTCATTCCAGATGTTTTTCAATCCATTTATATACATTTATGATCTCATTTAAAACAATTCAGTTTATACCTGATATTTTGTAACCTATTTCTAAAATTAAAAGATATGCATTGACTCAGAAGTACATCAGATTAGTATTCCATTATATAGATTACACAATTTATTTAATCAATGAAAATGATAAACATTTAGATTGTCTCAATTTTCTAGCAATTATAAGTTCTTATATCACATCTTTGTACATATGTCTAATCATCTTATGAATTACAAGATATGGTATTGCTGGATCAAAGGAGATGTACATTTAAAATTTTGATAAATATTGTCAAATTGCCCTTGAGTTAAGGTAGTGAATTAACGCTTCCAACAAGCTTTCACATATTTTTCCTGGAAAGTGAAATGGTTTTAAAGATACTAACTTCCTTTATTCTAAATTCCAATCTTTGTATGGTAGAAAATGTTTTTTCTAAGATAAGTGTTAGTCGCTCAGTCATGTCCGACTCTGCAACCCTGTGGACTCCCCTGTCCATGGGTTTCTCCAGGCAAGAATACTGGAGTGGGTTGCCATTCCCTTCTCCAGGGGATCTTCCCGACCCAGGGATCAAACCTGGGTCTCCTACATTGAAGGCAGAGTCCTTACCATCTGAGCCACGAGAGAAATATACTTTGTAAAATGAACAGTGACTATTCTTGGAGCAAATAAATATTCTAATAGTTCTGGGATTGAGAGTCTTAAGTTCTCTTTCCCTTCAAATTTCATCAGAGTTCTGATTATTTAATCTTGGTAAGCATCAAAACACTGTCCCAGATGTTACCTTTATATTCATGATACTGAAAGGACCTTCTGGGATGACAGATGCATTATTTGTCCTTCATTCAAGTTTTGTTGAAAGTTTCTGAGAAGGACCTTTATTGCAGGGTAGGAACAGTCAACATGGTGTTTTTGGAATTCATCTGGTGACCAGTTAAACAGCTAAAAATATCCTGAAACTTTAGGGTGTAAAAGAAAACCTTTAAAATAAAAGTCAAACCATCTTTACAGTGATGTAATTTTTTTTGCTAAGTTGTCTATTTTTTGACCATATATTCCTGTCAGTAAACAATGGGCACACTTACCCTCTTTAAAGTATCTTTATTTATAAATTATGTGCAAGTACTAAAATATTATATATTTTATAAAACATACATTGGAGAATAGAAATTTAAATGGATGAGATTAAGAGATTGATAATAAGAATGCAAATGTTTTCTTTTTGTACTTCAGTAGAAACTGCTGCTCTATTCAGGGTTTGTTTCTTAAGCATCATTTTCTACAGAGAATAAGGGGGTTCCTGATTTGAGGCATCTGTATGAGCTGAATTTTTTTATCTGTCACAGTCCTACGAATCCCAACTACCTATTTTGCTATTTTGTTCCTGATGATAATGCACTTTATGTTTCTTTAGCAACTTCTGGAAAACTTAAATTACTTGTAATCCAACTCAAGTTACTTGTAATCTCCACCACAGTGGAGAATGAGAAGAGGATATTATTTGATCCTTTAGGTAGATGGAAAAATTCTTTTAAAAATCATTTATAGAGCATATATTACTTTGACTTTAGATCCAGTTCTATTCCAAATCATAGAATTTATAAAAATTATTGTAGGGACTTCCCTGGAGGTCCAGTGATTAAGACTTTGCCTTCCAGTGCAGGGTTCATGGGTTCAGTGTCTAGTCGGGCGAGTTTACAATCCAACATGCCTGGGAACCAAAAAGTAAAACAGGAGCATATGATAACAAATTCAATAAAGACTTTAAAATGGTTCACATCAAAAAACTCTTTTAAAAAAGTACTGTAGAAATCATCTCATCTCATTTTTCTTTATTATCTAAGTTTTAGTGTGGTAGTTTAGAATCCAGTCCTAGACCCTGGGGTTAGACTACTTGGACTCCATTTCAGGCTCTGTTCCTTATTTACTGTGTGATCTTGGGTGAGTCACTTTACCTTTTTGTGCCTTACTTTCCTCATCTGTAAAATGGGGCTGTAAGACCATTCATCTTATGAGGGCTGTTGTGAGAAACAATGTCTCTCTTGTAGTCAGAGCTTCTACTAAATGTTTGCTATTATTACTACTATTCATTCATTGTTATTAAATTAATTTCAAAGCAATATGAAATGGAATATTTAAATTAAAATTAAAACTGAAAAATTTCACTTGTAAGTCTCCTACCAGCTATTTCGGTATTTTATGACAAAATGAAATATCTTTCTGGAGTTCTACTGCTTGGGTTTGAGCTCTGGTTTTGTTACTTACTAGCTATGCCTCCTTGGTCAAATCAACTTATATTTGCCTCTGGTTTCTCATCATTTAAATGAGTGATAATAATAGTGCCTATCCTGTAAAGTTATTGTAAGAATTAAATGAATGTGTAGAGGTTAGGAGAATGCTTGGATATAATGAGTGATTAATGAAATCTATGTATTTTATCCTTTACAGATACTTAAAAATATGTTTTAAATACTTAAAAAAATTTTAATTTTTAAAGTGTTGGTGGTGGTTTAATCGCTAAGTCGTATCTGACTCTTGCGACCCCATGGACTCTAGCCCAAGACTCCTCTGTCTATGAGATTTACCAGGGAAGAATACTGGAGTGGGTTGCCAGTTCCTTCTCCAGGGTATCTTCTGGCCCAGGGTTTGAATCTGGGTCAGAGGAGGGCATGTCAACCCACTCCAGTATTCTTCCCTGGGAAATCCATGGACAGAGGAGCCTGGGGGGCTATAGTCCACAGGGTCTCAGAGTCGGACACAACTAAAGTGACTTAGCACTTAGCTCTCCTGCATTGCAGGTAGGTTTTTTACCTTTATGACCAACTCATCAGGGAAGCCCTTTATTTTGTGTTAATTTTTAATGTCTATGATGCTGGTTCAGTCCCTGTGTTGGGAAGGTCTGGTTGGGAGGGCATAGCAACCCACCCCAGTGTTCTTGCCTGGAGTAGTGACTGAGCACACATGCACGAATGTATTCTTGGTTACCACAGGAAAGAGTAGTTTTTATGTCATTCTCCTGTTTAAAAACTTGGTTAAATTATTGCTAACAAAAGAGAGTTTTTTTTGGGGGGGGGCGCAGAATCCGAATATGATGAAAGGTGTGGTTCCTTTCCCAGTAATAACGACCACATAGAAATTTTGTAATAGTTTAGGAATGGCCTTTTAGAGGGCTAGCCTGATTTTGAAGACCTTTTCAGTTTAGCCATAATCTAGCTCTCCTTTTGCTCCGACCCTATCTCCTAACCCAATTACTCTGGTTTTTTTTTTTTTTCAGTTATTGCTTCTCAAACCTGGCTGTACCTCAGAAATGTACATAAAATTATGTATCTATAATTAACTCCTTCCCTTTTCAGCCAAGGTTGAGAACCACTGATACAGACACATTGGATTGGTATATGCTTGGAGAATTTAATCTCTTCCCTTTCTTTTACTCACCTCCACTAGATAAATTCCTAGTATTTTTTCAAGGTGAGATGGTGCTTCTTCTCTTTCCCTGACTCAAATCCTATTGGAACTTTTCTGTTATTTCTTTACACTTAGATTTCACACTTTTTATAATTTCTGTTATAACAGTTAGCTCATTATGTTTAGTTGTTCACATTTGTATTCTGAGCAGGTTATGAATTCCTTGTTTCTAGCACCTGCTACACTCATTGGGTCATGTTAGGTCAGTTCAGTTCAGTTGTTCAGTCGTGTCCAACTCTTTGTGACCCCATGGACTGCAGCATGCCAGGCTTCCCTGTCCATCACCAACTCCTGGAGCTTACTCAAACTCATGTCCATTGAGTTGGTGATGCCATCCAACCATCTCATCCTCTGTCATCCCCTTCTCCTCCCGCCTTCGCTCTTTCCCAGCATCAGGGTTTTTTCCAGTGAGTCATTTCTTCAAATCAGGTGGCCAAAGTATTGGAGTTTCAGCTTCAGCATGTGATGCTGAAACTAATGCTGAAACTGAAAACTGAAACAATATTCAGGATTGATTTCTCTTAGGATGGACTGGCTTGATCTTGCAGTCCAAGGGACTCTCAAGAGTCTTCTCCAACAGCACGGTTCAAAAGTATCAATTCTTCAGCTCAGCTTTGTTCACAGTCCAACTCTCACATCCATACATGACTACTGGAAAAACCGTAGCTTTGACCAGACGGACCTTTGTTGGCAAAATAATGTCTCTGCTTTTTAATATGCTATCTAGGTTTGTCATAGCTTTTATTCCAAGGAGCAAGTGTCTTTTGATTTCATGGCTGCAATCACCATCTGCAGTGATTTTGAAATCCCCCAAAATAAACTCTGTCACTCTTTACATTGTTTCCCCATCTATTTGCCATGAAGTGGTGGGACCAGATGCCATTATCTTAGTTTTCTGAATGTTGAGTTTTAAGCCAACTTTTTCACTCTCTTCTTTCACTTTTATCAGGAGGCTCTTTAGTTCTTCATTTTCTGCCATAAGGGTGGTGTCATCTGCATATCCAAGGTTATTGATATTTCTCCTGGCAATCTTGATTCCAGCTTGTGCTTCATCCAGCCCAGGATTTTGCATGATGTACTGTGCATATAAGTGAAATAAGCAGGGTGACAACATACAACCTTGATGTACTCTTTTCCTGATTTGGAACCAGTCAGTTGTTCCATGTCCAGTTCTAACTATTGCTTCTTGACCTGCATACAGATTTCTCAGGAGGCTTGTCAGGTGGTCTGGTATTCCCATCTGTTGAAGAATTTTCCACAGTTTGTTGTGATCCACATAGTCAAAGGCTTTGGCATAGTCAATAAAGCAGAAATAGATGTTTTTCTGGAACTCTCTTCCTTTTTTGATTATCCAGTGGATGTTGGCAATTTGACCTCTGGTTCTTCTGCCTTTTCTAAATCCCGCTTGAACATCTGGACATTCATGGTTCATGTACTGTTGAAGCCTGGCTTGGAGAATTTTGAGCATTACTTTGCTGGCATGTGAGATGAGTGCAATTGTGCAGTAGTTTGAATATTCTTTGTCATTGCCTTTCTTTGGGACTGGAATGAAAAATGACGTTTTCCAGTCCTGTGGCTACTGCTCAGTTTTCCACATTTATGGCATATTGAATGCAGCACTTTCACAGCATCATCTTTCAGGATTTGAAATAGTTCAACTGGAATTCCGTCACCTCCACTAGCTTTGTTCGTAGTGATGCTTCCCAAGGCCCACTTTTCTTCGCATTCCAGAATGTCTGGCTCTAGGTGAGTGATCACATGTTAGGTACTCAGTGTCTATTTTGATCATTTGTCAGAAGTAAACTCACTGAATTCATTCATCTGCTTATGTTTAGGCTGTGGCATTTCAGCACCTTCTCTAAGAAGTGAATAAAGGAAAGATATGTGTAAAGTGGTAGGAACTGATTAAAGTGTTTTTGATTATTAGTGTGCTTTATATGAGTGAACTTTCTTTTTCTGTTTGTAGCTCTACATCTCATCTAAATATCTGGGTGATGTTCACCAAATTTCAAGATTACCTTTAGGATTGTTTGACATTGCTTTTGGGGAGCTCTGGAGGGAGGGTTACCCCAAAACTACACAGTTATCATTGCAGAGCAGCTGATACTGAGTTAGGTTAAGAGTCCCATGTGGCTGCCAGTTTGGAGAGTCATGCCATACATAGTTAAGCTGCCATAGATGGAGAAACAGTAGTTTCAAATGCTGGCTCCAAATGAAAGGTCACATGATGGGTTATATATGTGTTTTATCAGAATTGAGCTCCTCCTAACAAGGGCAGCTCTGTATTGCATCAAACAGAATTTCTCTGTTTATATAATGATTAATGAGTATACTAAGCAATATGGCAGTGCTTAGTGTGAAGGCAATTCAGTTCAGTTCAGTTGCTCAGTCATGTCTGACTCTTGGCGACCCCATGAAGCACAGCACGCCAGGCCTCCCTGTCCATCACCAACTCCCGGAGTTTACTCAAACTCAAGTTCATTGAGTCAATGATGCCATCCAGCCATCTCATCCTCTGTTGTCCCCTTCTCCTCCTGCCTCCAGTCCCTCCCAGCATCAGGGTCTTTTCCAATGAGTCAACCCTTCACATGAGGTGGCCAAAGTATTGGAGTTTCAGCTTCAGCATCAGTCCTTCCAATGAACACCCAGGACTGATATCTTTTAGGATGAACTGGTTGGATCTCCTTGCAGTCCAAGGGACTCTCAAGAGTCTTTTCCAACACCACAGTTCAAAAGCATCAATTTTTTGACACTCAGCTTTCTTCACAGTTCAACTCTCACATCCATACATGACCACTGGAAAAACCATAGCCTTGCGAAAGCAATTAGTTGTTGATAAATCAGTGTTCATCTCTCATCCCTAATACCAAGGAGCACTTCCCTTTTGAAATGAAGTTTAGAGCAGCTCCTGCTGGCACACCATGGCTCCACTGCCGAGATTGAGGCTTAATTTAGTTTTCCCAGCATTCTTTCTCTTCCATTTTATTAATATGTCTCACATACTGTCTACCAACTTTTTGCCCATGTTGTATTTGTCATTCTAGGTACATATTGTTCCAGTATCTTGTTGTCTAATATACCTTTTTCTTTCTAGTGCATCTTAGCCTTCCCAGTGGCAAAAGGGGCCATCTCCTAGTTGAAGTAGTCTGCTTTATTAGTTTTTTTCCTGACGCTGTACCTAATGATTTCTTTTTACATCTCATTGACCTGTTTGTAAGGGTTGTCCTTTCAACCATTTTCCACCTCAGAGCCATACCTACTCTTCAAGGCCCACTTTAGGTGTCTATCATCTCTTTTCTCCTAACTCCTTCATGCAGTTAAAGTAGTTCATTTTCTTTACTTCAAAACAACATTGTTCATATCTCTGTTATGGAATTTATAACATTCTTCTTGCCTGTCAATTCCTTCTTCCCCTCAAGACTGAATATTTTACCCTTCTGTGAATATTTGGGATGGGTGAGGTGTAAACCTTTATCTATATTACAAATGCAGCCTGTTCTTAGGCAGATCAGTTTTAGAAAGTAATATATGTAGGGGTTATGGGTCTGAGTTGAATTCTTGAGAAACTGTATGCCCATTTACTGTTTGGAAACTGTGTATGTTCTTTGTGTACCCTTTGTGTAGATATGTGTCTGTTTGAAGATCACTGCCCTGAATAAAATCTTTTGCTTATACATCAGATTACATGTCAAGGAAATGGTCACATCACCAATGTACATAATAGTTAAAACATGGAAATGATTCAGATGTACAAAAACAATAGGATGGATGAATTATTATATGTTCAAATTGTAGAGCAGTATATAATAATGAAAATGGATGACTCATAGGTAAGGTAGAACAACATGGATTCAGCTCATTATTTATGTAATATTGAAAGAAACAGGGCACAATAGAATGTCTTATATTCAGTTTGTGTAATATTCAAGAATGAGCAAAGCTAACCAGTCTTGTTTATAGGTGCATATGTATATGGTAAGATATAGAGGAGAACAGGAAAATGATTATCACAAACTCAGGGTAATGGTTACCTCTGGGGGAAGGAAAGTGAGATAGTGATTAGGGAGTGATTCTTGGTAGGGCAAAAGTAATCATTATAAGTAACCAAGTGAGTTTGGGCATATTATCTAACCTTTTAACCTCAGTTTCTTTAATTGGGATAATGTAACTACTTTATGAAGGTTGTAAGGATTAAGAGAGATAACCTGTATAAAGCAGTTAGCTCAGTGTCTGGCTAATAGTTAACACTAAATAAATGATAATATTTTCCTTATTATATTGTTTCTCTCACCATGACTTGAAGTAGATGCTATAGACTTTTGGTACGGAGGATAAAGTTCAAAAAAAGTGGATGAAATTGAAATAAGAAGAAAATCTAGAAATAATGAAAAGGACAAGGAAACTACATTTAGGAACTACTGAACTACTTACTGTGTCATATGTCTTGCTAGGTGAGTACATTGTTTAATCTTCAAAATAACCCTGAAACCAGATTCAGTTATATTACAATAGCCAGAATTAACCCATATCTTGTGGTTTAGGTGTCACTATTACCATTTCACTGGAGAAGGAAATGGCAACCCCCTCCAGTATTCCTGCCTGGAGAATCCCATGGATGGAAGAGCCTGGTGGGCTACAGTACATGGGGTCACAAAGAGTTAGACACGACTGAGTGACTTCACTCACTAACTTGCTCATTACCATTTCATGTCAGATTGGTTAGGTAACTTTCCCAGGGTTCTACAACCAACAACCAATAAGTAATAGAGCTGGAATGTAAAGCAAGAAATTTTCCCATTGTGCCGTTATAATGATTAAATTTAACTTGTAAGTTGCCAGAAGATAGTCTACATTCATTGTACCTATAAATGCTCACAGAAGTATTTAACTGAAGTTTATCCTGAGAGATTTCTCTTGAAGAATGTTAGAGTATATTCATTTCCAGAGAGGGACTCCGTTTTTCTATGGCTGTACAACAGAGTCTGGTTAAACTACTGTAGTTTATTCTGGGCCTCCAGGATTAATTCTGATTTAATAGGATCGATTCTAGAATGCTGAAGCTGAGTTTTGTAGAAATTATTTGGAATCTAAATTTCAGTGAATTCAACATTAGAAGGCAGATACTTACAGGGTTGGTTGCTAAAGAATATCTCATGTTGAATTATTGTGCTCACTGTCTTGGGTGTTTACTGCAGTGAAGCCAAGTGTGATAGTGTGCAATCAGATTTACAGTATACTCCAAGGATTAAAAAGATGACTTAATCAAGAATTGCTTATCTACTAGGGATATATCCTTTGGGTATTGACTCCTTCCCAGTTGTATTTGTTCTCTCTTCATTATTATTTCTTAATAAGCATTTATATAGCCCTTAGTTTTAAATTTATTTTTAATTGGCCTATTTGCAGTTCAGAAAGTATGGTTAGTATTGCTTTCATTTTAAGTAGATAAAGTTAAGTGGCTTCCAAAAACCACCCAGAGAGATTGTAGTGATATCAAGATGAATATCCCCAGCTCCAGATTGCTTTTAGTGCCAGTAGTAATGTCTCATCTAATCTTCTAGACTCTTGTTTTCTACTGAGAAGTTTTGAGTTAAAATGAACCACTTTTGTTTTTTTGATTGGAGGATAATTGCTTTACAGTGTTGTGTTGGTTTCTGCCATACGACAGTGTGAATCAGTCGTAAGTGTACACATGTCCTCTGTTTCTTGAGACTTCATAAAATGGACCACTTTTGTCTTGTCTCCTACATTACTTAAGAAAGGAGCTATGAACAGTTTGTTCCCTCTTTAGCTTAAAAATTTTTGGAGAACAGAGGAAGCTGAAAGCATAGCTTTGTGTCCCAGAAACTACCCGAGAGACTTTTTATTAAGGTGGGACTGCTCTGGGTCCCAGAAACTGCTTGAGAGACCTTTTAATGAGCTCATTATTGAACTTTAAAAAAATCCCTGTATTTACATTATTTTTGTTTCCTGTTGAAGAGCATATTGTGGATTAGGTTCCCCCTGAAGTATTAGGTCCCCCCTGAAGTTGTGGCATTGATGGCTACTAAATACACAGTTCTTTTCTTACTTCTATTTAATTGGAAAAAAAAAAAATCTCTCTTTTGCTACTTAGGTTGTAGAAACTCACTGCTTACTGCTTCTATGTAACTGCTTTTTCTAAGGCTTATTTAATTTAACTTAGTATTTTCATTCTTGGATTTAAAAGATACAATTAATAAAGGTTTGTAGTGCTTTAATGGAGTTTTTGTGGTAGAAGCTGGGAATACACTCAATAGACCAATCCATTTCAGTTGACTGTGTCAGAGAGCAAGGGGGTTTTTATGGCTGCCAGGTGGAAAGTCCTTTTCCTAATTAGCCTTGTGCAATTCCTCTGAGTGTGGCCATCTTAAGGGGGTCTATGAACATTTAGGTAGATTGGTATAAGACAACAAAATTTATAAAAATAGGAAAAAATCAGAAAGAATTTGCTTTCTATTAGATGGTATAGTTTTTTTTCCCCAACTTCAGGGAGTATTAGTGTATGGGTGTGTTAAGTTCTGCCACTCTGCCCTCTGCTGCCCTAACTTTTATTAAGCAAAAGACCAACCACGTAGATTTAGTAATTAATTATTAGCATTTGCCATATTAACTCTACAGTTTCCTCTTTGAGCATCAACTTGGCTTTTTATTATATAGTTCAGAGGAAATTCAGGTTGGTATTCACTAGGTAGTTAGTAGTTCTGATTTTCACATTCTTCCTGAAATGTAGAACATTTGACTTCTGAATCAGAAAATAGAACAATTTTCTTTTTGATGTTAACCATGACATAAACATTAAACATATAATGACACCCACCTTTTAGGAACTTGGGAGGCACAGCTAAAATGAGGAAGCAGGAGACAGATACCATTAATTTACCTCCAGCTCAGAAGATAATGAGTTGTTGTCAAGAACCCTCGTGTCTCCAAGCTGTGCCTCAGCAAGCGAAGCAGGCACACCCATCCTAATCTCTCCAGACTTTTCCACTGCATACTCTCTGGAGGTGGGGATAAAGTCGGGAGAGGGAGGTTAGAAAGAAGCTAGCATTTATTGATTGGTGCTAGATGTATTACATATCTTAGCTCATTTAATAATAACGGCAATGTTCTTGTAGATATTAGTACCCCATTTTATAACTGAGGAGACTGAGGTTCAGATAAGTTAAATAATTTGCCCAAAGTCACATACTCACAGTAAGTAGAGGAGAAGTATTTTTGAATTAAAAAAACAACTATGTTGTTTTTAGGTCACTGTGATGTCAGTATATCAGGTACATTTGAATTAGAGATCTCAGATGAAAAATGGTTCATTTAGCATCTTCTGAGGCTTCCCAGGTGGCTCAGTGGTAAAGAAAATGCCTACCAATGCAGGAGGCATTGCAGTCTTGGATTTGATCCCTGGGTTGGAAAGATCCCCTGGAGAAGAAAATGACAACCCACTCCAGCATTCTTGCCTGGATAATCCCATGTACAGAGGAACCTGGCGGGCTACAGTCCACGGGATCGCAAAGAGTTGCTACAACTGAGCACACATGCATGAGCATCTTGTAGTTGGGTAAATTATTTGTCTCACATGATTGGCAGTCTGGGTGGGATTTGTTAATACTGCTTTGTAGAAGGTAGTTGACAAAGGTCTTAGTTCTTTTTGGATTTGATAGTGCTAAGTAAAGAACTTGTTGACATGTTTTGTGTGTTTCCTTACCCTGATAAAGAAATGGTGGAAAATTACAAGTTAAACTAGTCTTAAATACAGCTGAATTCCATCACATCAGCATTCTCAGAGGAGATGGTGTCAAACATGGCACCACACCCAGAATCAGCCAGGCACACCCAATTAAAGAGTCTAAATCAGGAATTTAGTGGAGAGGTTGTGACTCATCCCAGGATCTTGGAGAAAAAAACTGACATTAAGCTCTCAGGAGGAAAGTCAGGCAAAGAATGGGATTCTTGCTCATTTGCTGGTGGTAGCGTTAGTAATATGGGACAGTCTTGATACTCCTGAAGGATATATGTTAAGAATCTGCAGCTCCAGAACACTGGTAAATGTTGGTGCAGGGTAGTTTCCTGGGCTCCTGCACAGGCTAAATGACTAGCTTTCACATTTGTGTTCATACTGACTCATGTCCATCTAGTTGGTGATGCATCCAACCATCTCATCCTCTGTTGGCCCCTTCTCCTCCTGCCTTCAGTCTTTCCCAGCTGCTGCTGCTGCTGCTAAGTCGCTTCAGTCGTATCCGACTCTGTGCAACCCCGTAGATGGCAGCCCACCAGGCTCCCCTGTCCCTGGGCTTCTCCAGCAAGAATACTGGAGTGGGTTGCCATTTCCTTCTCCAATGCATGAAAGTGAAAAGTGAAAGTGAAGTTGCTCAGTCATGTCTGACTCCTAGTGACCCCATGGACTGCAGCCCACCAGGCTCCTCTATCCATGGGATTTTCCAGGCAAGAGTACTGGAGTGGGTTGCCATTGCCTTCTCCGTCTTTCCCAGCATCAGGGTCTTTTCCAGTGAGTCAGTTCTTCGCATCAGGTGGCCAAAGTATTGGAGTTTCAGCTTCAGCAATCGTCCTTCCAATGATTATTCAGGACTGATTTCCTTTAGGATTGACTGGTTTGATCTCCTTGCAGTTCAAGGGACTCTCAAGAATCTTCTCCAACACCACAGTTCAAAAGCATCAATTCTTCCACGTTATCCATCCAAAATTTCTCTTTGTTTTCCCAGTCACATGTTATGATTACATGCCCTTGGTCCTTGGAAGTTAGATGTGGCCATGTGAGTTGCTTTGACCTGTGATGTATGAGCTGAAGTCATCTTAGTCTCTGCCACAGTGACCTGCAGCTCTCTGATAAGGCTATGGGCCAAATATGGTCTGCTGCCTGTATTTTTAAATAAAGTTTTATTGAAATTCATAGCCATACTTATTTGTTTATGTATTATCTGTAGCCACTTTTGCACTGCAGTAGCAAAGTTAAATAGTTGTTGTAGAGACCGTATGTCCTATAAAGCTGAATGTATTTACTATATGACCATTTACAGAAAAGTTTTATTGACAGCTTCTCTGGATGCTGGCTCCTTCTTAGAATGAGGATTTTGTAGAGCAGAAACTCCTGCTGACCCACAGTGGAGATATGCATATGCCATCAACAAGAAATAAATCTTTATTCTTTTAAGCCACTGATATTTAGGAGTTGTTTGTTACAGTGGTGTAATCCAGCCTGTTCTGACAGTTGGGCTCTTTATAGGAAAAATGTTTCAGTGGTTCAGAGAGGAGGAAACCTTATGGGTAGTAGTAGTGTGGAACAAAGATGGATAGCAGTGTTATGGTAATGTTGTAAAAGTATGAGACTGTTAAGCTCAACTGTTTAGATTTTGTTTAGAATCCTCAGTATGGAATCAAGACTTATGATTTTTTTTCAATGGACAGAAGAATAGTATGGTGGGAACTTTATGATAAAAAGCTTAATCTGCAAATAGTTATCAAAAGGTTGGGAGCATTTGTTGAATCAGGAATTTAATCTCTGTAAAACAAAAGTTCCTGCAAACTGGACTGACAGTGGTTTAAATGAAGTTTTTTTCTTTTTAATTTAACAATTTGCAATGACTTAGTTTCTTGTCCTATTTAATGCTTAATAGCAACCTCAGATTTTCTGAAATTTGAGCTGTTACACAAGTGAGGAAGCCTCATTGTAAAGGGAATTGGTGATTATTGAGGGCAAGTTTTTTAAAAAAATTTTCTTCCTTTTTTCTTTGATTTCCTTTTTAGGTAAAGCAGACATTAAATACTGCCCTCAACTCAATGAAATTTGGTGTCAGGTAGCCAAAGGTAGTTTAAATGGAAAAACAGTCACTTTAGAGTTAGATCTTACTGCATCTCCTGTAACTTCATCTGCTATATATCTGCTGAAGGAAACCTTTGTCAGTTTGCCATGTTACATGAATACAACTCAAGGTTGATGAGTCTAGCTAATGGTTTGTCAATTTTGTTTTTCTCAAAGAACCAGCTTTTAGTTTTATTGATCTTTTCTAATGTCTCCGTCTTTTGTTTTTCATTTATTTCTGCTGTGATCATTATGATTTATTTCCTTCTATTATGGGGTTTTTGTTGTTTGTTTATTTTATGTGTCTCTTGTTTCTTGAGGTAGGCTTATATTGTATAAAACTTCCCTCTGCATTGCTTTTGCTGCATTCCATAGGTTTTGCTGCATTTCCATAGCTTGTCGTATTTTCATTGTCATTTGTTTCTATGGATATTTTGATTTCCTTTTTGATTATTCAGAAGCATGTTGTTTAGTCTCCATGTGTTTGCTTTTCATAGTTCTTTTTTTTTTTTTTTTCGTGTAGTTGGTGTCTAATCTAGGTCAGAGATTATGCGTTGTGGTCAGAGAAGATGCTTGAAATGATTTCACTTTCTAAAGATTTACCAAGGTGTGATTTGTGGCCCAAGATGTGATCTATCCTAGAAAATGTTCCATGTGCACTTGGGAAAAAAGTGAAGTCTATTGTTGTTGGATGAAATGTGCTATAGATATCAATTAGGTTCAACAGGTCCAATGTATTATTTAAAACCTGTGTTTCCTTAATAATTTTCTGTCCAGATGATCTGTCTATTGGTATGAGTAGGGTATTGAAGTCCCCCACTATTGCAGTGTTACTATCCAGTTCAGTTCAGTCACTCAGTTGTGTCTGACTCTTTGTGACCCATGGACTGCAATACTCCAGGCTTCCCTGTCCATCACCAACTCAACAGCCTTACTCAAACTCGTGTCCATCAAATTGGTGATGCCATCCAACCATCTCATCCTCTGTTGTCCCCTTCGCTTCCTGTCTTCTATCTTTCCCAGCATCAGGGTCTTTTCCATTGAGTCAGTTCTTTGCATCAGGGGGCCAAAGTGTTGGAGTTTCAGCTTCAGCATCAGTCATTCCACTGAATATTCAGGATTGATTTCCTTTAGGATTGACTGGTTTGATCTCTTTGCAGTCCAAGAGACTCTCAAGAGTCTTCTCCAACACCACAGTTCAAAAGCATCAATTCTTTGGCACTCAGCTTTCTTTATAGTCCCAACTGTCACATCCATACATGACTACTGGAAAAACCATAGCTTTGACTATATGGACCTTTGTTGGCAAAGTAATGTCTCTGCTTTTTAATATGCTGTCTAGGTTGGTCATAGCTTTTCTTCCAAGGAGCAAGTGTCTTTTAATTTCATGGCTGCAGTCACCATCTGCAGTGATTTTGGAGCCCCCCAAAATAAAGTCTGTCACTGTTTCCATTGTTGCCCATCTATTTGCCATGAAGTGGTGGGACTGGATGCCATGATCTTAATTTTCTGAATGTTGAGTTTTAAGCCAACTTTTCCACTCTCCTCTTTCACTTTCATCAAGAGGCTCTTTAGTTCTTCACTTTCTACCATAAGGGTGATGTCATCTGCATATCTGAGGTTATTGATATTTCTCTTGGAAATCTTGATTCCAGCTTGTGCTTCATCCAATTCATGCTTCATCCAGCCCAGCATTTCACATGATGTGCTTGGCATATAAATTAAACAAGCAGGGTGACAATATACAGCTTTGATGTACTCCTTTCCTGATTTAGAACCAGTCTGTTTTTCCATGTTCACTTCCAACTGTGCTTCTTGACCTGCATACTGATTTCTCAGGAGAAGGTCAGGTGGTCTCTGTATTCCCATCTCTTTAAGAATTTTCCACATGATCGTGGCAGATATTTGGGTGTTGTTCATAATCTGCTTTAGTTTAAGGAGCCAGTCATGCCATATGCTGGATCAGGTAGAACCACAAGCAACAGGGCTAGTCTGGGGAGGAACAAGTGAGAGGGTAACAGATAGGAAGGCTAGGGGCCCCCAAACAGAGGAAAGAGGCTGCAAGTATCAGATATTTTTCTCTCTCTCTTAAGCAGCAGGAGGAAACAAACTACAAGTGTCAGATTTCTTTTCCCCCTTTCGTATACAAAATTAAAAGGAGGTTTCTTTTAAAATTCTGTGTTGCCTTGATGACACTTGGTTCCACCTGAGCTTAAGTTTTCTCAAACCTTGAGCTAACCAATGCGTTTTTCTTACAGAAGTATTTTTCTTAAGCTATGTTAATGTACTGTGTATTTACCCTAGACTCTGTCTTTCTTCAAGTCGATTCCACCTAAGACTCAGAACTGATAATGGCTCAACAGACCAATATGTTTTACTGATACAATTGTTCTCCAGTATATTTTTAATAAGACTATGTATTTGCTTGGAAACCTGCCCTTGTTCAAGATTCATGTCAGTTGTTTTACGGCCTGTGATGACTCACCTTGTGCCAGTGTTACCTCTAAATGCATGTTGTGGGTGAGGGGCGTGGCGCCACTTTCTGAGTTTTGAGATTTTTCCTTTCTCTAATTAGCAGCCTGCTAGTAGGTATATAGCATGGCCCCACCCATCAGAACAAGACCCAGTTTCCCTCACAGTCAATTTCTCCCATCAGAAAGCTTCCATAAGACTCTTATCCTTCTCCATCAGAGGGCAGACAGAATGAAAACCACAATCACCGAAAACTAATCAAATTGATCACATGGACCACAGTCTTGTCTAACTCAATGAAACTATGAGCCCATGTCGTGTAGGACCACCCAAGATGGATGGGTCATAGTGGACAGTTCTGATGAAAAGTGGTCCACTGGGGAAGGGAATGGCAAACCACTTCAATATTCTTGCCTTGAGGATCCCATGAACAGTACAAAAAGGCAAAAAGATAGGACACTGAAAGATGAACTCCCCAGGTCAGTAGGTGCCCAATATGCTACTGGAGATCAGTGGAGAAATAACTCCAGAAAGAATGAAGAGATGGAGCCAAAGCAAAAATACATCCCAGTTGTGGATGTGACTGATGATGGAAGTACAGTGTGATGCTGTAAAGAGCAATATTGCATAGGAACCTGGAATGTTAGATCTGTGAATCAAGGTTAAGTTGGAAGTGGTCAAACAGGAGATGGCAAGAATAAATGTTGACATTTTAGGAGTCAGTGAACTAAAATGGACTGGAATGGGCGAATTTAACTCAGATGATCATTGTATCTACTACTGTGGGCAAGAATCCTTTAGAAGAAAGGGAGTAGCCCTCATAGTCAACAAGAGAGTCTGAAATGCAATGTGTGAAGTCGCTCAGTCATGTTCAACTCTTAGCGACCCCATGGACTGTAGCCCACAAGGCTCCTCTGTCCATGGGATTCTCTAGGCAAGAATACTGGAGTGGGTTGCCATTTCCTTCTTCAGGGGATCTTCCCAACTCAGGGATCGAACCTGGGTCTCCCACATTGCAGGCAGATGCTTTATCCTCTGAGCCACCAGGGAAGCCCTGAAATGCAGTACTTGGATGCAATCTCAAGAAACAGAATGATCTCTGTTCATTCCCAAGGCAAACCATTAAATATCACATTAATCCAAGTCTGTGCCCTGACCAGTAATGCTGAAGAAGCTGAAGTTGAACAGTTCTGTGAAGACCTACAAGACACTCTAGAACTAACACCAAAAGAGATGTTCTTTTCATTATAGGGGACTGAAATGCAAAAGTAGGAAGTCAAGAGATACCTGGAGTAACAGGCAAATTTGGCCTTGGAGTACGGAATGAAGCAGGGCAAAGGCAGTTTTGCCAAGAGAATGAACTGGTCACATCAAACACCCTCTTCCAACAACACAAGGGAAGACTCTACACATGGACATCACCATATGGCCAACACTGAAATCAGATTGATTATATTCTTTGCAGCCAAAGATGGAGAAGCTCTATGCAGTCAGCAAAAACAAAACTGGGAGCTGACTGTGGCTCAGATCATTAACTCATTATTGCCAAATTCAGACTGAAATTGAAGAAAGTAGTGAAAACCACTAGACCATTCAGGTATGACCTAAATAAAATCCCTTATGATTATACAGTGAAAGTAACAAATAGATTCAAGGAATTAGATCTGATAGAGTGCCTGAAGAACTGTGGATGGAGGTTCATGCCATTGTACAGGAGGCAGCGATCAAGACCATCCCTAAGAAAAAGAAATGCAAAAAGGCAAAATGGCTCTCTGAGGAGGCCTTACAAATAGCTGAGAAAAGAAGAGAAGATAAAGGCAAAGGAGAAAAGGAAAGATATATCCATTTGAATGCAGAGTTCCAAAGAATAGCAAGGAGAGATAAGAAAGCCTTCCTCAGTGATCAATGCAAAGAAACAGAGGAAAAGAATAGAATGGGAAAGACTAGAGATCTCTTCAAGAAAATAAGAGATACCAAGGGAACATTTCATGCAAAGATGGGTACAATGAAGGACAGAAATGGTATGATCTAACAGAAGCAGAAGATATTAAGAAGAGGTGGCAAGAATACACAGAAGAACTGTCCAAAAAAGGTCTTCATGACTCAGATAATTACGATGGTGTGATCACTCACCTAGAGCCAGACATCCTGGCATATGGAGTGAAGTGGGCCTTAGGAAGCATCACTATGAACAAAGCTAATGGAGATGATGGAATTCCAGTTGAGCTATTTCAAATCCTAAAAGATGATGCTGTGAAGGTGCTGCACTCACTATGCCAGCAAATGTGGAAAACTCAGCAGTGGCCACAGGACTTGAAAAGGTCAGTTTTCATTCCAATCTCAAAGAAAGGCAGTCTCAAAGAATGTCCAACTACTGCACAATTGCACACATCTCATACACTAGCAAAGTAATCCTCAAAATTCTCCAAGCCAGGCTTCAACAGTACATGAACCATGAACTTCCAGATGTTCAAGCTGGATTTAGAAAAGGCAGAGGAACCAGAGATCAAATCACCAACATCCACTGGATCATCAGAAAAGCAAGAGAGTTCCAGAAAAACATCTACTTCTGCTTTATTGACTGCGCCAAAGCCTTTGACTGTGTGGATCACAGTAAACTGTGTTAACTACTGTTCATTCCCCTTTAGTAGTTGTTAACATTTGCCTTATGTATTGAGGTGCTCTTATTTTGGGTGCATATATATTTATAATTGTTATATCTTCTTGGATTAATCCCTTGATCATTACATAGTGTTCTTCTTTGTCTCTTGTAATAGACTTTATTTCAAAGTCTTATTTTATCTGATATGAGTATTGCTACTCCAGTTTTCTTTTGATTTCCATTCACATGGAATATCTTTTTCTAGCCTCTCACTTTCAGTCTATATGTGTCCCTAGGTCTCAGTTGGGTTTCTTGTAGACAGCACATATAGAGGTCTTGTTTTTGTATCCATTCAGCCAATCTGTATCATTTGGTTGGAGCATTTAGCCCATTTACATTTAAGGTAATTATTGGTATATGATCTTGTTATTATTTACTTTATTGTTTTGGGTTTGCTTTTGTAGGCCTGTTCTCCCTGTGTTTTCTGTCTAGAGAAGATCCGTTAGTGTTTGTTGAAGAGTTGGTCTGGTGGTGCTGAATTCTCTTAATTTTGCTTATCTGTAAAGCTTTTGATTTCTCCTTTGAATCTAAATGAGACTCTTCAGTTCAGTTCAGTTCAGTTGCTCAGGCGTGTCCGACTCTTTGCAACCCCATGAATCGCAGCACGCCAGGCCTCCCTGTCCATCACAAACTCCTGGAGTTTACCCAAACTCATGTCCTTCGAGTCGGTGATGCCATCCAGCCATCTCATCCTCTGTCGTCCCCTTCTCCTCCTGCCCCCAATCCCTCCCAGCATCAGGGTCTTTTCCAATGAGTCAACTCTTGGCATGAGGTGGCCAAAGGATTGGAGTTTCAGCTTCAGCATCAGTCCTTCCAATGAGCACCCAGGACTGATCTGCTTTAGGATGGACCGGTTGGATCTCCTTGCAGTCCAAGGGACTCTCAAGAGTCTTCTCCAACACCACAGTTCAAAAGCATCAATTCTTTGGCGCTCTGCTTTCTTCACAGTCCAACTCTCACATCTATACATGACCACTGGAAAAACCATAGCCTTGACTGGATGGACTTTGTTGGCAAAGTAATGTCTCTGCTTTTTAATATGCTATCTAGGTTGGTCATAACTTTTCTTTTAAGGAGTAAGTGTCTTAATTTGATGGCTGCAATCACCATCTGCAGTGATTTTGGAGCCCCAAAAAATAAAGTCTGACACTGTTTCCACTGTTTCCCCATCTACTGGATAGTAATCTTGGTTGTAGGTTTTTCCCTTTCATTGCTTTAAGTATGTCTTGCCATTCCCTTCTGATCTGTACAGTTTATGTTGAAAGATCAGCTGTTAGCTTTATGGGGGATCTCCTCACATGTTATTTGTTGCTTTCCCCTTGCTGCTTTTAATATTTGTTCTTTGTGTTTAATTTTCGTTAGTTTGATTGATATGTATCTTGGCATGTTTCTCCTCGGATTTATCCTGTATGAGGTTTTCTAGTCTTCCTGGACTTAGGTGGCTATTTCCTTTCCCATTTTAGTGCAGCTTTCAACTATAATATCCTCAAATATTTTCTCATGGCTTTTCTTTTTGTCTTCTTCTTCTGGGACCCCTGTGATTTGAACGTTGTTATGCTTAATGTTGTCCCATTTTCTTGTTCAGTTGCTCAGTCGTGTCTTTGTGACCCCATGGACTGCCGCACACCGGGATTCCCTGTCCTTCACCATGAAGTGAGCTCTGTTGTCTGATAGCTGTTCTCATTACTTTTTATTCTTTTTTCTTTATTATGTTCTGTTTTAGTTATTTCCACCATTATATCTTCCAGCTCTCATCCATTCTTCTGCCTCAGACACTCTCCTCTTAGTTCCTTCCAGTGTATTTTTAATCTCAGTTATTGCATTGTTCATTGTTAATTGTTTATTCTTTAATTCTTCAAGGTCTTTGTTAAAGATTTCTTGCATCTTCTCAATTCATGCCTCTTGTCTATTTATTTGTGCCTCCAATTTATTTTCAAGGTTTTGGATCATATTTACTATCATTACTCTGAAATCTTTTTCAGGTAGATTGTCTCCTCTTCATTTGTTTGGTCTTATGGGTTTTTATTAAGGTGTTAATCATTCCTTTTCTCTTGGGGCTGATATTTTAATAATATATTTCACACAGACCATTTCTTTAAAAGAAAGTAATAGTATAGAAATTCTTTTTTACATATTTATTGATAATGAAAATAATTATATTGTTTGGGACTCTGATTGCAAGCCATGGAAACTATGTGAATTAACTTTAGCAAAACAGTTCAGTTTATTAGCTTCCTTTGAGCAGGCATGTGAAGACACAGGATGAAGCTGGTGTTACGTAAGACTGCAACAAGGGACCCTTGTGTTTTTCTACTGATGATGTGTTTCACATTTTTAAGAAATGTTTTCAATGTAGCTGAAAAATACATGTACAAAAATGTACGTACATACAGAAATTTTATATATATACATACATGGACTTCCCTGGTGGCTCAGATTGTAAAGAATCTGCCTGCAGTGTGGGAGACCTGGTTTCAATCCCTGGGTTGGGAAGATCCCCTGGAGAAGGGCATGGCAACCCATTCTAATATTTTTGCTATGGCAGAGGAGCCTGGTGGGCTATAGTCCATAGGGTCACAAGGAATCGGACACGACTGAGCCTCTAAGCACAGCACAACACGAACATGTTTTTATATAACTTGTGTATTTATAATGTTATGTTTATTTTGTCATGGGACAGCGAGTTGTAATCTGTACATTTCATATATGTATATTATGTATTCTTTTTTTTTTAATGGGTGGATAGAGAAATAACTGAGTATGGGATTCTGTATCAGTATACATATACCTTATTATGGCTCTGTAACTTGGTAAATAATTTGTCTTATCTGTGAGTCTTTGTATATAAAAATGAAAATAATAGTATTCTCTATAATGGGGTGGCTTTGAAGTTAACAAGATAATAAAGAGTGTTTAGAAGCATCCTTTTTAAGTAGTGAGCAAGGGCTAAATGTTAGTTATTATAAATACTGTGATGTTTATATTATACTTTTGTTGTTGTTGTTCAGTCACTAAGTCATGTCTGATTTTTTCTGACCCCATGGACTACAGATTATTAAGAATTTTTAATAGTCTAAAGGGCTCTTGTGTTTGGATGAAAGGAAACTGAAGATAGGTGGCAACGGAATGTAATACATGGTCCTGGATTGAATTCTCTCCAGGAGGAAATGAAACCACTCTAAAGACCATTATTGGAGGACTTCCCTGGTGATCCAGTGGTTAGGAATCTGCCTTCTAATGCAGGTGATGTGAGTTCAATCCTTGTTTGGGGAACTAAGATCCCACATGCCATGTGGCAACTAAATGCGTGTGTGTTGCATGCCACAAGTAGAGAGAAGCCCGTGTACCTGAAGTAATTACTGATGTAGCAAAAAAAAAAAAAAAAGTGGGACCAAGAGATGGAAATGGTCCGCTGATTAGAAAACAGCAAAAAAGAATATTATTGGGACAGTTAACAGGATTGGACTATGGACTGTGAATTAGATTATAATTTTATCAATGTAAATTTCTTGAATTTGATAATTGTGTTGTAGTTAGGTACAGAGGAAACATAGTAGTCTTAAGAGTTTAATACATACAACATATTCTCAAATGGTTTAGAAAAATAAATGTACTAATACAGGTACAGATGTACATACATAGATGTACATACATGTACATATGTGTGGAAAGAGAAAATGATAAAATAAATGTGGCAAAAATGTTACAAATTGGTGAATTCTGTATATGGCTAAACAAGAGTTCCCTATTATTTGTACAATGTGAAAGTATTTCAAAATAGAAATTAAAAACTTATGAAGTAATATAATGAATCTCTTAGAAGCAGATTTTACATATTAACTGGTGAGAGTTTTATTGTGCTTGTGAATGACTGAGAGGTTTTGAGCAGTTTATCAGTTCAATTCAGTTGCTCAGTTGTGTCTGACTATTTGCGACCCCATGGACTGCAGCATGCCAGGCTTCCCTGTCCATCACCAGCTCCCGGAGCTTGCTCAAACTCATGTCCATCGAGTCGGTGATGCCGTCCAACCATCTCATCCTCTGTCGTCCCCTTCTCCTCCTGCCTTCAATCTTTCCCAGCATCAGGGTCTTTTCCAGTGAGTCAGTTCTTTGCATCAGGTGGCCAAAGTATTGGAGCTTCAGCTTCAGCATCAGTTCTTCCAAAGAATATTCAGGACTGATTTCCTTCAGGATTGACTGATTTGATCTTGCTGAACAGTTGATAACTGGCTGTAAACTCCTTTGGAGTTGTCAGGGCTTTTCAGAGGACACTCCTTGTGCTCTGCTGCCCCCTAGTGACATTTATGTTCATCAGCATTTCATTCTGCAAGTACAGTAAGTTGGGAATTTATAATAAATCACTGTAGTTATCATTTAAAAGTACTTTAGTAATTTTAGTTAAGCAAAATAATTTTTAAGGGTAGGTTGGGGAAGATACTACTGTGAGGCCGCATCTCATGATCTTTTTTTTTCTAATTTTAAAAAAATTATATTTTTGTTGTTTTAGTTCCTTTCTATTATATCCTTAGTCCCTCCTCCCTCCCACCTCTCTTTTTTGAAGATAGTATTTATTGGTTGCTCATCTGACAAAGATATCTCCAGGATATAGTGAAGGAAAGGGAAGCCTGGGTTGCAAAGAGTCAGATGCGACTTAGCGATTGAACAGCAACATCTGACAGAAATAGTAAAACTTCCTGTGTTTTCTTTTCTGTGACCACAGATATTAGTCAATAATATTATCTTAGTGTTTTACTTTATAGCCTTAAAATGTTTAGAATTCTGCTAGCCCATAATCTCTCATTTGCAATTTGAAAGTACCAAAGATTTTGAAATCATATGTTATTACAAGCTATCTGAATTTATTTGGTGAGAAAACGTAATGTGAGTTGATATGAGATAGTGATAGTCTTTCTTTATATTTACCACTTGTATGAATATTCCTGCGTTTTGCTGCAGAGTTACTGATGTGATTTTTTTTTTTTTTTTTTTTTTTTACTGATGTGATTGATTAGGGAATGTTTCTTAAGACCTCACTGGGGATGTTATATATGATGCACACACTATAATTATTTTTTAAAATCTGCAAAAATCTGAATTATGGTACATTTCTGCTCCAAGGATTTTAGATTAGGAATTGTAGACTTGTACCTGATTTGCTTAGCTTTGACTCCCAGTCACTATGTATAAAGCATCACCAGTTTATACTACTTTGTATCTTTTTTCTCTTTTTTTAAGTTGGTTGTATAATTTTCACATGCTATTTAAAAATTTTTATTGGAGTGTGGTTGACTTACAGTGTTGTGTTATCACATACTATTTTTATATACCATATTTTGTCACTCTTAATCTGATCTTTTTGTCTTAGGGTTGCAGTTAAATATGTTCCCTCATTACTTCCAGTCTTTTTTATTGAAGTTTCTCATGTCGTTTAGTTTGGATGGAGTTTCTTCTCTACCAGTTCAGAATGACTCAAACAATAATTTTTGGGTTATTATATTTTCAGAATGACTGCCCTGTAGACTGTATATTCAGAGGAAAGTTTCATTGATCTTAAAATTTTGACTCATATTTTGTTTCCCTGAGTATTGACTTCTGGTGTTCAGTGTTGTCCGATGGCTTTTGTTTACTTGATTATTGACTCTTTATTTTTTCATTTGATGTCTTTTGGTTCTTATTTTTCTGATCTACTTCTTATATGAAGTACTTTTCTGAGTACTTCATATTAAGTGGTATTTGAAGTACTATCCTGAGTACTTCATATAAGTAGAATTGTACAGTATTTGTCTTTTTCACTTAGGATAATGTCTTCAGGTTTCACTCATGTTGTAGTATGTGTTAGAATTTCCTTCCTTTTAAGGCTGAATAATATTCCATTGTATGTGTACCACATTTTGTTTACTCATTCATCTGTTCATGAGCACTTGAGTTGCTTCCTGCTTTTGACTCTGCTGAATAATGCTGCTGTGAACATAGATGTTTAAATATGTTTTTGAGTCCCGGCTTTCGCTTTTTTGGAGTATGTACCCAGAAGTAGAATTGCTGGATTATATAGTAAATTATTTTTAATTTTTTGAGGGACTGCCAAACTGTTTTCTGTAGTAGATGTACCATTTTACATTGCCCACTTTAACTTTTAAGGGACTTTTTTAAAAATTTAGTTTTAGGATTTTAAGCTGGCAGTTTATTTTTTTGTTTTCAGCACTTTACTGCATCGTTCAGTTGTTGTTTGACACATATTTCCTGTTTAGAAGTTAGCTCTTCCTGTTGTTCCTTTTGTATTTTTTACTGTGTTTTTAGTTTTCTGCAGTTCTAATGTGAGGTATTGAGGTGTAGTTTTCTTTGTGTTTATCCTGTTGGGATTTGTAGAGCTTGAAACTGTGGATTGATGTCTTTCATTAGTTTTGGGAAACAGTTGACTATGATGTTTTAAATATTACCACCACCCCATTATAGAAAGAATAGACCTCTTTCTGCAGTCACAAATTCAAAACTATTTCCTAGTAGCCACTAAGATATTATTTACTTTTTTTACTCACATTTCTGTTGGAGGATATAGTGGAGTATCCAAGAGGCTATATGATATGTGAGGACTATCATTATTTTAATGGGTAATGTAATATGTGCTTGTATATTGTTATATTTAAATTCTTATTCAACTTTAATTTTTAATGTGATAAATGTCAATAAAAATAACCACATATACAAAATATTTTGGGGATCTTCATATTTTTTAAGAACATGAAAATATCCTTAAGCCAAATAGTTTGAGAACCACTGGGGTAGATATTTTGACACTCTGTCATATATTTCGTATAGTCTTAAATATTTTATGAACTTCTCAGGTGGTGCAAGTGGTAAAGAATCCACCTTGAATCTCCGAGATTCAAGAGATGCATCCCAGGGTTGGGAAGAACCTTGGAGTAGGAAATGGCAACCCATTCCCATTTTCCTCGCCTGGAAAATTCTATGGACAGAGGAGCCTGGCAGGCTCCAGTCCGTATGGTCACAAAGAATTGGACATGAGTGAGCACACACATGTGTGTTGTATTTTACATATTTTTATTTTCTTCTTTATGCCTTAATCTGAATATTTTCTATTAATTTATCTTCACTAATCTTCTCTTGCTGAAAAACCATTCTATTGGAACTCAATTTTAAAAATTACAATTTTCATTTCTGATTTTTCTGTTTTTAAATAACATAGATTTCAATGCTCTGGTGAATTTTCCATCTTTTCATCTATTTTGTTCATCTTTTTCTTATCGTATTATTCTTAGACATTTTAAGTCCTTTTCTCATAACTTCCAATATCTAGATCATCTGGATCTTGATTTTCAGTTTTATGGTCTTCTTCCTTGGAATGCCTGGTAATTTTGGACTGAATGAGAATTTAAAAAGTCATGGAGGTTATGAATAACCTTCTCTTGCTTAAGGTTAAACTGTCTTCCCCTTACCCCCTTTTTAAGGTAGATAGAATGGCAGTGATGTCAGTCTAGTCAGGGACAGAATTGTGGCTATCTCTGGTTCAGTACTGCCTTTTGGTGTAGTCTTTCACATATTCTAAAGAGCCTTGAAGTGATGATTAAGTTCCCTTTCCTCAGATGGACACTACTTTCTAGCTTTACTCCATGCCTCAAGACTACCTAAAACTCGGTTTTGCTTCTCAGAGGCTTTTTGCTTGTCTCCTTAGCCTCTTGCCCACTGTGGATTAAGAGTTCAGCACATGTGTTCAAGGAAAAACTGAAGAATGTTGTGTTTTTTTACTATTTTTTCTTCTCTAGGAACTTCACCTCTTTTTTAAAAAAAATTAATAATTCATTTTAATTGAAGGATGATTACTTTACAGTATTGTGGTGGTTTTTGCCATCCATCAACATGAATCAGCCACGGGTGCACATGTGTCATCCCATCCTGAACCTTCCTTCTACCTGCCTCTCCACCCCATCCCTCTGGATTGTCCCAGAGTACTGCCTTTGAGTGCCCTGCTTCATGCATCAAACTTGCACTGGTCATCTATTTTACATATGGTAATATATGTTTCAATGCTGTTCTCTCAAATAATCCCACCCTCCCACGTAGTCCAAAAGTCTGTTCTTACATCTGTGTCTCTTTTCCTGCCTTGCATATAGGATTGTCCTTACTGTCTTTCTAAATTCCATATGTATGTGGTAATATACTGTACTGGTGTTTCTATTTCTGGCTTACTTCATTCTGTATAATAGGCTCCAGTTTCATCCACCTCATTAGAACTGATTCAAATGTGTTCTTTTTTATAGCTGAGTAATATTCCATTGTGTATATGTACCACAGCTTTCTTATCCATTCGTCTGCTTATGGACATCTAGGTTGCCTCCATGTCCTAGCTATTGTAAGCAGTGCTGCAGTGAACATTGGGGTTCATCTGTCTCTTTCAATTCTTGTTTCCTCGGTGTGTATGCGCAGCAGTGGGATTGCTAGGTTGTATGGCAGTTCTATTTCCAGTTTTTTAAGGAATATCCACACTGTTCTTCATAGTGGCTGTACTAGTTTGCATTCCCACCAACAGTGTAAGAGGGTTCCCTTTTCTCCATACTCTCGCCGGCATTTATTGTTTGTAGACTTTTTGATGGCAGCCATTCTGACTGGCGTGAGATGGTACCTCATTGTGATTTTGATTTGCATTTCTCTAATAATAAGTGATGTTGAACATTTTTTCATGTGTTTATTAGTCATCTGTATGTCTTCTTTGGAGAAATGTCTGTTTGGAACTTCACCTCTTAAGTCTCTAATTTATGTCACTTCAGTGCCACAAAACTGTCATAAGCTGATTTCTCTACCTCTTCTACTACATTCCTTTAATGGAATCAGCCTCTTGTGTGCAGATTTGGCAAATATCTTGGGAAAAAGTGAATCAAGAATGTTGGTACACCCCTTCTCATTCTTCCCCTGGTCTCCAGCAATTTGTTCCCTTAATTTCTGATTGTCTAGCAGCTCTGTAAGTCAACCAAGAAAGAACATCATAAATATGGAATGCAGAAAGCCTGAACAGGTGTTAGTTCAGATTGGAACAGGGGAAATGGGGGTCATCAAGAGTTTTCCAGAAAAGGGGGAGTTCCAGTAAGAAAGGGATGGTAATCTTAGTATACAATCTGGCTTAAGAGTAAAGAATATTTATATAAACTAATACAAATATTGTTTATTGACTTTCAAAGACGAAGTACTGGTAAACCATAAAAGCACTCTTGATTCTGGTAAAGAATATCTATGTTATCAACTCAGTCAGTGTATAATTCATTTCATCAATTGGAAGAAGGTGAGGAAAAGAAATCAAAAGAAAGTAATGGAGAGCTAATGCCTCACTTTGCACAGGTAGGGGGGTGAGATAATCTATAGATAATAATGTAAGAATTAAAAGCTTAAGTACATTATTAAGAAATAAAAGCACAGTATTAAGCATAGTATATTAATTACAAAAAATCTTTAGAAAAACTAACAGTGGTATATGTATATTGAGGAGGGAAATGTTATGATATGATGAGGTAAATCTGCTCTGACTACAGCAGGAAGTAGTCAGTATCTAAGCTGATAAAAGGAGCTTCCCAGGTGGCTCAGTGGTAAAGACTCCACCTACCAATGCAGAAGACTTCAGGAGATGTGGATTTGATCCCTGCATTGGGAAGACCTGCTGGAGGAGGAAATGGCAACCCACTCCAATATTCTTGCCTGGAAAAGTCCATGGACAGAGGAACCTGGTGGGCTGCAGTCCGTGGGGTTGCAGGGAGTCAGACACGACTGACTGAGCACAAGCTGATAGAAAGAAAGTAGTAGTAGCATATTTTTTTACAGATACGGGTTTACCTCCACAAAATTAAAATCAGAAATTTTAAAAAGCTCAAAGTGATCTCCTCTGGAATATTAGAATGGAAGTTCAAGAAACCTAAAGATCCTTAAGCAGAATAAACACAAGCAACAAAACTATACCAAGGCACCATCAAAAGGATCTCAACAATAGCTCAAAAGATGAGAAGGGGAAAATGAAAGTATACTCAATTAATTACAAAGAAAAAGAAAGAATTATTTATACTAATATAATTACCTCTTTGACTAGGTTTAAATTTATTATCTTGCTATTATTCATTTGTCCCATCTTGTTCCCCTTTTTTCTCTTTTTTTTCTCTCTTTGACTAAATTAGATTAACTGAATACATTTTAGGATTCCAATTTTCTCCAGTATTATCTTATTCAGTATAACTTTTAATTTTATTTATATGTTTCCATTATTCCTTTAGGGTTTATAATATGCATTTTTACTATTTGCTATTGCCTGAATGTTTTGTATCTCTTTAAAATTCATATGTTCTTATCTTAATCTCCCCCTCAATGTGATGATATTAGGAGGTGAGGTGTTTGGGAGTTAATTAATTCATGAGGAAGTTGTGAGAATGAAATTCTCTTGAATGGGATTTGTAACCTTGTAAGAATAGACATGAAAGCTCCCTCTGTTCTCTGCAATGTGAGGATACAGTGGGAAGATGGTTGTCTGGTAGAACAGGAATCTGGCTCTCATCAAACATTGGATTTACCAGCGCCTTGATCTTGGGTCTCAGTCTTCTGAATTGTGAGAAATAATCTTTTATTAAGCCATTTAGTCTATGTAATTTGTTATAGTAGCCTGAACTGATTTAGACAACAGTCTGCTTTCAAATGATATCATGGCAGTTCATGCATAACACAAACTTGCAATAATATACTTTCATTTCCACCATTGACCTTTGAGTTATAGTTAACATGTAATTTACTTCTGCATATCTTATGAATTCCACAATTCATTGCTATAATTTTTGGTTTAAAACATTCATTTATCTTTTAGGGACTTCTCTGGTCATCCAGTGGCTAAGACTCTACTTTCCCAATGCAGGGAGCCTCAGTTTGATCCCTGGTTAGAGAACTAGGGAGTTCATGTGCCACAACTAAAAGTTTCCATGCCACAACTAAAAAGATCTCGCATGGTGCAATTAAAATCCAGCGTGGCCAAATAAGTAAATTAAAAGACAAAACCTCGGACACGATTGAGCAACTGAACTGAACTGAGTGGTTAAGAGGATGATCTCTTGAGTCAGAACCATCTCAATGTGGATCCTTGCTGCACTGCCTACAGCTCTTTGGCTTTGGGCAAGTTACCTTGGGCCTCAGTTTTCTCATTGGAGTCAAAAATGGTGCCTACTTCATAGGATATAGGTGAATTAATTTGCAAAGTGCCTGCACATAGCAAGTATTAGCTGGCATTATTACTGTTCCTTTAATATGGGAAAAAATCTTACACTCTTACTTGGCATAAGAATTCCTCTGGAAACTATCTTTGATAGGAAAATACTTTGATAAACTAGCTTGGTGTATAATTCTGTGAGGAGCAATGAGGGTGTGGTTGATTGCACAAAAATTAGGTTGAAATTTATCTGTTGCAGTCTTTCACTTAACTGAGATAGTTCCTTGTTAGACATTGTTTTTATTATATATATATATATATGTATATATGTATGTTAGATTCTTTCAAGTGTTATTTTTAGACCATTGAAGGCAAAGTTGTAGGCTTAATATCTTAGTATTGCCTTGGAGTTATATTTTTCCTTTTTCCCTTTGTCCAATCAGTTATAAAGTCCTATTAATTTCTGTAATGGTACTATTCTGTTTTTCTCACCCTATAAATATGTATTTTTATCATAAAATTAAAAAGGACAAATTAAAGGAGGTAATTATTTCCCTGCAACTCTGGTCTTCAGAGATAACCCTATTAACCTTTTGGCACATATTTCCACTAGAATTTTTTTTTCTTCATGCAATTACATATATATATATATATATATATATATATATATATATATATATTTTTTTTTTTTTTTTACTGAAAACCCATTCGTTTTCCCAAGGTGAAAACTGCTTCTCTTTTTTACTTTGTTTCTCCTGCTAGTGCCTATTCTAAACTTTGTTTCCTAGTGCTTGTATTAGTAAAATTTTCTCTTAAAAAAGGTAACTTAATTTGTCTATCCTTTCTTCCTTTTAGTCCCATCTACCACTGGATTAATCTTTCTAATTACTTCTTAAACTCTACATTTTTTTCTGCAAGAAAAAAATGTTTAATGTCATTCTCTTCTTAAAAATCTTTTGTGACCTATATCCTTTTATTTATATACTTTACTCAATGTTCTGTTCAAAATGTGCTTGATGCCCTAATTTCTCACATCTTTGTTCACGCCCATTTTCCTCTGGTTTTTCTTTGTTTTGAGGTCTAGTAGAATATTTGTAGCAAGCTCCATATACAACTGCAACAGATATAAAGGAAGAGGATTATTCTGAATTGAATTTGTGGAGAAAAGTCATTTCACAGAGTAATACAAATAAATATTAGAATGCTTATCAGTTCTACTCAATAAATAAATATTTCACTTCTAAAAAAAAATAAAAAAAATAAAAGACAAAACCATTCAGTTATCTTCTCAGTTCACTTCAGTTGCTTAGTCGTGTCTGACTCTTTGCGACCCCATGAATTGCAGCACACCAGGCCTCCCTGTCCATCACCACCGCCCGGAGTCTACTGAAACTCATGTCCATCGAGTCGGTGATGCCATCCAGCCATCTCATCCTGTGTCGTCCCCTTCTCCTCCTGCCCCCAGTCCCTCCGAGCATCAGGGTCTTTTCCATTGAGTCAACTCTTTGCATGAGCTGGCCAAAGTACTGGAGTCTCAGCTTTAGCATCATACCTTCCAGTGAACACCCAGGACTGATCTCCTCTAGGATGGACCAGTTGGATCTCCTTGCAGTCCAAGGGACTCTCAAGAGTCTTCTCCAACACCACAGTTCAAAAGCATCAATTTTTCGGCACTTAGCTTTCTTCACAGTTCAACTCTCACATCCATACATGACTACTGGAAAAACCATAACCTTGACTAGACAGACCTTTGTTGGCAAAGTAATGTCTCTGCTTTTTAATATGCTATCTAGGTTGGTCATAACTTTTCCTTCCAAGGAGTAAGCGTCTTTTAACTTCATGGCTGCAATCACCATCTGCACTGATTTTGGAGCCCCCAAAAATAAAGTCTGACACTGTTTCCACTGTTTCCCCATCTATTTCCCATGAAGTGATGGGACCACATGCCATGATCTTAGTTTTCTGAATGTTGAGCTTTAAGCCAACTTTTTCACTCTCCTCTTTCACTTTCATCAAGAGGCTTTTTAGTTACTCTCCACTTTCTGCCATAAGGGTGGTGTCATCTGCATATCTGAGGTTATAGATATTTCTCCCAGCAATCTTGATTCCAGCTTGTGCTTCTTCCATCCTAGTGTTTCTCATGATGTACTCTGCATATAAGTTAAATAAACAGGGTGACAATATACAGCTTTGATGTACTCCTTTTCCTATTTGGAACCAATCTGTTGTTCCATGTCCAGTTCTAACTGTTGCTTCCTGACCTGCATGTAGGTTTCTCAAGAGGCAGGTCAGGTGGTCTGGTATTCCCATCTCTTTCAGAATTTTCCACAGTTTATTGTGATCCACACAGTCAAAGGCTTTGGCATAGTCAAAAAAGCAGAAATATATGTTTTTCTGAAACTCTTGCTGTTTTGATGATCCAGTATATGTTGGCAATTTGATCTCTGGTTCCTCTGCCTTTTCTAAAACCAGCTTGAACATCTGGAAGTTCACGGTTCACGTATTGCTAACGCCTGGCTTGGAGAATTTTGAGCATTACTTTACTAGCATGTGAGATGAGTGCAATGGTGTGGTAGTTTGAGCATTCTTTGGCATTGCCTTTCTTTGGGATTGGAATGAAAACTGACCTTTTCAAGTCCTGTGGCCACTGCTGAGTTTTCCACATTTGCTGGCATATTGAGTGCAGCACTTTCACAGCATCATCTTTCAGGATTTGAATTAGCTCAACTGGAATTCCATCATCTCCACTAGCTTTGTTCGTAGTGATGCTTTCTAAGGCCCACTTGACTTCACATTCCAAATTTCTGGCTCTAGGTGAGTGATCACACCATCATGATTATCTGGGTTGTGATGATCTTTTTTTTTTAAAATAAAAAATTTAAAAAATCTGTATATTTATTGTTACTGTGATCTTTATTCCCTTGTATGGATCCATATTTTGTCTTGGTTTTGTTTTATTTTCACCTAAAGAACTAAACTTTAATGTTTCTTGTAGTGCAGGCACATTGGTAATGACATCTCCAGGATTTTGTTAGAAAAAAATTTTATTTGTCCTTAGATTTTGGAGAATATGTTTGCTGGATATAGAATTCTAGGTCTGTAGTTTTTCCTTCAACACTTTAAAGATATCTTTCTATTGTATTCTTGCTTACCTAATTTGGATGACAAATCTGCAGTCTTTTTTTCTGTTCCTTTCTTTGTGTTTTTTTTTCCCCTCTTCTGTATCCTTTAAGCTTTCTTTTCTCTCCTTTTTTTAAAACTGATTTTCACCAACTCCCAGAAACCCTTTTCTGATTAATCCATTTCCACACCAAACATTATGTTGCTATAATGCTGTACAGATTTAGGTATATAGCTTTAAGTGTACAGATTTAAACATGATATTAATTTCTGTACAGATTTATAGTTTATAATTACCTTCAATTGTACTTCCTTGTGCTTTTCTTTACTAATTAAAGGATGTGCTCCCACAAAGAGTATGTGATTCTTGTCTCCTTTTTAGTAAATTCTCAATAAATGCTTATTAAATGAGCCTATGGTATAAAATGTCTAAACCACCTGGTAGAGCCAGTTTCTATTTAACTTGCCGTGGTCATTTTATTTTATTATTTGTCAATTTTATTTCTTTGTAGTCAAATTTCTCCTTCTTTTTAAAAGTTTATTTCTTCTAGCTTAGTGTATCATGAACATTATAAAAAAATTGCTCCCATTTCCCTTGAGTAAACAATCAAGTTACTCCTTAGATTGGACAACCAGAGTATTATAGTGATATTCCATAGTTTTTGGAGGGTGACCTAAACATAATCCTATGGAGAAATAGTTTACTGCTAAGTAGCAGTTGTTTTTTCAGTGATTTTTGAGGCCATATTAGATTGTCATTTTTGTTGACTGCAGAATTGATCTCTGTAAGTATCTGATACTTCAAAGAAGTTATATAATCTAGACCAGATTGGTTGATAATATATAATTGATAATAGATGAGTAATGAAAATATGCACTAGACCTCAGGTAGATACCAAATGAATTATATAACAAACTTTAATCATAGGATCATTTCTGAAAGAAAGGCAGTTTACTTTTTCCATAGTTACCCTGTGTACATCCCTTAAATTGAACCAATAATGTGACATTAATGACCTCTCTTTTCAGAAAAATGTCTCTTAATATATTAAATTAGTCCATCTCCAATCTTTATTTTATGTAAGTTTGCTTATCAGTCATTCTGTTAAACTATTTTGTATTGGAACCATTTTTCCATGTAAGTCCATATAGATCAGATAGTTTCAGATTTTCTTTTCATCTTTCAAAGTATTAAAAATAACATCATTTTAGTATCATTTATGTAGTTGAACATATATTTTATTTCTTGGTCTAGGTATAAAGTAAATTTATTCACTAGAGTGGGTACTAAGATAACTCTATGAAGAGACAGTTAATGACTGAAGTAAAGTCTTAATCAAAGACCATGACCAGCAGTTAAACTAACCCTGTCTTGAACACAAAGGACTGTATAGCAAGGCTGACTGTGATATGCCAGGGCAGTGTTCTGGGATTATGATCCAGATCATTGGTTCTGGATGCTAACATCTGAGAATGATTTCTTGATGGAGCATTTGTGACCTTGGAATTATGAGTTAGAATTTCTTTTCATGGGAAGGAAGTATAGGAGTGGGAGGGTAAGCAAATATCTTGTTAATAATTTGCTATAAAGATAGTTTATTACAGTTTAATATTAAACAGCTCAGGAGGCCCAAAATTTATCTCACTTGGTTCTAACTGGTGTTTCTGTCTGACACATGTTGTGAATCAGCTGTCCTTCCAACTTGAAAGAGCAGAGAGCTTGCTGACGCAACTCTTTTGTTCTGGGGAATTGTTTCCACTGTGTCTTCAAAAGCAAGGGACATTAAAAGCTTTGACTCATAGCAAGTTCTCTCCAAGTTGGTCACAGTTGGGGAGTTGAATGCGGGCTAAAGGAAGTGGGCTTGATGATTTCTTCTATATCCTGGACTTAAAAAAAAATTGAACATTTACTTTTTTGAGCTCTCTATTTAACTTTATGTGCTTAACAATCCTTTCTTCCCTCTTAAAATGGAATCAGAAATGTCACATGTGTTGGTGTTTTCCAGAGTTCTCTTTTCTTAGATCCTAGAGTTGCTTGGGTTTCTGCCCTTCCCCATAGTTGAATTACTTTTGTGAAAATATTCATATACCTACTTAACTAAGCAAAACATGAAAATGGAGGATTCAGTGACAAAATCATATCTCAGAAGATCTCAGACTAGAAAAAGGATTATGATTATAACAGGTAAAGTAAGTAGGATTCAGAATATCAACTGAATGACTATAGCAATATGTTAAAATGTGATTTTAACATATGTGATTTTAAACTCAGTGTACAGCGTGATATACCTGCCAGAACACTCAAGCATTATTTTTAGGCAGTTTTAATAGAGGCTGAGTAAGAAGTTAAAGGCGCTAAGTTTTAATTTCCTAGTTTGACCATGTTTGATTTGAAAATTGTTTGTATTTGAAGTGTACTTTCTGTGTATCATGTACTGTTTTGAATATTTTACTTATGCCATTTAATCTTTGCATAAGAACTGTATGAAGTGGTTGTTATTTTTATTTGCATTTTATAGATATGGAAACTGAAATAAAGAAAAGTTTAATAACTTTCCCAGGGTCACACAATTAATAACCAAGACTTGAATTCAGGAAGTTTGGCTTTGAAGCCTGTGCTCTTGACTACTGTACTATAAACACTGTCTGTATTGTTGCCTTTTAAGTATGTCGACTACTAGAATGTGTCCAGAGGGTAAAAGTCTGAATTGAAAGGCCTTATGTAGAATAGTTGATTAATTTGGATTGTTGAGTTTGGAGAAGGGAAGGGAGTGACCAAGGACTCATTTTTGGAGGCCCTTTGAGTGTAAAAATAAGATACATGATGAAAATTACAGGAAGACAAATTTTATTTTTTATAGGAACTTTGCAACACCTATTGAAATGAAACTGCTTACCTTGTAATGAGCTTCCCTTTACTAGAGATGATCTTCTGGAGGAGAATATGGCAACCTACTCCACTGTTCTTGCCTGGAGAATCCTATGGACAGAGGAACATGGTGGGCTATTGTCCGTAGGGTTGCAGAGAGTCGGACATGACTGAAACGACTTAGCACACATGCATACATGTGATAGAGAAGTTTAGAAAAAACTGAACTTGTGTCTGTGAATTAAGGCCAGTTATTTCTGAGGTTCCTTTTTTTCTGTACATTTCTATGTATCTCTATTAAATAGGGATCTTTCAAATGGGTTAATGTATACTGTCCTTAGCAAATGCTTCTATTAAAAAAAGACACAATATTGATTCCTGATGGAAACATGGTGTGAGAGCCTGCTTATGTTCTCATTTATTTTTGTCTAAAACATGAAGGTTTGTTGCAAATAGCTTTATGATGTTGGTAGGAAGTTCTTTGCATATCTGTTAGTGGTACAGGAAACAACAGAAAATGGCCTACTTTTCCAATTCACAAATCAAGTTTCTTAAATTGAGTAATAGATCAGAGGTTCCATCATAGTAACCATTGAGGCTCCCTTCTTCCCTGCCATATAAAGGATTATGAAAGAAGGTTAATTGGTGAGAGTTCATAGTTGTGATGGAAGGGCCCTGGGAAACTGCTATGTCAACTTGCAAATTAAAAATTTCAGGGTATCAAGTATATCTATGTTTTAAGTGTATTTTGAGGTGATGATCAGTTATGAGAAGATTAGAATATAGAAGAGATACTAAATTTTAGCAATTCTGGAATTCTGTGGTGGTCCAGTGATTAGGACTCCATGCTTCTATTGCAGCTGGCACGGATTCTATCCTTGGTTGGGAAACTAAGATTCCACAAGCTGAGCAGTACAGCCAAAAAAAAAAAAAATATCGATCTGTGGTGATTGCTTCTTGGGTTTGTAGGTGATAGATTATGGGAAGAAATTCTTGTTCTTTTTTTAAACATATTTTGAAATAACTATTAAAAACTAGGCCCCAGTTGCTCTGAAGTGTTTGTTCTTGTTTGTTTTTTATTTCAATTAATATTTTATTGAGCATCTGCTATGGAACAGGTACTATTGTAGACTTCTAAAAATACACCTCCTTTTTTCAATTATGTAAAAGCAATTATTGTAAAAGCAACGCAAGGAGACTTCCCTAGTGGTCCAGTGGTTAAGAATCTGCCTGACAATGCAGGGCACACAAATTCAATCCCTGGTCCAGGAACTAAGATTCCATATACCCTGGGGCAACTAATCCCATGAGCCACAACTACTGAAGCCTGTGCGCCTAGAGCCTGTGCTCTGCAACAAGAGAAGCCACTGTAAGAAGCCGGCGCACTACAACCCAAGTATAGCTCCTGCTCACTGCAACTGGAGAAAGCCCGTATGGCATCCAAGACCCAGCACAGCCAAAAAAAAATTTTTAAAGCAATACATGTTTTAGAAAATAAAAAATGTAGAAAAGTAGAAAGAAGAAAGCCACATTTGCCTTATTCAAACATTGCCATTTGTATTATTTTGGTGATTTTCTCTTCTGCCTCTTCTATCTTGTCCTCATCTTCCTGTGTCCCCTTTTCCTTTTCTTCCTTCTCATCCCTTTTCTTTTATCTTTTTCTTGATACAATTGTAGCAACCTGGGAAAGGTAAATGTTTTTGTTTCCTGGCAATGTCAGAAAGATTGCTTTATGTATGAAATAATGATAATAACAGTGGGATTATTTTTTTTAAAGATTTATTTATTTATGTTTGTAACATATAGTAATACATGTTACTATAATTTTGAGCTGGATTTATCATTTAATGTTCTGGGTGATATTGGTGTAATAAGATTTCCTAGACTCAATTGCTGGGTGGTTGAATGACTGACTTCTAATTTTCTTTATGAGTTGGTACTGTAAGTGACTTCTTTCACTCACATTCTTGAGCCATTGTTACAAACTTAGACATATACTTCAGACTTTTTTCACAACCGCAATTAGGCATAAATCAACTTAGTTGTTCCATATGATGTGTGGTAGGATTTCTCTTCATATTCCTATGATAAGCATTAAATCAAACACTTTATCCAGGTCAAAATAGAGTAATGAAAAATTGCTAAATAGCAGGACATTTAGCATTGCTCTGTTCAGCTTTCTGTGATTGTACATTACAGTGTCTATTTCTGGGTATGAGGCTGATGTTTATCATTATGATACAGAATTCTTGACTACTTTTATGTTCTACCATATACAAATCTTTAACAGACTCTATCCTGCCCTCCTCCTTCAAAAAAGAAAGTTTTTCCCAACAGATTTTTCTCTCCTTTGAGAGTTAGCTTTGTAATTTGGAGCATATAACCATGTTTGAGAGCTGTCTATTTCCATTGTTGCAATCTGGTTGTCCATGGTTTAATCATCAGTCATTAAGAAAGAAAGCAAAAAAAACCAAAATGGCTCCAGGCTGCTGAGTACCATAGAAAATTTCCACCTGGAAGCAATTTTTTTCCAAAAGCCCTTAGGGACTGCTGTCACCCTCCCCCTCTACTGGCAACAAGGGCTAGAAACACCAGTTCCCTTCAGAGCCAGGTTTTGTTGCAGTTTAATCATCTTCCTTCTCCTAGCTTCCAGAGAAGGTTTGAGGAAAGCTAGGGAAATAAATTATTCCCAGACACTTCTCTTCTATAGTAGATTTTCTTGAACCTTCTAAGTTCCTTCTTTTCTTCCTCTAACTCCTCCTTTTTCTGTTAAGCATTTTAGCTGAAGTACAAACTGTTTGCACTGCTAGAACTTGAATTTACTTTTGAAGCAAGAATGTTTATTATTAACTCTAGTGCTTGTCTTTGGAGAAGGTCTCAATATTCAAACATTTTGGGGCATTGCTTTAGGCCCTTTGTCACTTTATAATGTTTTCTCTGTGGGAGGTGGGCATTGTTCCAGGTATAAACCCTCAAGCAACTTGTGGTCCTGTCGGGGAGACGGACAAGTAAATAGATCATTACTGTATAGACTGCATTACCGTGTAGACTGCTCAATCTAGTGCCTGTTCAAAAACGTGAACAAATAAACATTTCAAAACAAAAGCATATCAGCTCAGCTTTCCATTGGTGAATGTCATTAGAGGTGATGCCCATTCATTTCTAGGATCATACTATGCGTTTGTTCAAGAAGAAAACAGGATGATAGTACTTCTGGTGAAATTTACCTCAGACCACACATGGGCTAATAGGACCAAGGACAGTTCACATTGCACAGTGTCACAGTGAGGTGTAAATGAGGATACTGTGGCTGTTAAGGAGCCACTTATGTCACTTCTTATCAAGGATAGGTCTGGGTGTTTCAACAGATTTTGTTTTTTCATTTTTAAAATTGAATTTTAAATATATTTCTTAAAAGTAGGCTATTACATGCTATAACAAGCTTTTAATGTAGTTGAAGTTGGCTTCTTTTTGGGAAAGTAACAGAAAAGTAACCTTCAGTATGAATCTTCAGAGAATGGACTCACAATCCTGTTTGGTGTAAATGTCTCAAGAGAGTGCAAGTTTAAATTCTTTCTGGTTTTATAAAGAGTTTCTTAGGTTCTGCCTAGTTGGTAACGAGGGGAGTTTCTATATCGGGTTAGAGTAATTGTAGTAGGAAAGGAGATCTTAGAGAGAGGGTGTGATGAGCTGAATCTTGAAGGATAAGGGGGAGTTTGCCAGCTAAAGTCATAGTAAGGAGATTGTGGGCAGAGAGGTTATATAGTACACTCAAGGAACTTTAAGCAGAGTTGTAAAGTGAGTGTGGGGAGTACTCAGAGGTAAATCTGTACATGGAGGTGTCTCATATTCTATGCTAGGGAATTTGGATTTGATCCTGAGGCAGGACTTAATCCTAAATTGTGGTGTGTGTTTTATGATCATATTTCATTTAAAGATTACTGTGAAAGAAGTATTAAACATGGAATTTTAGGGAAAGATGAAGAGGGAGGTGAAAACAGTTGCTCAGAAGAGAAATAATGACATGAGGCAAGGCGGTGGCAGGGGAGGATAGGGAGAAAGAGAAGCATAGAGAAGCTATTATGGAATTGTATTAGGAGGCCTTAGGGATTGATTAGTTGGAGGCAGGTGCAAGGTGGAGTGAAGTGTCAAGATTAATTTATGTATTTCTAGTTTGGGTAACTGGTTGGCTGGTGTTTGTTTTAGTTGAGATTGTGAGTATAGGAAGGACATGTAGCTTTGGGAAGAAAAGCTAATGGTCTGACTTTTGAGATGCACAGTTTGATATGTATTTGAGGATGAATGGTGGTTGAATATTCAGGTTTGTGGGATTTGACAGATATGCCTTGTTACTGATTTGGAAACCAAAGATGTTTAGTTAACAGTGAAAGCTAAAGTACTGATAGATGTCTCTTAGGGAGTTTGAAGAATGAGAAGAGGTGAAGTCTGAGCAGATACTGAGGGCCAGAAGGAAGAAGAATTATTGAAAACTGAGAAGGGGACTATAATAGAAACTCTGGGAGAAGATATTTCAGAAAGAAGAGACGGTTAGCAGTGGCAGATACAGAGAAGGAATCAAGCAAATGATGAATGGAAGAATGAATATTTGATTTGTCAGTCAGTAGGCTTTTACTGACCTTAGCAAGAATAGGTTCTTTGGGGTGATGTGGTAAGAAACAGGTATGCTGGGTTGAAGAGCAAATCTAATTTGAAGAAATGGAGGCAATGAGTATGGACTGCTCTTTTAAGAATCTTAACTGTGAAAGGAGAAAGAAGGAAAGAGAAAGGATTCCAGATTAAAGTTATTGGAAAAGAGATTTTAATTTAATAGTACTTCTTAAAAAAAAAAAGGGAGAGCCCAGTTGTTTTATTAAGAGGTGGCATGTTTTGTTAAGAAAAAGAAGTCAGTAGAACTGAAACATGAAAACTATAGACATTTAAAAATGTATTGATGGGGTAGAGGAAAAAGGAGATTTTTAGAATGTAGTATTAGTCTTAAAGTAAGGTAGACCATCTATTTTGTTGAGATCAGTTCAGTTCAGTCACTCAGTTGTGTCCGACACTTTGCGACCCCATGGACTGCAGCACACCAGGCTTCCCTGTCCATCACCAACTCCCAGAACTTGCTCAAACTCAGGTCCATCAAATCGGTGATGCCATCTAACCATATCGTCCTCTGTTGTCCCCTTCTGCTCCTGCCTTCATTCTTTCCCAGCATCAGGGTCTTTTCCAATGAGTCAGTTCTTTGCATCAGGTGGCCAAATTATTGGAGCTTCAGCATCAGTCCTTCCAATGAATATTCAGGCCTGATTTCCTTTAGGATGGACTGGTTTGATCTCCTTGCAGTCCAGGGGACTCTCAAGAGTCTTCTCCAACACCACAGTTCAAAAGCATCAGTTCTTCAGCGCTCAGCTTTCTTTATGGTCCAACTCTCACATCCATACACGACTACTGGAAAAACCATAGCTTTGGATGGACCTTTGTCGGCAAAGTAACGTCTCTGCTTTTTAATATGCAGTCTAGGTTGGTCATAGCTTTTCTTCCAAGGAGCAAGTGTCTTTTAATTTCATGGCTGCAGTCACCATCTGCCCTGATTTTGGAGCCCAAGAAAATAGGCTGTCACTTTTTCCATTGTTTCCCCATCTATTTGCCGTGAAATAATGGGACCAGATGACATGATCTTCGTTTTTTGAATGTTGAGTTTTAAGCCAGCTTTTTCACTCTCTTCTTTCAATTAATTGACATAGGAGTGTACAAATGTTAGGGTAGATGGAGACAGAGATAGACTTGTATATTGGAATGCAGAAGATTAAGAAGATTCATGCCTCATATGCCTGAATTTTCTTTATGAAATAGATGGCAAAGTCATTTACTGTGAGAGTAAATTGTAAAAGTGGAAGAATGAGTTGATAAAAGACACACCACATGTTGGAATGGTGCTAACAGTTCGTCTGTTTGTATAATTAGCTCCATCACTGTAAGCTTCTATATATTACTGTAGTTGAGTCCTGAAGAGAATGACAACCAGTTCTAAATGTTGATAGGTAGAGCTCAACAGAGAGGAGTGCCTTTCCTCTGTTGGGAGACTTATTTTGGTGAGGTGTATAGGTTTGTCTTTTTTATTTCTAGAATAATAACTTCTTTGTATCTTTTACTGACAGTGGGAAAACTTCAGCTCTTTCTCTGGATATTAATATTACCTGTTTGTCATCTCTCACTAGAGCTCCCATTAAACCCATCCTGTTCTCCATGTTCTTAAGCTTTCGTTAATGTTTTCTGCTATAGGTTGAGTGTTTGTGTCTCCCATCAAAATTCGTATGTTGAAATTCTAACTCCAAGGTGATGGTATTAAGAGGATTAATGTAGTACCTTTAGGGGTGATTATGTCAAGAAAGTGGAGGCTTCATGGACAGGATTAGTTTTTTGGGCCATTGTAAAGAGGCCCCAGAGAGCTTACTTGCCCTTTCAGCTCTGTGAGGATACAAGTTGGCTGCCCAGAAGAGAGAGCCCTTACCTGACCATGCTAACACCCTGATCTCAGACTTCCACCCTCCAGAAATGTGAGAGAGGAATTTTTTTTTGTTTATAAGTTACCCAGTCTGTGATATTTTGTATAGCCACCCAACAGACTAAGACATTTTACATCTTTTGTCTTTGTGCTACATTTTATGTAGGTTTTACATATACTTTCTAGTTAAATATTATCCCTTTCCACTTATTAAATTTTTAAATATCAGTAATTATAACTTTTATTCCAAAAGTTCTATCTTTTTCAGTGTGTGTTTTTGTTTTGGTAGTTCCCTCATATTTCTTTAAATGTATTAAATGTTTATTTTTAACTTATACGTATTTATTTTCAAGTCTTTGCAAGTCTAATTCTGTTATTTTTGTTGATTCTTATTTATCATGCTTTGTTTCTTTGTGTGTTTCATGGTTTTTGATATTTGAGTTCAGCTCAAAGGAATGTTATTTGTGACACTAATTAGAACTATGACTTAAGATGTATTCCTCTAGACAAGCTTTTCCTTTTCTTCAGTCAGTTTTCTGGGGATACTGACAACCAGACTGGGACTACTTTTAAAATAAAGTCTCAGTTTGAGATATCTTAGAATACACAGGTAATAGTCTGAATATGAGCCCTCCTTTTGGGTAAGAAGGGCCAGCTTGTGGCTTCAAATTGTCCCAGGAGTCCATCCCCCCACTTCCCTAGCCAAAGCAAGTAAGTTTCCTTTCAACCTTCTTTTATGGGGAAGAATTTTTCTACACCTTTAACTAAGGGTGTAGCCCTTGGGTATCTTGGCTTTATTAATTTGGAGGCCTCTTACTGGACTCTCTGTCTCTTGTGGGCCCTAGGTTTTGTCTCTTGTTCTCTAGATGGCTATAAAATAGAAGCATTAGGTTATAAGGGACTGGACTTGTTCCAGTTTTGTTTCAGTCTCTGGAAATCTTATTTTCTTTTTTTGCTTAGTCATGCACTAGAAAAGATTTAGAAACTTAATCCAGCAGTTTTAGAAGTTTCGTAGTAGATATTTTTCATGGTATATTTAGTCTTGCGTATTGTTTGTGGAACTTTATCCTGTTTTGCCTACTTAGTCGCCATCATTTTTTAGGATGGAAACTATTCTGAAACCTTTTATCCATCTTCCTTTCAGGGTCCTCATTGCTTAATGAGTCTTAAATTGTGGTCAGTTTTGGCCATGGTGTGCAAAATTGGACCAGGAATTGAATGTTATGTTGCCAAGTCAGGTTCTTTTCTTAGAAAATCAGAAAAGTGTGTGTGTTTTGTGTGTGTGTGTGTATGACCACGCTCATACATGCAGCATACACACTATGTAATATACCTATATGTGTATATGATGTGTACCTTCGTAGGTATAATAAATATTTACAGATGACATACACATTTATAAATGATGTCAGATTTATTAATGTGGGCCTAACAAAATTCAACCAACCAAGTTTCCCAGAATCACTAAAGCATGGAATTTTTCAAATTTTCAAATTTTTCTGGGAAACTTGGTTGGTTGAATTTTGTTAGCTCACATTAAATCTCCATGCATAAGGAGACCGGGACTATTCACTGGAGTGTTTCTAATACCCACCCTGCATTAATTTGTTTTTCGCTATGAATACCTTTATGATCCTTGTCATTGAATGATAATTTTAAGTGTGGAGAAGCTGAAGCATTTCTTCAATTAATAGGCAGTCTTTTAAAATATTTTCAGAGCTCTTCAGAGTAATTACTTAAATACTTAAATCTTTTGTAAAGGATCTTGAAGAGTTTTACTAATATACCCTAAATCCAGACAATTATGATAGTGGTAGACAGTGAGTGAGTCAGTAGTTTTATTTAGTTCCAACTTTGCATGTTTAAGTGTTAAATTTGACACTTTGAATTCCATGCAGTGAAACTGGAGCTTATCTACTGATGTTAATTATAACCCAGTATTTACCAACTGTATTACCACTCTACTTTCAGCAGCTTTCCAGTTTAGATTCAATCAGTATAACCAGGCCATAGTTGGAGTATTTGTTTCATTTGACAGCAGTATCTAAAATCCAACTTTTAGCTGCCAGATGTTATGACCACCACTGAAAACTACAATGGGATAAGTCTTATTACACTTAATACAAATTGATACAGAGGCCAAGATGAAGGCACTAACATGCCCTGTAGTGCCTTTATGTTTTCAGTTACTTGTGCTGATTAATTGTTCCAGCAGTGTGACATCATCCTGGTAGTAGTTAGAGCATTCTTCATATCCTTACTTTGGAATTTCCTTGCTTTCATTTCAAGGCTGTATATTGTCACCCTGCTTGTTTAACTTATGTGCAGAGCAGAGTACATTATGTGAAATGCTGGGCTGGATGAAGCACAAGCTGGAATCAAGATTGCTGGGAGAAATATCAATAACCTCAGATATGCAGATGACACCACCCTTATGGCAGAAAGTGAAGAAGAACTAAAGAGCCTCTTGATGTAAGTGAAAGAGGAGAGTGAAAAAGTTGGTTTAAAACTCAACATTAAAAAAACAAATATCATGGCATCTGTTCCCATCACTTCATGGCAAATAGATGGGGAAACAATGGAAAAAGTGACAGACTTTATTTTCTTGGACTGCAAAATCACTGCAGATGGTGACTGCAGCTGTGAAATTAAAAGACTCTTACTCCTTGGAAGAGAAGCTATGACCAACTTAGACTGCATATTAAAAAGCAGAGACATTACCTTGCTGACAAAGGTCCATCCAGACAAAGCTATGGTTTTTCCAGTAGTCGTTTATGGATGTGAGAGTTGGACCATAAAGAAAGCTGAGCACTGAAGAATTGATGCTTTTGAACTGTGGTGTTGGAGAAGACTCTTGAGAGTCCCCTGGACTGCAAAATCAAACCAGTCAATCCTAAAGGAAATATTCATTGGAACGACTGATGCTGAAGCTGAAGCTCCAGTACTTTGGCCACCTGATGCAAAGAACTGACTCATTGGAAAAGACCCTGATGCTGGAAAGGATTGAAGACAGGAGGAGAAGGTGACAACAGAGGACGAGATGGTTGGATGGCATCATGGACTCAATGGACATGAGTTTGAGCAAGTTCTGGGAGTTGGTGATGGACAGGGAAGCCTGGTGTGCTGCAGTCCATGGAGTTGCAAAGAGCTGGACACGACTGAGGAACTGAACTGAACTGCTTTCATTAGTTTATTTCCTGAGTCTGTTGTTGATTTGACTGATGTTTTGTGACAAGGTCCCTTTCTCCATTTTTCTGTGCTGTTTAACCAATACCAGGTTTTTAGTAGGCTCTATGGCTAAGTGCCATTTGAAAGTTCTCCATCCTGTTTTCATCCCTTTGAAAATAGCCTTCATAGAAGTGGGTTTCCTTCCTGCCTTGCGGGAGAGTTCCATCACAACTTCTTTTGGTTGCATGGGCTATCTTGGTGAAGTCAGTTGTATACCTTGGTATCTGCAAGAGTGGGAAAAGGATTTGAATGTATTTGATCTGCTGTGAATGTACAAAAACATTTGATTGTGGTCTTCAACTTAGATCTCATTTATTAGTATATCCTTCCCCTGTCATTGATGATAATATACAGTGATCTTCTTTCACCTTTTGCAATCAGGGCATTCAAATTACCTTAGTAAGTTCTGAATTAAATTGATAGACAAACTGAAGTAAGGAAGGGAAGGAACTTTAAACTCCTCTTGACCTCCTGCAGTTTCTCTTGCAACATCATGCTCAGATCTGTTTTTCCATTTTATTTTTAACTTTTGGAATAAACAAGAAATACTAATGATGCTTTTATGGAGCTTAATGAGAAGAAAATGTTTCATGACTAAAACCATGACAGAAGTTAAAAAAACATATATATGAAAAAGAAAAGAACAAACCAAACTCTGAATTTTTTTCTTGGATTAATCAAAAACAAAAGCAAAATGTTTAGTCCTTTGTGTCTTGAAGTTCTCTTTGGTTCTGAAAACATCTCGATAGATAAACTTTGTTTGATATGGTACTCTTTTGTATCCATCTTTGAGGCAATCAGAAACCTACATCTTAGTTTCCTACCCTTCCTTCTCTTCTCTGTTTTTAGCATATATGGAGGGTTTCCTCTATGCCAGTCTCTGTGCTATTAGCTGGAGAAAAAATGGGTAAGACACGATCTCAGCCGACAAGGAGATTAACCTTTTGGTATGGGGAAATTGACAAGTGAATGATAATCAGAGTATAATTAAACAAGTTCTGAAATGGCATTAATAACAAAAGAGAAACACATAACAGAGTCTGGGTTTAGAGAACGTTTCTCAGTAAAAGAAAGGTGCAAGCTGAGATTTGAAGAGTGAATTGGGAGTTAGCCCTTAACTAAGAAGAAAATGGGGAAGAGCAATCTAGGTCCTGGAAACAGGATTCCTTAGCCATATTTAGACTTTGGCTGCTGGTTGTTTTTTTTTGATTTGCCTGCTACCTTTGAAGAATGAACAGTGGTAAGCATTTAGGATACTTTCCTTTGCGAGTAGCAGACTATTAAGACAAAGTGGAAATAGGAAGTTTTCCTTAAAATAGAAAATTTCTTATTGCACATAACAGGAAGACTGGAGATAGGACTATTTCAGGTTCATCATTTAAGGACCAGTTGTTTTCTATCTTTCCTTTTTGGAATTATCAAGTTATTGGCAATATCTCCTCTCATCTCGGGATGGTTACTGCATCCCAAAGCATTATACAGAACAATTTTCAAAGTAGAAAAAAGAAGTTTCTTATCCTGCATCCTTCAGGAAAGAAGCCTTTCTTTGGATCCTCACTCCCAAACTTCCTTTTACTTCCGTCAGTGAGTTGTGTCATCTGTTAATTGGTCACTGACTAGGGGAATTAAATTACTGTACTGGTCTAAATTATTAATAGTATTTACCTCTTGCAGTGGGCTTCCCAGGTGCCTCAGTGGGTAAAGAAGCTGCCTGTCATGCAGGAGATGCAGCAGACACTGGTTCGATCCCTGGGTTGGGAAGGCCCCTGGAGGAGAGCATGGCAACCCACTCCCGTATTCTTGGCTAGAGAATCCCAGGGCAGAGCAGCCTGGCAGGCTGCAGTCCATAGGGTTGCAAAAGAATGGGGCATAATTGAAGTGACTAAGCGTGTGTGCACACACCTCTTGCAGTAGGATGGAAAGGTGAAATACCAGAAAAATTGGGACTTTTCCAACAGGAAGAAGAATGGAATAGTTGTTGTGTGGGCACAGCTAATACATAACTGACTCATCTTAAAGTAGAAGTGTGTATGTGTCTCTTAAAAACCATGCTTCATATTGCATTGTCAGGCTTCGTATTGCACTAGTTTTTCCTTTCCTTTTTTTTTTTTCTTTTTTTTTTTGGGAGGAGTCGGGCCCAGGTGTATCAGTAACAGGCAATATAATTTTGATTAAGGTGTTTAAGTTTTCTTGATTTCAGTTTCCTCTGTTGTACAATAAAGGCTTTGTATTCCATTTCCAAGACCTCTTTCAGCTCTAATGTTTTAGGGGTCCATGTGACTTTCTTGCTGTCCTTTGCTGTAAAAGGAGACAGACTGATGTACTACAGAGAATAACTCTCTAGGAGTGTGGATTTGGCAAGTCACTTCATCTTCTTGGATTTTAGGTTCTTCAGAATAGAATAATGTCTAATTTATAAGGTGCCTAGGATTTACATGAGATAACATATGCTCATTTCATTGTATTTATTTTTATGTTTTGACAAACAAGTGGAAGTTGATATAGGCTGTCACAAGTGATATAATCCTCTTATGATTCAGTACTTGGGAATAGATATTTTTGTTGAATAGAATTCCTGAAGTGTTTTATTTATAAGTTAAAAAAATCTCTGTTAATTTAGGTACAGTGTTTAGAAGTATGTGTCAGATATGGACATTAGGATGAAACATTTTAGTTTTTGCAGAAGCCTGTGGTTTATTTGGGATTTTTTTGGAAACGACTGTACAAGGCAGTATTTATGAAGTGAATAAAAATTTAGGCTATACAAAGTTGCTAGTTTCCAAGCGTATCTTCTTGTTTAACTTTCACTAGGTACCAGAATATTTGTTGGATCATCACAAATAATTAAACCTGTGGTGCAGTTTATTTTGTAGTCTTATTTAACTATGACACACCTAAGGCCCACATGTCAAAAGCATATAACTTTGTTTTTAAGATTCTACTTTCTATTAGAAATGGACATTTAAACATTAGAGTACTTTATATACAATATCATTTAATAGCAAGTTATATGACTTTGGCTAGCAAGTATTATAGAATATAGTTTTAGATTTTTAAGCAGTCCTTTGCTTGGTCACGTCAAATTTTAAAGAATGTTAAAAATGGGCCATCACTAGATGGCAGTCTTTCTCCAGTTTTAATTCATTTATTGCACGGAAGGGAAATATTCTTTGTTCAAGTTCAATGTTGATTACCAGTATTAGGTTAATTTCAGGTGATCTATGGCCTTTCCAGAATTTAAGGCTTGTTATTTTTGTTTTCAGCATTTTATATCTGATGGCTGATTAGCACCAAGTCTGAGATATGTGTGAAATGCTGATGTAAGCTGAACTGTTAGGTACTGATCTATAATTTTAATTGCCTTTTCCTATGTTAGGCAATTTGAAACAAACTCTTAGGTTTTTAACCCCTTGATAACCAGATGAAAACTATGGATATTTCCCTAAAAACTTATATATATGTGCTTCTTCCTATACACACAAAATCCACATAAAATCTGGAAATTGTGCTTTTCCAGTTGTGTACTCATGGAACACATGTTAATTAAACACAGTCCAAAACTCCTGTTTTAAGTGTAGGTTTTACATTTTATTCTAACTTTTTAAATTCTCAAGATACTCAGGAGATCCACTATATAAGCCTTTCATATTATTCAACATTATTATAATTAAGAGAGTATTAGACTCATAAAGGCCCTAAAACAGGAGAAACAGGTGGGGCCCTAGTGATAAGGATGTAGAAAATACATTAACTCTTTACATTGTTCTGAAAAATGTTTGATGTTTACATTATTATGACTGGACTTGAAAGTGGAATTGAATTGTAGAAATTTAGAGCTAGGCTGATGCTAAAAAGAATTTCTAGTTGATTGTTTCCTATTTCCTAAATAAGAAAGCTGAGTGTCATAGAATTAACTCCTAGTTGATCACATTGCTAAACATCAAGACCACAGAGTCAAGGCAGCTAAAATCCACTTTTCCTTTCTTTCCTTTATACTTTTTAAAGTAGAAAGTTCAGGGATCCAGGGAGGCACTCTTAACATAAATTATGAACTTATTAACTTTGAGATTTTCTTCTCCTTGAGGTTGTCTTTTGCATATTACTGTAGATCTTTTGAGGGAGAACAATAGAAAGGAGTTTTACATTGTATAAGAAAGTATACTTACTACTTAAAAGTATTGTTTGTTCAAGATATAACTGAATTTGAAACCAAGAGGCTTGTCTCAATATTGAGTAATAATCTTCTTACGCCATTTAGATGGTTGGATTTTCAGTGGTTTTTTCTCTTCTTCAAATGGCAAGGAACACTGGTGCCTTTACATGGAAATCTTTCTTTTTCTTTCCTTTGGAAGGGGAACAGTTAGGCTTGTTTGAGGTTAGTTGAAATGACAATAGTTGATTCTGTCATGTGTTTTCCAGGTAGCTCCTTTAGGCATTTTAATTGTTTTAATTGTCAAAGCAGGGGTTGTTTATAATTTATTTGAAGATCTCTTCCTTTTATTTGTTCATAAATAAATAAATGTTCAGAATTTTTACTGGAATCCAAACTTGTATATGTATTATGTTCTGTGATTACTGCTGAGTTTTGGGCAGTGGAGCTGATTTGCTGAATCAGGTTGGTGATCTGGTACCTACAAGTGATTATGTGCTGTGTGTGCTCAGTCGCTTCAGCTGTGTCTGACTTTTTGTGACCCTATGGACCATAGCCTGCCAGGCTTCTCTGTCCGTGGGATTCTCCAGGTATGAATACTAGAGTGGGTTGCCATGCCCTCCTTCAGGGGATCTTCCCAGCCCAGGGATTGAACCTGCATTTCTGCATTGGCAGGCGGGTTCTCTACCACTAGCGCCACCAGGGAAGCCCAAATGATTATAGAACCAGAAAATGTTGGTAATGAGCAAAAGTGTATTTGTTGAATAAATGTCAGAAATCGAAGAGTTCTTAGGGATAATGTTCTTTCTAGGTGGCACTAGTGGTGAAGAATCTGCCTGCCAGTGCAGGAGATGCAGGAGACACAGGTTTAGTTCCTGGGTCAACGAGATCCCCTGAAGAAGGAAATGGCAATCCACTTCAGTGTTCTTGCCTGGGAAATCCCATGGTTGGAGAAGCCTGGTAGGCTACAGTCCATGGGGTTGCAAAGAGTTGGACACAACTGAGCGACTAAACAACAACAGAGACAACAGTAGTCATTCATTTAGTAGGTGACTGTTTACTTACTACCTATTACTTATCTGGCATTGTTTTAGAGATAGAGGTGAATATGGCAGACAAAGTTGTTGCCCTGGTGCTTACAGTCTAATTGGGATGGGTTGGGGGGAAGATAACAAACTGGATGATGAGAAGGAGAAAATTGTTTGAAGATACAGGGAATGAGTGTTACTAGCATATTAACAGTAAAAACAAAATGCTTGAGGCAGGAAGAGACTAAAAAAAATCCTCTGTAGCGGGAGCATAGAGGATGGAGGAAGGCAAGGCTAGAGGTGTGACTTAGGGAGAAATAGTGTTAGAGAAATAATCAGAGGCTAGATTATTTGGAATGTTATAGGCCATGATGAGGATTTATTACTTTTATTCCTTTTGTAAAGAGAAGAAATCAGAGAGTCCGACTCTTGTGACTCCATGGACTGTAGCCTGCCAGGCTCCTCTGTCCATGGGATTCTCCATGTTAGAATACTGGAGTGGGTTGGCATTCCCTTCTCCGGAGGGTATCCCCAACCCAGGAATCAAATCCAGGTCTCCTGCATTGCAGGCAGATTCTTTACCCACTGAGCTATGAGGGAAGCCCTTTGACTAACACAAACAGTAGGGTAACATCTGAACTACTGCTTCATAATGGCCATTCTTACTGCTGTGTGGAGTATCTCCTTTGGAACAAGAAGTAGCGGGAGTGAGGGGTGCCGAATGGAGAGCTTTAGGAGGCTATTGCTTTGGTCCAGTGAGCCAGGGATAGACATTTAGACTAGGGTTTTTATTGGAAATGGTGGGATGGTGGTTAATTTTAAGATATGCTTTGGAGGTTAACTTGTCAGGACTTACTAGCAGATTGGATGAGGTGTTTGATGGAAAGAGCTGCATTGGGAGGGATTCCTGCATTTGGATATTTGCCTTGGGCAGCTGGATATGCCATTAGCTGTGACGGGTAGCTGAGTGGTAGGGAGCTTTTGAGAGGATCAAGTCTGGGAGTGGAGATAGTTTGGTGATAGATGATTTTTTTCTATGTTAAAATTCAAGATGATTGAGTTGTTAAATAGTAGCTAGGCATTTGAGCCTCGTGCCCAGAGAAGTGCTCAGAATTGAAGGTATAGATTAGGAAGTCTACCACTGTAGTAGATGGCATATGTTATAAAGACGTGGGATTAGCTGTCATTTCTTGGTGAGAGAGCACAGGTAGGTGAGAGAAGGGCTTTTTGGAATATTTAGAAAAAGAGGAGGAAGAGCCCAGGAAGGAGGTTGAGAGGCATGTCAGTAAAATGATGAAAGCCACTTAGTGTGGCATCACTGAAGTCTAGAGAAAAGAGTGTTTCCAGAAGGAAGACATATTAAACCATAGAAAATGCTGCCATTAGGTGCAGTAAGATGAATGCTAACTATTTGGAGGTGCGGAGGTAGAAAGAAATTTTACTGGGAAGAGGAGCAGCGACATAAGATGGTGGCTGGAGGGAAGTGAGTAGGTAAAGATGGATTTCGTAAAGTCATGTTTATATATGCATGAGAATGATTTATAGATCGAGTGGAAGAGATATATAATTCAGGGTAGGAATAAAAGGGGATAATTGCAGGAGTAAAGTTCTTAGAGACAACAAGAATGACTAGATAAACACTTGAATTTTTATTGTTACAAGAGGGTGGACAGAACAGGCGTTTTAAATGTAAGCAGGTTGGTTGAGAGGCGATGAAACAATACATATATGTTATATATAAATAACATATATATACATTTCTGTGAAATACAACTGAAAGTGACAGAGAGGTGTACATTTCAGGAGTGGAGAAAGCAAGGTTTTCACACATTTTAGAGACTACAAAGTGATTTTTTTTGGTGGTGGTATTGGGTGGGATAATTTTAATATTATTATCTACTGATGTTTGGCTGCCCAATTTAAATTTGTCATCAGATATAGCTGAACTGAGTTTAGCAGCACAGCTATGTGATTTCTCTCTAGCAATGTCAGCTTCTTGAGTATAATCTTGGAGTAAATGTATAGTTGGGTTTTTCCAAAATTAAGTTTTTCTAGATAAGTTTAACTGAGAAAGAAAGGTACAGAGGAGTTATAATTCAGTCCTTTTATGCTGAGAATTCTATGATGATTACTGTCAAACACTTAAATATTTTTCAATAAATAAGGAAGTAAAAATTTAAATTTTCCTAAAAAAATTCATCAAGCATTGGGATAACATTAATACAATTGAATTACTCTGTGGTTTATGTAACTTAAACATCTGTTTTCCAAATATATTTGCTTCTGGGTTTGTAATTTTGTTTCTCTTTCTTAGGTATAAATCTGTGTGTAATCTTCATGGCATTTTTTTTTTTTTTTTGTGAAAGGTCTGTCTATGATGGTGAGGAACATGGACGATTCATGGAGAAGCTGGAAACTCGCATTCGCAATCACGACCGAGAAATTGAGAAAATGTGCAACTTTCATTACCAGGGCTTTGTGGACTCTATAACAGAACTGCTGAAAGTGAGAGGAGAAGCCCAGAAACTCAAAGTGAGGAGGCGCTTTTCTCTGTCTCGGGGTTTGGTTAACATGAAAAGAGTAGGGAATGCGTTACAGGTTACATATTCGTGGTAAAGATTTTTGAATAGTAAGAAAGGGAATTGTACTGAAACATAGATAGTTGGGATTACAGCTTTTAGCTGAAAAGGATACTCTTTTAAGTTAAGATTAATTGGGGATAACTACATGTGGATGAGAGCTAGTAATAAGAATCAGTTTCTTCCAGACAGAAACTTAATTGATCCTTCAAGTCATCTGTCTACTTCCTTGCTAGATAAAACCCGTCACCATTGAATGACAGGATTGCAAGCCATGGCTGCAGAAGGCTTTGAGTCATGGCCACCTGAGGCAGAGGAAAAGAAAATTGTGATAGTCGTGGAGGGTCTTCTACCAAAGTATGGAAGTTCTTTCTTGATAGGACTAATTCAAGTTCAGGAGAGAGGGTAGCTGTATTGGTTTTGTCCCTGGCACAGCAAATTTCCTTATCTTGGGTAACTGATTTTGCTACAGAAATACTACTGTGTTTGATTATGGGATGCTGTCTTAGTGCCTTTTGGGGGGTGTTACATAATAAACAATATGTACCCTATTAGCTCAATAAAATCACCCAAATTCTGAAGTCTAAATCACAGTGGGCTGCAAGGTTTCAAATAGGAATTTATGGACGTGTATAGAAACTATCCAGTAATTATAAGAAATATAATGTTACAAGGAAAATCAAGTCTCTCTTTTTTAGCCTTCTCAGTGGCTTTCTTCACTCTACCCTTCAAAAATAGCAAATCTTCTTATTTGTTGTTAATGTTCTTTAATGCTTAACTAGTTTAATTGAAATTAAGTTAGATTCCTTTCCCAGTTAGCTTACCAAATTTAATTTCAGGTGAACTAAAAAGTGAAATGTAAAAAATAAAACCATAAAGAAACAAGTAGAAAATAGAGATGAATATTTATGTGATTTTGGGGAGTGAGGAATGCATTTCTAAACACAATTCCTAAGCTAGAAAGAAAATATTGATAGATAGGACGACAGTACAGTGAAAGAACTTTCTATATACAGGTTAAAAATGTAAAGGTAAATAATAAAATATTTACAAATACATATGACAAATGATTGATATCCTAACAGAAAAGATCTTTATAAATTAATAGGAAAAATATGAACACTAATAGAAAGCAGGAATGCTTGTTAATGTACAGCTTACATACAAAGAAATAGAAGGGAACTCTACAATTATTATTTACAATTTAATTATTTAGAAATAATTAAATGAATATGAATTTAAACAATAAAGTGCCACCTAATAAAATAACAAAAATGAAACAAATGTTAATTAAAGTTGGAGATGATACCTATCAACTGGGGAATGCCTGGTTGGAGTGGAGACTGTTACACCTTTTAAGGGGAGCAGTTTTATATATCAGTACTGAAAACTTCTCATGGATCACTGCCTTGTGATCACCATGGATCACCATGGTGAACGCACTTGTGTAACTCAATGAAGCTGTGAGCCATACTGTGCGGGACCACCCAAGATGGACGGGTCATAGTGGAGAGTTCTGAACAAATGTGGTCCACTGGAGGAGAGGATGGCAAACCACTCCAGTATCCCTGTTATGAGAACCCCATGAACTGTATAAAAAGGTAAAAAGATATGACACCAAAAGATGAGCCCCCCAGATCGGAAGGTGTCCAATATGCTACTGGGAAAGAGCAGAGGGCAATTTCTTATAGCTCCAGAAAGAATGAAGCAGCTGGGCCAAAGTGGAAACGATGTTCACTTGTGGATGTGTCTGGTAATGAAAGTAAAATCCAATGCTATAAAGAACAGTATTGCAGAGGAAACTGGAGTGTTAGGTCCATGAATCAAGGTAAATTGAACATGGTCAAGCAGGAGATGGCAAGAGTAAACATCGATATCTTAGGAATCAGTGAACTAAAATGGACAAGAATGGGCGAATTTAACTCAGATGACCATTATTATATCTACTACTGTGGGCAAGAATCCCTTAGAATATATGGAGTAGCCCTCATAGTCAACAAAAGAGACTGAAATGCAGTACTTGGTTGCAACATCAAAAACAGCAGAATGATCTTGGTTCATTTCTAAAGCAAACCATTCAACATCACAGTAGTCTTAATTCTGTGCCCAGCCACCGATGCTAAAGAAACTGAAGCTGATCAGTTCTATGAAGACCTAGAAGACCCCCTAAAACAAACACCAAAAAAATGTTATATTCATCATAGGGGATTGGAATGCAAAAGTAGGAAGTTAAGAGATACATGTAGTAATAGGCAAGTTTGGCATTGGAGTACAAAATGAAGCAGGACAAAGGGTAGCAGAATTTTGCCAAGAGAATACACTGATCATAGCAAACACCCTTTTTCAACAACACAAAAGAAGACTTTACACATGGATATCACCACATGATCAATACCAAAATCAGATTGATTGCGTTCATTGCAGCCGAAAATGGAGAAGCTCTATACAGTCAGCAAAAATAAGAGCTGGAACTGACTGTGGCACAATTCATCAGGTCCCTATAGCAGAATTTAGGCTTAAACTAAGGAAAGTGGGGAACCCACTAGGCCAGTCATGTATGATCTAAATAAAGTCCCCTACGATTATAGGGAGGTTACAAGTAGATCTGGTAGACAGAGTTCCTGAAGAACTATGGACAGAGCTTCCTAATATTATACAAGAGGTACTGACCAAAACTATGCCAAAGAAAAAGAAATGCAAGGAGGCAAAGTGGTCATTTGAGGAGGTTTTGCAAATAGCTGAGGAAAGAAGAGAAGCTTAAGGCAAGGAAGAAAGGGAAAGGTATAACCAACTGAATGCAGAGTTCCAGAGAATAGCAGGGAGAGACAGGAAGGCCTTATTCAATGGACAGTGAAGAGAAATAGAAGAAAACAACAGAAGGGGAAAGACTAGAGGTCTCTTGAAGAAACTAGGGTTATCACAGGAAAATTTCAATGCAAAGATAAGCATTATAAAGGACAGAAACGGTTAAGACCTAGTAGAAGCAGAAGAGATCAAGAAGAGATGGCAGGAGTACACAGAAGAACTATACAAAAAAGGTCTTAATGACCTGGATAACCATGATGGTGTGGTCACTCACCTAGAGCCAGATATCCTGGAATGTGAAGTCAAGTGGGCCTTAGGAAACACTGCTGCCAATAAAGCTAGTGGAGGTGATGGAATTCCAGTTGAGCTATTTCAAATCCTAAAAGATGATGCTATTAAAGTGCTGCACTCAATATGTCAGCAAACTTGGAAATCCCAGCAGTGGCCACATGACTGGAAAAGGCCAATATTCACCCCAGTTCCTAAGAAGGGCAGTACTAAAGAATGTTCAAATTACTGGACAGTTGCATTCACTTCCAATGCTAGTAAGGTTATGCTCAAAATCTTTAAAGCCAGGCTTCAGCAGTACTTGAATCAAGAACTTCTAGATGTCCAAGCTGAGTTTGGTAAAGGCAGAGAAACAGGGATCACATTGCCAACGTTCACTAAATCATAGAGAAAGCAAGGGAATTCCAGAAAAAAACATCTATTTCTGATTCATTGACTATGCTAAAGCCTTTGACTATGTGAGTCATAGCAAACTGGAAAACTCCTAAAGATGTGAGAATACCAGACCATCTTACCTGTCTCCTGAGAAATGTGTTTGTGGGTCGAGAAGCAACAGTTAGGACCTTATATGGAACAACTGACTGGTTCAGAATTGAGAAGGAGTGAGACAAGTCTGTATATTGTCACCCTGTTTATTTAACTTATATTCAGAACACATCATGCGAAATGCTGGGCTGAATGAGTTATAGGCTGGAATCCAGATTGCTAGGAGAAATATCAACAATCTCAGATACGCAGATGATACCACTCTAATGGCAGAAGGTGAAGAGAAACTGAAGAGCCTCTTGATGAGGGTGAAAAAGGAAAGTAAAAAAGCTGGCTTAAAACTCAATATTAAAAAAACTAGGATCATGGCATCTGACTCCATCACTTCATGGCAAATAGAAGTGGAAAACATGGAAGCAGTGACAGATTTCCTCTTCTTGGGCTTTGTTTATTTATTTATTTTTTAATTAATTAATTAATTTTACTTTACAACATTGTATTGGCTTTGCCATATATTGACTTGAATCTGCCATGGGTGTACATATGTTCCCCATCCTGAACCCCCCTACCACCTCCCTCCCTTCTTGGGCTTTAAAATCACTGCAGATGGTGACTGCAATCATGAAATTGGAAGACATTTGCTTCTTGGAAGGAAACTATGACAATCCTAGACAGTGTACTGAAAAGCAAAGACATCACTTTGCTGACAAAGGTACATACAGTCAAGGCTATGGTCTTTCCAGTAGTCATGTACTGATGGGAGAGATGGACCATTAAGAAAGCAGAGCACCAAAGAATTGATGCTTTCAAACTGTGGTGCTGGAGAAGACTCTTGAGAGTCCCTTGGACCACAAGGAGATTGAACTAGTCAGTCCTAAAGGAAATCAACCCTGAATACTCATTGAAGGACTGATGTTAATGCTTGGGCCACCTGATGCGAACAACAGATTCATTAAAAAAGACCCTGATGCTGGGAAAGACTGAAGGCAGAAGGAGAAGAGGACGACAGAAGATGAGATGGTTGAACGGCATCACTGATTCAATGGACATGAACTTGTGTACACTCTGAGAGATGGTGAGGGACAGGGAGGCCTGGCGTACTGCAGTCCATGGGGTCGCAAAGAGTTGGACATGACTTGCCAACTGAACAACAACAACTGAAAACTGCAAACAGCAACAAATGAAAACATCAGTCAGCTCAGTCAGTTCAGTCACTCAGTCACGTCCGACTCCTTGTGACCCCATGAATCGCAGCACGCCAGGCCTCCCTGTCCATCACCAACTCCTGGAGTTTACCCAAACTCATGTCCATCGAGTCAGTGATGCCATCCAGTCATCTCATCCTCTATTGTCTCCTTCTCCTTCTGCCTGCAATCCCTCCCAGCATCAGGGTCTTTTCCAGTGAGTCAGCTCTTCACATGAGGTGGCCAAAGTACTGGAGTTTCAGCTTCAGCATCATTCCTTCCAATGAACACCCAGGACTGATCTTCTCTAGGATGGACTGGTTGGATTTCCTTGCAGTCCGAGGGACTCTCAAGAGTCTTCTCCAACACCACAGTTCAAAAGCATCAGTTTTTCGATGCTCAGGCTTCTTCACAGTCCAGCTGTCACATCCATACATGATCTGGTCCCATCACTTCATGGGAAATAGATGGGGAAACAGTAGAAACAGTGTCAGACTTTATTTTTTGGGGGCTCCAAAATGAAAGCATAGTTTTCATTTATTCTAAAGCTACAGGTACATGTACAATGATGTGCATGTGATTTTTTTTTTTTGATGGCTAAAACTTTAAAATGTCCCTGAAAGTCATGTACTAGAGGATTAGTAAAATAAATCATGGCATATCCATTTAAAAGAGTAATAAACTACATTACTGTAGAAGGATATCTGATATGAGAATGTTTGCTTAATGTTTAAAAACAGATTAAAAAGTATGAACAGTTTGGTTCTATTTAAAACGTTATACTGATTTTTAGGGGACTGAAAAGCCTCAAGTGGACAAAAATATCTGAAATATGTGAAAACAAAGATAGAGAACTTCTGCCAGGAGCTGTATGTGCTGTTTGTCCTCACTCAGCTTGCTCATCCCAGCTTCCCATCCACCGTCACCTTGTGCTGTTCTTGATGCCTGTGTTCGAAAACCTCTCTCTCTTCCTCAGGCCCTTTGTCCATTATAGGCAAAAGGGTGCTCTGTCTCTGGTTACTGAAGTAGTCATGTAGTGGAATACCTGAATATTATCCATAATGTTCTCTGTTAACACATGGGAGACTGCCCTAGGAGGCATCCTCTCAACTTGTGTGAAGAGCCTGTGAAAATTCTTGAACTTTAGAAAAAAGTTTAGAAAATGGAAAAGGTTAAATATTACCTACTATCAGTATTATTTGAACATAGCAATGAAATTCCTGTGTTCTCTAGGATGCCAGTTTTTTTTTTTTTTGATTCACAATATGTATGTGTGTGTGTGTGTATGTAGGTGTGTATAAATATATACACATACCATGCATACATTCTCTGAATCAAGAAGTAGCATTCTAGACAAGCAGTATATAGTAGCCTTTATTTAAATAAACATGGTATATTTCTCCATTTATTTAGATCTTAATTATTTAAAATCCATCAAAGAGGTTTTAAAAAAATTTTTTTTAATTATGAAAGTATGATAACAATTTTCAGATGACTTGGAAAACACAGAACAAAGTTACATATAGTTCTATTGTATATTACAATTATGTTTTAAGTAGATAGTTTAAGATTTTTAATTGGAGTTTTAGTGTCAAACTCTCAGAAATTCATAGCATGAATAAGCAGAAAAGTAGAAGGATACAGTAGACCTGAAAAGCACTATGAACCAATTCAACATAATTAAGATTTATACAGTTTTCACACAATAGCAGGATACAAATTCTATTAAGGTTCCCATAGACTATAAAGCAGGAGACACTGAAACATATCCGGGGACGTAAAACAGGGCTTCCCAGGTGGCTTAGTGGTAAAGAATCTGCCAGCCAATGCAAGAGACACAGGAGACTCAGGTTCAGTCTCTGTGTTGGGATCAATCCCCTGGAGGAAGAAATGGCAAACTACTCCAGTATTCTTGCCTGGGAAATCCCATGGACAGAGGATCCTGATGGGCTACAGTCCCTAGGGTCACAAAAGGTTGGACACGACTGAGCACAAACATGCACAAATGCAAAAGAAGGTGCAAAAATTTCGTGGTCTATAGGTGTTGAAATCATACAGAATCTGTTCTCTTATCACAGTTGAATTATGTTAGAAATCAATATCAAAAGATACTTGAAAATATCCCACATGTTTTCAAGTACAATGTGACATTTACTAAGAGAGATCTTGACTTAGTCGTTGAAAGCCTCAATAAAGTTCAGTTCAGTTACTCAGTTGTGTCCGACTCTTTGCGACCCCATGGATTGCAGCATGCCAGGCTTCCCTGTCCATCAACAACTCCCAGAGCTTGCTCAAACTCATGTTCATTGAATCGTTGATGCCATCTAACCATCTCAATCTCTGTTGTCTCCTTCTCCTCCTGCCTTCAATCTTTCCAGCATCAGGGTGTTTTCCAATGAGTCAGTTCTTTGCATCAGGTGGCCAAAGTATTGGAGCTTCAGCTTCAGCATCAGTCGTTCCAATGAATATTCAGGACTGATTTCCTTTAGGATTGACTGGTTTGATCTCTTTGCTGTCCAAGGGACTTTCAAGAGTCTTCTCCAACACCACAGTTCAAAAGCATCAATTCTTCGGCACTCAGCTTTCTTTGTGGTCCAACTCTCAAATCCATACATGACTGCTGGAAAAACCAAGGGTTTGGCTAGGTGGACCTTTGTTGGCAAAGTAATGTCTCTACTTTTGAACATGCTGTCTAGGTTAATCATAGCTTTTCTTCCAAGGAGCAAGTGTCTGTTAGTTTCAATAAAGTTAAAAGACTGAAAAAACACAGAGGGTGACTGTAGAGAAGGAAACATTTAGGTGAGAAATTAATATGAAATTTATTAATTTAATTTATTAAAATTAATATTAATATGAACAATTAAAAAAACCATGTATTTGGAAATTAAATGTGCACGTTTAAGTGATAGATGCATCTAAGAAGCCATAACAAGGAAAATTAGAAAATATTTATAATAGAATAAAAATGAAAGGAAAATTGCAGGTGAAGCTGCTCTGTGCAACTGAATACAATGTGGAATCTTGAATAAGTTATGAAAAAAGATAATGGACACTAGCATAAAATTTTGTGAAATTTGAACAAAATCTGTGCTTCAGTTAATAATACTGTATCACATATTAATTTTCTGGGTTTTTTTTTTTTTTTTTTGCATCATTGTATTTCTTTATATTCTCAGAATTGGATTGAAAATGTCAAGCCTCATTCAAATTGAAAAAAATATCACAAAGATAATAAACTTTCTAGGCTTTTAGCAGTAATACTAGATGCCAGAGTAAGTGGAACTATATCAAAGTTTTGAGTGAATATAAGTTAGATATCTAGGATTCCATTCATGCTTAAGCAAACAAGTGGAACCAAAATGTTATATATTTTTTTAGCTAAGTGAAAATTCATAAGTTTCTAAAATATATTATACATGTTTCACTTTTTCTATTTCGTAGTTAGTGCTTCCATTTAATTTAAATGCTTTCCAATTTCTCCCTCTTATTTTTTGTTGTTCTTTCTCAAGCCTTTATCGAGTGCATTTAAATAAAATGGAAGCACTGACTATGAAATAGAAAATGTGAAACAAACTAGATAAAAGTAAAAAGTCATACTATAGTCCAGTTATTTTTAAATATGGCTGTTTATTAGAATCACATCTGAAGCTTTGGAGGAAAAAACAATACCTTGGCATTTGTATTTTACAAAAAATTTCAAGATAATTTTAATGTGCATCTGGATTTTAAAAAGTGCAGGTTTTTCTATTAAATGGCAGTTTCAGTGATATAGAATTTACTATTTTCTGTTGACCAGTCATGATACAGTGGTGTTAAAATGAATAATAGTTACATAATCACAGTAGTAAAAAATATTTTATCAGTTTTCATGATCAGTAGCCAGATAAAAAATAATAGATAATTTACAATTGCAAGCTATAATGGAAACATGATTAACCTTACGATATAAAATACTACATACAATTTGAGGGGTTAAGTAGAGTGATGTGGTAATTGGAAGTGCATAATTCCAAGTGTTTTCATCCACCCAGCCAGTCTATGTTTTTTGGTTGGTGCATTTAATCTATTTACATTTAAGGTAACTGTTGATATATATGATCCTATTGCTCTTTTCTTAATTGTTTTGAGTTTATTTTTTGTAGGTCTTTTCCTTGTTTTTTTTTCTCCTTAGAGAAGTTTCTTTTCATTTTATATCCTGTGTTCCCTTCTGACTTGTTCCTTTTGCATTTTATATCATGGTATTCCCTTCTGATTTCTGTTGAGAAATCAGCTGATAACCTTATGGGAATTCCCTTGTATGTCATTTGTCATTTTCCCCTTGTTTTTAATATTTTATCTTTGTATTTAATTTTTGTTAGTTTGATTACTGTGTGTCTTAGTGTGTTCCTCCTTGGGTTTGTCCTGCCTGGGAGTCTCTATGCTTCCTGGACTTGGTTGAATATTTCCTTTTCCACTTTAGGAAAATTTTCAGCTGTTATATTTTTAGAGGTTTTCTTGGATGCTTCCTCTCTTCTCCTTTTGGGACCCTTATAATGAGAATGTTGGTGTGTTTAATGTTGTCCCAGAGGTCTCTTTGGCTGTCTCCTTTTTTTTTTTTTTCATGTTCTTTTTTCCATATTCTGTTTTGTGGCAGTGAGAGCCACCATTCTGTCTTCGAGACCAATTACCTCTTCTTCTGCCTGTTAGTCTACTATTGATTCCTTCTGCTGTATTGTTCATCTCTGTTTGTTCTTTAGTTATACTTGGTCTTTGGTAAACATTTCTTGTATCTTCTCCATTCTTTTTCCAAGATCCTGTATCATTTTCACTATTATTATTCTGACTTCTTTTTCCTGGAAGATGCCTGTTTCCCCCTTTTTTAGTTGTCTTTCTGCAATTTTATCTTGTCCCTTCATCTGGGACATAATTGTCTGCATTTTCATTTCGATTAACTTTCTGTTATGTGGTTTTTCTTCTGGAGGCTGCAGGATTGCAGTTTTTCTTGCATCTTCTATCTGCCCTCTGGTGGATAAGGCTAAGAGACTTGTGTAAGCTTCTTGATGGGAAGGACTGGTGGTGGGAAAAACTGGATCTTGCTCTGGTGGGCAGGGTTGTGCTTAGTAAAACTAATCTAGGGACTTCCCTGCTGGTCCAGTGGTTAACCCTTTGCCTTCCAATGCAGAGGATACAGGTTTGATCCCTGGTTGGGGAGCTAAGATCCCATATGCCCTATGGCCAAGAAAACAGATCATAAAAAGCAGAAGCAATGTTGTAACAAATTCAATGAAGACTTAAATTAAGGAAAAAAAAGTAATCCAGTTGTCTGCTTACGGGTAGGGTATTGCACTCCCTCTTTGTTAGTTGTTTGACCTGAGGCAACCCAGCCCTGGGGTCTACAGGATCTATGGTAGGATTAATGATGACCTCAAAGAAGGCTCACCAAGGGGCGCCTCCCAGGACTGCTGTTGCCAGTGCCTGTGGCGAGCCACTGTTGACCCACACCTCCATAGGAGACCCTCCAACACTACTAAGTAGGTCTGGTTCAGTTTCCTGTGGGAGGGGGGTCCCTGCTCCTTTCCCCTGGGTCCTGGTGTGCTCAAGATTTTGTTTATGCTCCCCAAATGGGTGTCTCTGTTTCCCACAGTCCTGTGGAAGTCCTGTAGTCAAATACCACTGGCCTTCACAGTCAGATTCTAGGGGGATTTCTAGTCCCTTTGCTGGATCCGCTGGCTGGGAAGCTTGATGTGGGGCTCGGAACCTTCACAACAGTGGGAGAAGGTCTTTGGTATTACTGTTCTCCAGTTTGTGGGTCGCCCGCCCGGTGGATATGGGATTTGATTTTATAATGATCGCATTCCTTCTGCTGTCTTGTTGCAGCTTCTCCTTTGTCTTTGGATATGAGGTATCTTTTTGTGGTGGGTTCCAGCATCCTCCTGTCAATGATTGTTCAACAGCTACTTGTGATGTTGGTGCTCTCACAGGAGGAGAAGAATACATGTTCTTACACTCAGCCATCTTGAACCCCTAGATAAGCTGTGTAGATGTCCTCTCATTGTTATGTTCAAATAGTATTGAAATAGTAATTATCTTTCTATCAAAAGCTTTGATTAGGCTCCTGTGGGTGTTATAGAATTCTGGTTTGCATGAAATTGGTTTAGTGGGCCATGATCAGTATTTTTAATCAAAATTGAAATAGAATGGAAAAGGGAACAATAAAATGTGTTACATGTAGTAAGACAAAATTGTTTCTTGAAAATTTTGTTTCTCTCTGTGTGTGTGTATTCCCTATACTTGCGTACCAGGTTGCACTGTAAAATATATTTCTTGCAATGAGTTTGAGGTTAAAAAAAAAAGTTTCAGAGATATCTTTGTAAAGTAAACAAGGCATTCTAGTAGAGAGTGTGATGCTGAAATTAGTAGTATTTATGGAAGGTTGAATTTTATGAGATCTCCTGTTTACATGAAAAAAATCTAATCATTCTTAAATAATGATCACTCAGGGGCTGCCCACACCACTTTTATTCACATTGTTTAAAAGCTTTTTCTGATATTGAACTGATATTAATCCTACTTTTGAATAACGTCCATGTATTAGTTTGAATAATAAGCCCTTCAGTCTCACTTATTCTAGACCAAGAATCAGCAAAGTATATCTTCCAGGCCAAATCCAGCTTGCCTCCTAATTTTGCAAATTAACATAGAAACATCCATTCATTTATGTATGTATATGGTTGCATTTTTGCTTCAGTGGCAGTGCATGTGGTAATCTGCTCAGAAAATGATAGTCCAGGTATAGTGTATAGTTTTGGGCAAAATTTTCAAAGGTGTGTTCCTAAAAAACTGATTTCCTGAGATGATCCTCAGTGAAAGGATGCTACGTAAAATAAGTTGGAAAACACGGTGTGATATCTCCTTAGGCATTTATAGTGCTATAGAATATTAAATGCTTCAGAAATCCCCAGTAAACAAACCTTTTTAGTATTATTTCCCATACATATTATGTGTGTGTGTGTGTGTGTGTCTATGTTTGTGTGTATACAGAGTGCAGAGTATCTATTAACTAAAATTTGTTGACATTCTGAGGGACATGATAGAAAATGCTGGGTTAAGGAAGTATCTTAAACATAAGGAGAGGCAGTTATTGGTGGAAGGATAGGAAGCCTTTATTAAAGAAAGCTTTAGAAGTTATTGCTCATGTTTTGATAATGTTTAAGAAGGTGGGGAAGTTACTATTCTATAAACTTAATTTTTATATCTACTGATTCTTCAAGAGTGGCTACCAAAATGAGTCGTGCCAATTCATTTTAATTATGAATTCTATGTAAATTTAAAGCTTGTTTACCTGATTTTTTTACTATCTGATGGATAAATTAATTTAGAAAAGAGGGAATATGGAAGTGTTAGGAACTATCAAGAATTAATGATCCAAGAAATTATGATAAAATGTTTTTTAAAATTAGATTATAAGTAGAAACATTTGACCTGAGTTCAGTTCAGTTCACTTCAGTCGCTCAGTCCTGTCCGACTCTTTGCAACCCCATGGACTGCGGCATGCCAGGCGTCCCTGTCCATCACCAACTCCCGAATTTTACTCAGACTCCCCGAGGTGAGAAGTTCAATTTATGCTCAAGTAAGGTTCTTTGTGGGTTATTTTTTCTGTTACAGTTTTTCTTTGCATTTCAAATGAAAGTGTCATCTTCAGTTGTGTTATATTAGTTTGTACTATTTCAAACTGAAGATATTTTTTAGTAATTTTTTGTTGTTGTTCAAAAAGTCATATAGATGTTCAGTAGAAAAGTTAATACAGTTTAATCCCAGGAGAATACAACTAAACCAAGATGTGGTGAAATATGGAAACGATCTGAATACCTACTCTAAATCTTTTCATTTAAAATCTTCATCTTAATCCAACTATTGTCTAGGTATTTATTATAAGTTTAAATTGTCTTCTCTCCACAGAATCAAGTGACGGATACTAATAGAAAACTGCAACATGAGGGAAAGGAAGTAAGACCAGTTTACCTTTTGAAAAATTTTTTTCTGTTTCCTGTCATTCTCTTTGATGACTGTGTTCCTGATTTAGTGGCTTGTGAGACCGTAAGCTGCATGTTGGAGGAACTTGGGCATTATTATTGCTTTTCATAATGTTTGTCTGAAGTAAATGAATATAACCACTAGAAAGCTTAATGAGAGTATGTAGCCTTCCTTAGTTGTATTTTTTAAATCACTTGAGTAGTCATAATATGGCCAATGCTGTTTCCTCTGCCTAGAATCTTCTTTTTCCAATGTTTATGCACTTCAGATATTTGCTCATATGTTACCTCCTAATGAGGCCTTTACTAACCAACTTATTTAGAATTGCAGTCTTACTTTCACCTTTTGTTTTCTTTTTGCCTTTCCTGCTTAATTTTTCTCCATTGCACCTATCATGCTCTGATACTATGTAGTTTTCCTTATATATTTGTTTTTTTGGTCTCCTTCCAGTAGAAATTAAGCTCCATGAGGTCAGGATTTTTTTTTTTAAATACACTGCCATATCCCCTCTACCTGCCTAAACAATGACTGGCACAACATGAATGTGCCATAAGTATTTGTTAAAAAAGTGAATCATTGATTCTATTAATTGGTATATTCAACATTTAAATCATAGTTTATAAGATCATTTGATGTCCATTTTCTCACTTAATCCTCATGGCCGACCTGTGACAATTAGGACTAGTATTTTATTGACTAGAAAAATAAAGCAGATGATTTGCAAAAGTTTGCATAGTAATTGGTATGGCTGAGACTAAAACTCAAGTCTTTTGACTTAAAGTCTATTACTGTTTTCTGTATCATGTACCTTCCTTATTGCCTAATACTTATTTAATGTTTAATAAGATTAACCTTTGATTATCTTATCAGTAACTTAATCATGACCACTTCTCTCTCTCTCTCTTTTTTTTTTTGGCATAGTATCTAAGTACCTACCATTTTTAGGTATGGATATGGGATGAATTCTATAAGAGGCCGTGTAGCTTATTGCTTTTTAAAAGTTTGTCTCACATATTTTAAGTTTTTGCAAAGAGCACAGTTTCTTTTAGTTTTATTGTCTATGACTTCAGATGGAAGACTTTAAAACTCTATGAGAAGATAAGTACTTGAGTTACTCTTTACTAAACTGGTACTCTTGGAAAAGCCACAACTTCTAAGTGTGTGGTTTATTCTCTATTGAAATAGAAATTTAGTTAAAGATTATTTTCAAGGTTCATTTGAAGCTGTATAAGAAGGACTGTTTTCCTGTAGGCATCTAGCACTGATGAAAGAAATATAGGATCTTCTTATATTGATGAAATCATAAATCATGAAAAGTCTGAATAGGGTTTGGAGCAAATCTGCAAGTTTTTTCTTTTTTCCTGGATAGCCCCTGAATTTTAAGATTTCATTTCACCTAGCCTTTCCTAGTGTAGTATGAATGCATCTTGGGGAGAAAGGGGGAAACCATGCAGGGATGTTTTACTGGTTGAGAAAGGCAGTTCCTTAGTTCCCTTGGCAGGTCTTACTATGAAACTGTCTGGGATGTTCTGATGAATTGAACATAGGGTGGAAAAATGTGACTGAAAACTTTTTATTTACAGCTGTTGGCATAATTCAGTTTTTTTCCCTCTTGCCAAGCTGGTGATAGCAATGGAAGAGCTGAAGCAGTGTCGACTACAGCAGAGAAATATTTCTGCCACTGTGGATAAATTAATGCTGTGTCTTCCAGGTGAGAAACTGGATATAGAGTAGAATTCTTGATGCAGTTTCTTTGGCTTTAATAGTCTTTCACTTTCTCTAAATTATGCTAATGTGCTCTTTTTCCCTTCTCTTTAAAGTTCTGGAGATGTATAGTAAACTGCGGGACCAGATGAAAACTAAAAGGTAAAATTTTTTTTATTGAATACTTTGTGTTATCTAAAATTTGTTATTTAGAATTTTTTTTAAAAAGTCCATATTTAGCATAACCTTTCAAAAATTATTAAGTCCATAAGACATCTTCTCTAGCCTTTTGTATATCTATTGATTGATCCTGAGAGTTACTATTATTTACATATATTAGTGGAGAAGGCAATGACAACCCACTGCAGTACTCTTGCCTGAAAAATCCCATGGATGGAGGAGCCTTGTAAGCTGCAGTCCATAGCGTCGCTAGGAGTCGGAAACGACTGAGTGACTTCATTTTCACTTTTCACTTTTATGCATTGGAGAAGGCAGTGGCAACCCACTCCAGTACTCTTGCCTGGAGAATCCCAGGGATGGGGGAGCCTGGTAGGCTGCTGTCTATGGGGTCGCACAGAGTCAGACACGACTGAAGCAACTTAGCAGGAGCAGCAGCAGCAGCATTGGTATGCTGATGTATTTTGTCATGTATTATGTTTAAGAAAAAATACTACATGTAGTTTGATTTTTAGAAGACCAAGTTTTTATAGGGGAAAGGCATATAACTGTTTTAGTGATAGTTAATTTCAGAAATATGCTTTGGTTTAGAAAAAATAGTTGCTGGTTCTGGAGGTTCTCCATTGAAACAGAACCAATAGTGTGTATATTTGTGTGTGTGTGTGTGTGTGGAGAGAGAGAGAGAGAGATTGATTTTTTTTTTTCAGCAAATTGGTTCACATGATTGTGGAGGCTGGCAACTCCAAAACCTGCATAGTAGATTAGTAGACTAGTTAGTGTCAGGAAAGAGTGAATACTGTTGCCTGAGTCTGAAGATAGTCTGCTGGCTAAATTCTATCTTCCTTGGGGAGTTTAGTCTTTTTTCTGTCAAGGCGTTTAACTGGTTTAATGAAGCCCGCTCACATTATGCAGACTATTCTTCTTTACTTGAAGTCTACTGATATAAGCACTGATAATCTTATGTCAAAAATACCTTCACAGAAATATCCAGAATAATATTTGATCAAATCTTTGGGTACTATGGTCTAACTAAGTTGACATGTAAAATTAACCATCACAAGGGGCAAAGTCAAAGTTAAGCTCAGAGGATTGCTTTCCTATGTGTTATTTTAATCTGGTTTTATTCCAGAGGAAACTTTAGAGTGACTCTTTGGCTCTTTTTCCCAAACTAGAGTAAGCATCCCCACTGTCTCTGCCCTGGGGTACCCTGCAGTATGATGGGGATATGTGAAGCTTTAAGATAAACAGGACACATCTTCCTGGAATGTTAATTTTACCTAGTTTTGAGGGAAAAAGTACAGAATTAAAATATATTAATACTGAAATAAGATTAAAAATATGAATAAAATTATAAATTCTCAAGACTTTTAAAGTTAAAACATGAGGCATCAGTATTTTTTTAATTTCTTAGGGCTACTTTCCAGACTCTCTTTTCCCTAGGAGAACATATTCATATAAGTGAACACAGATTGAACAGTATGAGAAATTCTGTTCAGTGTGATAGAAAGTATTATTTCCCTAATAACCTTTTTATGAAGTTATGGAATTATAGAGAATTACAGAGATTAAAAAAAAACACACAAAACTTCTGTATCAACTTCTCTGAATTAACAAATAGTAACAATTCTGGTTTTAATTCATATATATATAAATATTTATGGCATATATAAACATATGTGATCAGAGAGAGATAAAGAAGTACATTTAAAAAAATTCAGGTAGAACTCATCCCCTTCCTCAGTCCTATTCCTTTCCTTTCTCCTTTGAGGAAACCAGTATCATAAATCTGGTATTTCCTTCTAGTCCATGTTTTTAATGTCCAAAAACAATACATTGTATTTTTAAAAACATTTACATGAATGGTTCTGGTCTTTGTTTTTTTGAGATTCATTCATTCAATAAAAATGAATTGAGTACCTACTGTGTTGCTAGGCATTGCTCTTAGTGCTGGGGATATAGCTCTGAAAAAAATAGACAATATTATCTGCAGTCATGGGCTAACATACTAGTGGAGAGCTTTTTAAAACTTATGTATAGAGATCTAGTTCACTTATTTTAATTGCTTTATAGTAGTCCATCATATGAACAATCTGCATTTTTCCTCTTAATTCAAGTGATTGTCATAAGTGCTATTGACCAGTATGTCCAGCTCAGCCTTGTTCTGGTGCACAGAGTAGGATTATATTTTGGGGGCTCCCTTGAGCTGTATCAACACCACCTACTGAGTTGCCCTCCTGTATGGTATCCTCCTTACTCTACTTGGGCCCTAATACCCAGTGTTACGCTTCTGTGCTGCCTCAGTGCCCTTCCCATCCCTGTTTGGCCCTGACACAGCTGCCTTCCTATACAGACAGTCTTACCTCACTAGGTCCTTTGTATCCCATGCTGGTCTGTCTTACCCCTTATCCACCAGTATATGAATGCTCTCGTTTATTAGGCTCGTCTTTAACTGTTTTCTGCTTTTCAGTGAACAAGTCTTATATATCTTTTGTCATATTTATCCCTAATTATTTGATATTTTTTGATGCATATTTTCAATGGTATTACTTTTTAAATTTTAATTTTCAGTAATTTATTACTAGTATACTGTTAAATTTGTGCATTTATCTTTTATTCTGTAAATGATTAGTATAATCATTTACTAATTCTAGTAGCTTTTTTGTATATTACATTGAATTTTCTATGTAGCTGATTATCTCATCTGCAAATAAAGACAGGTATATTTCTTTCTTTCCAATTGGGATGCTTTCTTTTTTGGTTTGGTTTTCTCGTCTCTTGTTGAACTAGTTAGAGCCACTGAAAGTGAAGCGAAAGTGAAAGTCGCTCAGTCATGTCTGACTCTTTGCAACCCCATGGACTATACAGTCCATGGAATTCTCTAGGCCAGAATACTGGAGTGGGTAGCTGTTGCTGTCTCCAGGGGATCTTCCCAACCCAGGGATAGAACCCAGGTCTCCTGCATTGCAGGCAGATTCTTTACCATCTAAGCCACAAGCGAAGCTGGTTAGAGCCTCTGGTGCAGTGTTAAATAGATATAATGAGGCTAGGTTATCTTTGTCCTATTCCTGATCTTAGGGGGAAAGCATTTAACCATTAAATCATATGTTCGGTGTAATTTTTTGGTACATGCAATTTATAAGTTTGAAGAAGTTTGCTTCTATTTCTTGAAGTTCTTGAAACTTTCTATTAGGAATGAATATTGGTTTTGTCAAATGCTTTTTCTGTGTAAGTGAGATGATCATCATGCATGCTAAGTTGCTTCAATTGTGTCTGACTCTTTGCAACACTATGAACTGTAGCCCACCAGGCTTCTTTGTTCATGAGGATTCTCCAGGCAAGAATACTGGAGTGGGTTGCCGTGCCCTCCTCCAGGGGATCTTCCCGACCCAAGGAAGGCTCCTGCATTGCAGGCGGGTTCTTTACTACTAGTGCCAGGTGATCATATGTTTTTTAAAAAATGCTTTTAGTTTCTTAATATGATGATTCATATTGAATGTTAAATGTTAAACTTGCATTCATGGAATAAATCCCACTTGGTCATGATATACTGTCCTTTTTAATATGCTGTGGTATTTGATTTGCTAAAATTTTGTTAAAGATTTTTGTATCTGTGTTCATGAGAAATGTTTATCTGTGGTTTCCTTTTTGTGTTATATCTTTTTGGAATCAGAGTCATGCTAGCCTTATGAATAACTTGGAAAGTTTTCTGTCTTTGATTTTCTGGAAGAATTTATATAGTGTTAGTAATTATTTTCCTTAAACATTAATACGTGGTAGAATCTACCATTGAAACCACTTAACTGGGAGATTTGCATGTTTTTGGTAAGAAAGTTGTTAACTACAGATTTAATTTTAAAAATAAATACATGGCTGTTTTCATTTAGTGTTTCTTGAGAATATTTTGTTTATTTGTATCTTTCAAGTAATTTGTCCATGTTATCCAAATCATTGAATTCATTAACAAAAATTGTTAATTGTATTATTCTATTATTTTAACATGTAGAATCTATAGTGATACTTTCTCTTTGATTACTTATGTTGATGATTTGTCTTTTCTGTCTCTGTTTCTGTCTCTCATTATTTTGACTAGTTGTTTGTCAGTTTCATTAATTTTTTGAAAATAGCATCTTTAGGTTTTTTTTTTTTTTCCTTATTTTCTATTTTACTGATTTTTGGTATAAGGAGAAAGAGACAACAGAGGATGAGATGGTTGGATGGCATCACTGACTCAATGGACATAAGTTTGGGTAAACTCTGGGAGTTGGTGATGGATAGGGAGGTCTGGTGTGTTACAGTCCATGGGGTCACAAAGAGTTGGACACGACTGAGTGGCCAAACTGAACTGAACTGACTATTTCCTTTCTCCTATTTAATTGGGGTCTGATTTGCTCTTTTTTTTTCGGTTGAAGTATAATTGATTTGCAATGTATTAGTTTTAAGTGCACAGCAAAATGATTTAGTCATACACACACACACACACACACACACACACACACACACGCCAGTACAATTGATTTGCAATGTATTAGTTTTAAGTGCACAGCAAAATGATTCAGTCATACACACACACACACACACACACACACACACCTGGCTAAGTGCACAGCAAAATGATTCAGTCATACACACACACACACACACACACACACACACACGCACGCCTGGCTTGCGAACATGTCCATGTGGTTGCAAAGAGTAGGACATGACTGGGTGACTAAACAGCAACTCTCTCTATATCTGTCTATCTCACGTCTTCTTTATTCATTCATCTGTTGATGGACACTTGGGTTGCTTCTGTATCTTGGCTATTGTAAATAATTTGCTCTTTTTTCTAGCTTTTTTAGGTGGAAGCCCAGGGCATTGATTTTGGTTCTTTTTTCTAATGTTGCTATTTAAAGCTGTACATTTCTCTTTAACAGTGCTTTAACTGAATCTTACATGTTTTATAATGTTGCAGTTTTATTTTACATTTATTTAAAATATTTTCTAATTTCTGTTGTGATTTTTAAAATTTACTTCATTGACTATTTAGAAGTTCATTGGTTAATTTCTAAATATTAGGGGATTTTCCAGATATATCAAAATTGATTTATATTTTAGTTCATTGTGTTCATAAATGTAAACTGTATGATTTCAATCTTTTATATTTTTTGAGACTTGTTTTATGGCCCAATTTTATGGTCTGTTTTAGTGAAAATTACATATACACTTTAAAACAATATATATTGAGAAGAGCATCTTTAACTATCATTTAGACATACTGGTTGATAGCATTCTACAGCTTTTCTACATCCTGATGACTTTGTATTTGTTATTTGCTGACAGGGGAGTGTTGAAATTGCCTATTTTGATTGGACTTACATATGTATTCTTTTTATTCTTTCAATTTTTGCAATGTATATTTTGAAGCTCTCTTATTGGTTGCATACACATTAAGCATTGTTTTATCTTCTCTATGAAAGGACCCATTTATTATTATGGAAAGTTCTTCATCCCTGGTAATATTTTTTCTGAAATATATGTTGTTTGGTATTAATATAGCCAGCCACTGCTGCTATCTTTTTGCTTAAATTTTACATTGCCTATTTTTAATATACATTTTTCTAAAATATTTTTAACAGCCTCATTGAGATATAGTTCATATACTTTTAACTTCATTTATTTAAAACATACAGTTCAGTGGCTTTTAGTGTATTCAGAGTTGTGTGACCATCATCACAGTCAGTCGTAGAATGTTTTTATTCTTCACAAAAGAAACTCTGAGCACCTTGGCCATCAGTATTCAATTTTTTCCTGTCCCTTGCCTCTCTTGCCAGCTACTGGGAATCACTGACATGTTTTCTGTTTCTTCATATTTAGTTATTCTGGACATTTCATATAAATGGAATCATATAATATATGATTTTTTGTGATTGGCTTCTTTCATTTAACATAATGTTTCTCAGGTTAATCCATGTTGTACCATGTATCAGTACTTCATTTCTTTTTATTGCTGAATATTCAGCTGCATGGACGTACCACACTTTATTTACCCATTCATTAGTGGATGAGCATTTGGGTTGTTTAAGTTTTAGGGTTTTACAAATAATGCTTCTATGCATTTTGTTTACAATTTGTTGTGTGGAAATATATTTTCATTTCATTTCTCTTGGCTTTCTTGGAATGAAATTTTGCTAGATCATGGTAATTCAGTTTAACTATTCAAGGGACTGCCAGATTGTTTTCCAAAGCAGCTGTGCCATTTTACCTTACCCCCAGCAGCATATGAGGATTTGATTTTCTATACATCCTAGCCAGGACTTAGGTTGTCTTTTGATTATGGCCATCTTGGTGGGTGTGAAATGGTATCATATTGTTCACCTTCATTTTTGAAATCTATTTTTGATGGGTATATAATTCTAAGTTTATAGATTCATTTGTTCTTGAGATGTCTTTTTTTTTTTTTTTTTGTCTTCTGGCTTTTATAATTTCTGAGGAAGAAGTATATGAACAGCTTTTTTTGGTCACTCTCCTTATTTTGTCTTTTCTCCAGCTATTTTAAAACTTTTGTCTGGAAAATTTGTTCTCAGCAATTTGATTTTGATGTGCTTTTGTATAAATATGTATGTATGCATTCATGTATGTGTGTATTTATCCTGCTTATGGTTTGTTTAGTTTCTTGGTTTTATGAGTTTATAATTTTCATAAAATCTGAAAGATGTTCAGATACTATTTTTCCAAATTTTTTTTTTTGGTCCCTTTTCCATCCTCATTCTGAGATTTCAGTTTTATCTATGTTGGACAACTTCACAAAATCCCGTAGGTGATTTGAGGATATTCTTTTTTCCAGTCTTTTTTCTCTGTACTTTATATGGGATAGGTTTTATTGCTGTGTTCTTTTTCATTGTCAAATCTTTTAATTTCATCAAGTGGCATTTTCACTTCAGGTGATATATTTTTCATCTTTAGGAGTTCTATTTGTTTTTTTATGTTTAATTTCATTTGTTATTTTTTGTCTTTTAAAAATACATGTTACAGTGCTCTAATTTCTCTGTTTATGTACTTCTTTGCTAGTTCTGTCATTTTTGGTACTTTGGATTTCTCTGAAGATTGTTTTTGCTAATTATAGGTCAATTTTTTGTTCTTTTCATGTCTTGTAAGTTTTGATTAGATAATGGCTGTTATATTATGTTGCTGAGTGTTTGAATTTTGGGGGACTTTTCTTTCTTACAGGATATTGGTCTTTGCTTTGGCAAATAGTTTAGTTGTTTGCAGATCCATTTGAATCCCAGTCTCATCAGACCCCATTTTTAAGCTCGGCTAACTTTTCCTCTTGGGGCTTCCCTGGTGGCTCAGCTGCTAAAGAATCCACCTGCAATGTGGAAGACCTGGGTTTGATCCCTGGTTGGGAAGATCCTCTAGAGAAGGGAAAGGCTATTCACTCCAGCATTCAGGCCTGGAGAATTCCATGGACTGTGTAGTCCATGGGATTGCAAATTGGACATGACTGAGAGACTAAGCACAACTTTTCCTTTATTCCAGGGTCGCTTGGAGTAGAATTCATCTCCTTTGAAAACTCTGAAATCCCCAAGGGCTCTGCACTTGGGCTGTTCAGAGTTCAAATGTTTTCTCTGTCTTATCTGAGCTCCTTGAAGTATTTGTCTTACATCTCCCTTCTGTCTGTGTCTCCTTCTTTGTTCTTCCCGTCTTTCGTTTCCTTCATTTTTTTTCCTTCCCTCCCTTCTTTATTCCTGTTCGTGCAGAATTTTACTTTTCCTATGCCTGGCCTAGTACTCAGCAAAGGCTCAAGGGAACTCTTGTATAAATTTCTGCACTTTTTTCTGCATTGCTTCCTTTTTTGAGGAAATTCTGTACAACCTTAAGGTATATCATTATTCCTGAACTGCATCTCTGATGCTAACTCTGCTAAGTTGTTTGGCTCTGTTTGGGTTTTCTCTGACTGTGTCCATAATGTAGAAATCACATTCAGGTAACTATTAAATTCACCTTGCTTGTTTTCCTTTTTTCAGAGACCACAGTTCTGTGTTATTTGATGTTCTCTGTCTGAAAGCAGTTGTTCTATGAATTTTAGCTAGTTCCCAGGTGGTGTTAGTGGTGAAGAACCCATCTGCCAATGCGGGAGGCATAAGAGGCATGAGTTCAATTCCTGGATTGGAAAGATCCCCTGAAGAAGGGCATGGCAGCCCACTTCAGTGTTCTTGCCTAGAGAATCCCATGGTGGAGAAGCCTGGCGGGCTACATTCCATAGGGTCGCATAGAGTTGGACATGACTGAAGTGACTTAGCACACACATAGTCAGTATTTTACTTCTTAAGAGTGGGAGTTCATTCTCTTCCTTGTTATTCCTTCATGACTGGAAGCTTAGTTAGTTTTTTTTTAAAGCTATAAGTACTGATTATATTACTAGGTTTTGTGCTCCCTGAGGAAAGCTATCTGACCATCTTTCTATCATTAGTTCATAGAAGGAATTAAGTATAATTAAGAAAGACACCAGTGTTTTCTGTGCTGAAAGCTTTTATTTCATATTCTTATCATACTCTGAATTAAAAAAAAATTCCGACGGGTAGTTGTGATCCACTTGAAACGCTCACTGATTAGAAATTTAAAGCCTGTCATTGCGAGAGTGCCATGTGCTGTGCTTAGTCGCTCAGTCGTGTCTGACTCTTTGAGACCCCATGGTCTGTGGCCCACCAGGCTCCTCTGTCCATGGGGATTCTCCAGGCAAGAATACTGCAGTGGGTTGCCATGCCCTCCTCCAGGGGATCTTCCCAACCCAGGGATCGAACCTAGGTCTCCTGCATTGCAGGCGGATTCTTTACTGTCTGAGCCACCATGGAAACCCAGGAATACTGGAATGGGTAGCCTATCCCTTCTCCAGGGGATCTTCCCAACTCAGGAGTGGAACTGTGGTCTCCTGAATTGCAGGCAGATTCTTTACCACCTGAGCTACCTGGGAAGCCTGAAAGAGTTCCATACTATAGCAAAAAAGTACCAAAATTTAGTTTGCCTATAATCAACATTTCTCTTTTTAGAATAGCATTCAACCATGTCTATGTTATTCTGACCTTAAGTTATCCAAATTTTAGTATTATTTTGGATTATTTGGATTATCCAGTTATTTAGGATTATTATTTTAGGATTATTTTGACTTCATTTCATTTTTTAAACAATTTTTTGCTTTTATTTCATTTACGTTCTTTCTGCTCACATCTCTACTAGGGAATCTGCATGAAGTGGGGAGAAGGGGAGAACTAGCACACATGCAAAGAAAACTTAGGAATTGGCTTTTGATTCCATTTTAATAATGTTTAGAGGTTGTCAAAAGTAATGTCAAAGTTGTGTTCTAGATTTCCATGGCCCCTGGAAATAGAATTTTTTTTTTTTTTTTTTGGAAATTTTTTTTTTATTTTTTTTTTCCAGTGGGTTTTGTCATACATTGATATGAATCAGCCATGGATTTACATGTATTCCCAATCCCGATCCCCCCTCCCACCTCCCTCTCCCCCTGATTCCTCTGGGTCTTCCCAGTGCACCAGGCTGGAGCACTTGTCTCGTGCATCCCACCTGGGCTGGTGATCTGTTTCACCATAGATAGTATACATGCTGTTCTTTTGAAATATCCCACCCTCACATTCTCCCACAAAGTTCAAAAGTCTGTTCTGTATTTCTGTGTCTCTTTTTCTGTTTTGCATGTAGGGTTATCGTTATCACCTTTCTAAATTCCAGAAGAAGGTAAGCTTCCAAACTCATTCTATGAGGCCACCATCACCCTAATTCCAAAACCAGACAAAGATGCCACAAAAAAAGAAAACTACAGGCCAATATCACTGATGAACATAGATGCAAAAATCCTTAACAAAATTCTAGCAAACAGAATCCAACAACATATTAAAAAAATCATACACCATGACCAAGTGGGCTTTATCCCAGGAATGCAAGGATTCTTTAATATCCGCAAATCAATCAATGTAATATACCACATTAACAAATTGAAAGATAAAAACCATATGATTATCTCAATAGATGCAGAGAAAGCCTTTGACAAAATTCAACACTCATTTATGATTAAAACTCTCCAAAAAGCAGGAATAGAAGGAACATACCTCAACATAATAAAAGCTATATATGACAAACCCACAGCAAGCATCACCCTCAATGGTGAAAAATTGAAGGCATTTCCCCTGAAATCAGGAACAAGACAAGGGTGCCCACTCTCACCACTACTATTCAACATAGTGTTGGAAGTTCTGGCTACAGCAATCAGAACAGAAAAAGAAGTAAAAGGAATCCAGATAGGAAAAGAAGAAGTAAAACTCTCACTGTTTGCAGATGACATGATCCTCTACATAGAAAACCCTAAAGACTCTACCAGAAAATTACTAGAGCTAATCAATGAATATAGTAAAGTTGCAGGATATAAAATTAACACACAGAAATCCCTTGCATTCCTATATACTAACAATGAAAAAACAGACAGAGAAATTAAGGAAACAATACCATTCACCATTGCAACAAATAGAATTTTTTTCTTTTGTTGTCTGCTATAGAGAAGTTTAATTGGAGGATCATGGAAATTTTAATGAATTCTATTGATCTATTATTGATGAAATATGAATATGTTGGGGAAAGGACAATGGAGAAATAAAGGAACATTCTTTATTGCCAGAAATCACTGGATTTTATACTAATTAGCGTTGAAAAATGTGGCGTTATTTGACAGACCAGATGTTTCCAGCATACAGCCATGTGTCTCATCAGTGAATGTGCCTGTGTCCGCAGGCAACTTTGTTAGATTTTTCTCATTCTGTAAACAGTGTTCCAAAATACAACTAGACCCTAAAGTGTGTTTATCTTTTGGCTTAATTTCTGAGTTTATATGCATTCTAAAGTTTCTCTCTAGAGGAAATGCATTTTATTGCACATAGCTCTTCATACCTAATTGTAGTATAAACACCATTATGTTTACACTAAACCACGTACATTGTACTGTTTTTGAGTCTGTAACATTTTGATAAAAGCAACCATTTCAGGTTAAACTATATTTGTAGTTTTATTTTTAAATTTAGGGGGAATAAATTTCTTCCCTTCATTTATTTGGATTAAAATTTTGATTTTTGGAACACAGGAGGGGAAAAGATAAAGAAAACAAGTATATCCAACCTCTAGACTTTAGAGGTTTGTGGTATTAAGTGCATTGGAGTAAGAAGAGTTTAAGTATCTACCATGAAATTCATTCTTAAAACCTAAAGTAGAGCTAGAAGTCTTTCACTTAAAGGATCAGAACTGAGTTTTTCCTCAGTTCAGTTCAGTCGCTCAGTCATGTCCAACTCTTTGCGACCTCATGGACTGCAGCACGCCAACCTTCCCTGTCCATTACCAACTCCTGGAGCTTACTCAAACTCATGTCCATCGAGTTGGTGATGCCATCCAACCATCTCATCCTCTGTCGACCCCTTCTCCTCCTGCCTTCAGTCTTTCCCAGCATCAGGGTCTTTTCTAATGAGTCAGTTCTTTGCATCAGGTTGCCAGAGTATTGGAGCTTCAGCTTCAGCATCAGTCATTCCAATGAATATTCCGGACTGATTTCCTTTAGGATGGACTGGTTTGATCTAGCAGTCCAAGGGTTTTTCCTATACTAAGTATATTATGGGAAATGTGGAAATTAAAAGCATGAAGAAGAAATTTATTACCTTTAATGTTTCTATCCAAATGAAAAAAAATCACAGTTAACATTTTTGTATGTATTTTCCTAGTCATTTTCTATGTACTTGTTTGTGTGTGGGCTTATATTTAGTATATGTAGCCATATATAGATATATATTCATAATTTGCACATATATATGTATTTGTAATTTTGAAAAACATGATAATACTTGTAAGTTCTATTTTTTGAATTAACTTTCATTCAACAATATTATGCACATTTTGCTATTTTATTTTTCTTTGGATGTACATATATACTACATGGATATATCATAATATGTTTAACCAATTCCTTGTTAGTAGAATTCTAGTTTAGTATTTTATTTGCTAATATAAATAACTATAATTAAAGAGGCTTAAACATATTTTTTTGCACCTAATTTTTTTGGGGGAGGAATGCAACTGTTTAGAATATGTGTTTGGTAATATTTTTCATTAAAAACTTGTATCAGTAATATAAATTTGTTTACCAGCAGGCTGTGAATTATCATTTATTGAAACTTCTGATAATAATATCCATTACCTTTTAAGAAATATTTGGCAGTGTGAATGGCAGAATCATATTTTTGACTTTGATGTCTTCATATTAGTCCAGTTTCTTTTTTCATGTTTGCCTTTTGGGGTGTTCTTATGACTTTCCTTTTGGTCATTGCTTTAAAAAAAATCGTCAAATTTATATGTTGCAAATAATCTGTACTAGGTTGTTTCTTCTTTATTCTTATGCTCTTTTTTTATATACTTATTTTGTTTTTCTTTAGTCAACTGTATCAATCTTAGTTTTGTTTGTTCTCTTATGCTAATGGAAGCTTTCCTACCTAACAGGTACATTTTGTCCCTATAGTTATCATAAAATGTCCTTCTGTGTTTCTAGCAATATTTGTTGTATATTAATATAGCCATTTAAGCACTTTTATGGTTACATTTTGGGTATATATTATTGTAGCTTTTACTTTAACTTGTTTGTATCTGTGACTCTAGAGTGGGTTTCTTGTAGGCCGCATATAGCTGGATCATGCTTCTGACAGTGTCTGCCTTTTGATTAGCGAGCTTATTAGTCCATTTGCATTTAATATAATTATTAATATGGTTGGGTTTTACTCTCTATTTTTGTGTCTTTTTTGTTCTTATTTATCTTTTACTCCTTTGTTGTATTAAATATTTGGTAGTATACTATTTTAATTCTTCCGTAAATTTTTGTGAAAAATTTATTTATTGTTTATTTATTTAGACTGTGGTGGGTCTTCGTTGCTGTGCACAGCCTTTGCTGAGCACAGCTGCGGCGAGTGGGGGATACTCTTCATTGTGTTGCGGGGGCTTCTCACTGCAGTAGCTTCCCTTACGGTGTACAGGCTTAGTAGTTGTGGCACACAAGCTTAGTTGCTCCAACGCATGTGGAATCTTCCCGGACCAAGGATAGAACCTGTGTCCCCTGCACTTGCAGGCAGAGTCTTAACCGCTAGACCACCAGGGAAGCACCGTAAATTTTTTAACAACGTATTTTTTGAGTTGTTTGTTTTTTTAGAGGTTACTCTATCTGTGGATTATAATCTGCTTCTTCATTTGTCATAGACTGTCATAGTCTATTTTAGGTCATTGCTGATGTAGTTTTTATGTAGTATATAGAAGTAGTGTTGCTTCAACTTAGCTCCATTTCTTCCTTCTTCTTTAGTGCTATTATTATTATTTATATTTTATCTATATATTTTATAAAGCCAATAAGGCAATATTTTAGTCATTGTTTTATAAATGTCTTTTACTGTATTAAAAGAAGAAAAGAGAAAAAACTATGTTCAGTTTTTTATATTCAGCAGATATTTATTGTTTCCTTTGTTCTTCTTTCTTTTTTTTTTTTTCTGTGAATTCATGTTACTACTTGCCGTCATTTCCTTTCTGACTTTTGTTAGTATTTCTTGTAAGGAAGATCTGTTAACAAGGAATTCTCTCAGTCTTTGTTTTTCTGGGAATATATTTCCTTTTCATTTTTAGAGGTTAGTTATCAGCTAATGATTGGTCCTGGGTGCTGTAAGAAACTTGAGCCGATAAAAATATCTACCCTTTTGTCAGTGGATTTGTTTGTGGATTAGGGACTACATTAATAATTCAGGCAGTTTTCAACTTTGCTGAGCTTTTTTATCCTTCTCCTATGTTTAAGCCTGAAGCCTACTAGTCAGCCAGGGCTGTGTGTGGTGTTTAGGCCCTTTTAGGTGTTACCTGTGTTTGTGCACAGCCTCTGAGTCAGCTAGGGATATGCAGAGAGCTATCAGGCTATTCGTATTGCTGAGGCCTGGCTTGGAGAATTTTGAGCATTACTTTACTAGCGTGTGAGATGAGTGCAATTGTGCAGTAGTTTGAGCATTCTTTGGCCTTGCCTTTCTTTGGGATTGGAATGAAAACTGACCTTTCCCAGTCCTGTGGCCACTGCCTAGTTTTCCAAATTTGCTGACATATTGAGTGCAGCACTTTCATAGCATCATCTTTCAGGATTTGAAATAGCTCAACTGGAATTCCATCACTTCCACTAGCTTTGTTTGTAGTGATGCTTCCTAAGGCCTCCTTGACTTCACATTCCAGGATGTCTGGCACTAGGTGAGTGATCACATCATTGTGATTATCGGTCAAAATTCTCCAAGCCAGGCTTCAGCAATACGTGATCCGTGAACTTCCAGATGTTCAAGCTGGTTTTAGATAAGGCAGATGAACCAGGGATCACATTGCCAACATCCGCTGGATCATTGAAAAAGCAAGAGAGTTCCAGAAAAATATCTATTTCTGCTTTATTGACTATGCCAAAGCCTTTGACTGTGTGGATCACAATAAACTGTGGAGAATTCTGAAAGAGATGGGAATACCAGACCACCTGTCTTGAGAAACCTGTATGCAGGTCAGGAAGCAATGGTTAGAGCTGGATATGGAACAACAGACCGGTTCCAAATAGGAAAAGGAGTACATCAAGGCTGTATATTGTCACCCTGCTTAGTTAACTTATATGCAGAGTACATCATGAGAAACGCTGGGCTGGAAGAAGCACAAGCTGGAATCAAGATTACTGGGAGAAATGTCAATAACTTCAGATATACAGATGACACCACCCTTATGGCAGAAAGTGAAGAAAAACTAAAGAGCCTCTTGATGAAAGTGAAAGAGGAGAGTGAAAAAGTTGGCTTAAAGCTCAATATTCAGAAAACTAAGATCATGGCATCTGGTCCTGTTACTTCATGGCAAATAGATGGGCAAACAGTGGCTGACTTTATTTTTTGGGCTCCAAAATCACTGCAGATGGTGATTGCAGCCATCAAATTAAAAGATACTTACTCCTTGGAAGGAAAGTTATGACTAACCTAGATAGCATATTAAAAAGCAGAGACATTACTTTGTCAGCAATGATCCGTCTAGTCAAGGCTATGGTTTTCCCAGTAGTCATGTATGGATATGAGAGTTGGACTATAAAGAAAGCTGAACGCCAAAGAATTGATGCTTTTGAACTGTGGTGTTGGAGAAGACTCTTGAGAGTCCCTTGGACTGCAAGGAGATCCCACCAGTCCATCCTAAAGGAGATCAGTCCTGAGTGTTCATTGGAAGGACTGATGTTGAAGCTGAAACTCCAGTACTTTGGCCCCCTGATGGGAAGAGCTGACTCATTTAAAAAGACCCTGATGATGGGAAAGATTGAGGGCAGGAGGAGAAGGGGACAACAGAGGATGAGATGGTTGGAATGCTTCACCAGCTCAATGGACATGCTGCTGCTGCTGCTAAGTCACTTCAGTCATGTCTGACTCTGTGAGACCCCTTAGATGGCAGCCCACCAGACTCCCCCGTCCCTGAGATTCTCTAGGCAAGGACACTGGAGTGGGTTGCCATTTCCTTCTCCAATGCATGAAAGTGAAAAGTGAAAGTCAAGTCGCTCAGTCGTGTCCCACTTTTCATGACCCCATGGACTGCAGCCTACCAGGCTCCTCCATCCATAGAATTTTCCAGGCAAGAGTACTGGAGTGGGGTGCCATTGCATTCTCCACAATGAACATGAGTTTGGGTAAACTCTGGGAGTTGGGATGGACAGGGAGCCCTAGCGTGCTGCAGTTCATGGGGTCGCAAAGACTCGGACATGACTGAGTGACTGAACTGAACTGAAGTAAACTGAACTGATCTGGTTATTCTGTGGGTCTCTTATTTATGACTTCCTTGTTAAGTTTTTGATTAGTCCTGTAGTCTGCACTTTGTCCCAACCAAGATGAACATCAGGCCAGTAGATTTGGAAGTTCTCACCTCCTTTTTGTAACTGAGTTTGTTACTTTTCCTAAGAGCACTAGTCAGTATAGGATTTTCGTTCTCTGCTCCAAATCATGTCAACCCCTAATGGCAGAGAAGTTGCTCATTTTCCTGACAAGTTATAAACAGTGATGTGAGGGAAGGTGAAGAGGATGATGGAGGTAGCCCCAGGCAGGAACACCATGAAGTCTCTCTCTGTTTATCAGTTTTCATGAATAAACCCTTCTCAAGCTGTTGTTCTACTTTCTTTTTTTCCAGAGTCCTTTCTAATTTCCAGAGTCCTGAAATGGCTGTTTGCAAAGTTTTGTCCAGTTTATATTTGCTTTTTAAGTAAAAGATTTGCTAAGTTCTTCTGTGTGCCACAGTTGAAATCTATCCTTGGGTACTTTATTTTATAGGATGATTTTTATGTCACTGATAGAATCATTTTGTATTTCTCTTTATTTTCACTCTCTCTCTCTTTTTTTTAAATCTCCTCTGGCCTTTATTCTTTATGTAATGAATTTCATTGGTGGATTTCTATGCTTTCTGTATTCTTGGGATAAAATATTTTTTTGATTATAATTTATTAAGTCCTATAATAAATACATGTTAGTCTTTAATAATTTGATATTTATTTTTCCATTGATGTTTTTATTGAAACAGTCCTGCATTTGTCTTAATATAAGTGAAAACTAATTCAGGCTAGAAATTTTCCCTGAGGAATATATCTGTGGCCCTAAAGAAGACTGAATTGAGCTAAAGGTGATGCAATTCCTTTTATAGGCATTATCCTGCACTGAAAACTCTGGAACATCTAGAGCATACCTATCTTCCTCAAGTAAGCCACTATCGATTCTGCAAGGTGATGGTGGACAATATCCCCAAGCTTCGAGAAGAAATTAAGGATGTGTCTATGTCCGATCTCAAAGACTTTCTGGAGAGTATCCGCAAACATTCAGACAAAATTGGAGAGACTGCCATGAAGCAAGTAGGTCTGGGGTTTGTGATAGGTTGGCCAATGACTTTGCAAGTATTCTGTTAACACAGATTTCATTTTGCTAAGTGTCTTAATTGTTTCTTTTTTTTTTTTTTTTTTCAATTTACTACTATATTTAGTTTAGTATATACAAAAAAAATTACATTTAATGTAATGATATAAAAATTCTTATGAGGTATTTTATATTTTTTGTATAAATCTTTGAAATTTATAATGTGGCTCAGATGGTAAGGAATGTGCCTGCAAATGTAGCAGATCTGGGTTTGATTCCTGGGTTGGCAAGATCCCCCGGAGATGGGAATGGCAACTCACTCTAGCATTCTTTTTTTTTTTTTTTATATCCCACCTTAATTGTTTCTTATCATTTTAGGGAAGTCCTTCATCTTTATGGGAACACGTGGTTTCAAAATATTTTTTATTTTCTTAACAGAGCAGTGAATTATTTACTAGTATATTGTTTTGCTCTGTGAATGCTCAGTAAATATTAATTGGCTATTATGGTTTGTACTGTTGTTTTGAAGAGATTTTTCTATTTTTTGAATACTTTTCTTGACTTTGGGTATGATTCAAAGCCCAGGGTTTTAAAAACTACTACTTCTAGTTAATGAGCTAAATTGTGCTGCATATACTTCTGGTTGATTATTTACTGTGCAAGCAAAATGTTATATGTGAGTATTTCTGTAATTGTTATTTCAGATATCAGTGGGTATTGATGAAAAAAGGCCTGTTGGGAAATGCTGTGATTTATGATCATAGAAAGGAATTTGCTTATAGCTTATTAAAAAATAACAAAGTATTCAGATTTTTTCTTTCAGTATCTTCATCTCTAACTTATGAAAGTCACACAGAACATCCAGAAGTACTTTGTTGTTATGAATAAAGAACAGGAGTAATTTGCAGTGTTATTTGCTCTTTTGAAACTTAAGTCATGCTGATTTTATTAAAATTTCTCAGGATACCTTGATATAACCTACAATAATAAGTAGTAGATTCATTTTTTTAATGGGAAGTCTTTTTTGGTTCTGTAAACAACTATGTTCTTGAATAAGTCATTTGTAGTTCGTGTCATTCTGTGAGCAAGGTGGGAGTAGGTCATATTTTGGGTCAGATTTTCGGTCTCAGCTATTCTTTTAGGTATTTGATTCTGTAAAAGAGATCTGCCTTTTGGAAATCCCTTTCCTAAGAGGATACAGATATTCTTTTCCCCTTTCTCCTTTAAAATTTTTTTATTATTATACTTTGCAAAGTGGAAAGTTTAAAATTAGTTGATGATAAACTTTGATGGAAATAATCATATCATGTCTTTTTTTTTTAGTGATGTAGAAAAAATTAATCATTGGAAATATGCTTTTGCTTTGCTGTGTATATTTTGAGTACAGGAATGAAAATATCTTGTAAGACAAGTCTTATTTGTGGTTGAAATTTTTTACTAACCTTTCAAAATATTGAAGGGTAGAGTTGCTTTCTCTAGGCCTTTGCTTGAGAAATTCCTTCAGTTTTGAAGTAAAAGAGATTCCGTGAAGAGTATTATTATTTCATTTAATGAGATTATCTGTCTCTCCCCCTAATTATCTGAAGAAATTATGGCCTAGGGCAGGGATGTGATTTGCTCAAGTTCAGCTTATAAAGGTCAGATCCTGTAGTATAGAATTCAGATTAGATTGAGGTGAATTTATCTGCTGTGTCATTCAGTCTGTGTAAACTGTTAGCTGTTGGCTGTGTTTTTGTCATTTAAAGAAATGGTGATGAAATCTTTTGTGAATTCAGGACTTTTTAATTAATTGAGGACCCTTTATTCCTCCTATAATATTTTTCATCTCTAGTATAGCTCTTATTGCATATGTTATTATCTTATGCTATAATATCCTTGAGTAAAGATATCTTACACATTTAAAAATCTTCTGTAGTCCCTAAAAAGTAAGGAAAGTGGGAGGGAGAGAAACTACCGCATACCCACATACTTTGTACATGTAGGTGTTCAATAAATATTTGTTTGAATTCATGGATGTTGGATTAAAGGGAGAGGTTATGGTTTATTTCTTTCTTATGTCAAGTCAAAAATGATGTTTCTGATTTGTGATGGTTTTCTTTGCAATGGATATTTAAGAAATGTCTCCATTATATGGCTCTGTCATTTTTAATATGGTTTTGAAGATTGCTGCAGAAGGGGAAAGACCAAAGAGTATTGGATGTGGTAGGGGTTTGTTTTTTTTTTTTTTTTAAGAAGCTTGTTTATTTTGTTCTTAGCACACATTTTTTTTTTTTTTTAAATTTTTTTATTAGTTGGAGGCTAATTACTTCACAACATTTCAGTGGGTTTTGTCATACACTGATATGAATCAGCCATGGATTTACACGTCTTCCCCATCGCAATCCCCGCTCCCACCTCCCTCTCCACCCGATTCCTCTCGAAACATCCCACCCTCGCCTTCTCCCAGAGAGTTCAAAAGTCTGTTCTGTATTTCTGTGTCTCTTTTTCTGTTTTGCATGTAGGGTTATCGTTACCATCTTTCTAAATTCCATATATATGTGTTAGTATGCTGTAATGTTCTTTATCTTTCTGGCTTACTTCACTCTGTATAAGGGGCTCCAGCTTCATCCATCTCATTAGGACTGGTTCAAATGAATTCTTTTTAATGGCTGAGTAATATTCCATGGTGTATATGTACCACAGCTTCCTTATCCATTCATCTGCTGATGGGCATCTAGGTTGCTTCCATGTCCTGGCTATTATAAACAGTGCTGCGATGAACATTGGAGTTAGCACACATTTTTTAATTTATTTTTTGTTTGTTTCTTTGGCTGTTCCCTGTGGCATGTGGGATCTTAGTTCCCTGACCAGGGATCAAACCCTAATCTGTTGCACTGGAAGTACAGAATGCTAACCACTAGACCACCAGGGAAGTCTCTGTGGTATTTTGGGCTAGGCATGGAGGTGCCGCATCATCACTACTACAGTGATTTCATTGGCCAGAACTTAAAAACGTGGCCATACCAACCTGCAAGGGAGACTGGGAATATAATTTCACTCTAAGAGAAGAACGCAGTTTTGGTGAATAGCAGCTAGTCTCTGGCACAGTCTGCTCTTTTGCTCATCAAATATATCTTCACTCTTCCTTTCATCCATACAACATGTCTGTCCCTTCCCTAAGGAATATAACCTAATATCCCATCTAGTTACTACATCCATCTCAAAGAATGGTATTTTCCAGGGATGTTCAGTACTCTCCATCAGACCCAGATGTGGCTCTTCAGTGGGCTGATGACCATGGAGAAGCTAGAACAGAATAGCTACAACAAAAAACTTCCATTTAGAAATCGGAAGAACAGGACATGTACAGTATTCCCTGTTTCATATCAAATCATCTCATCTTTTTGGGTCATCATTGGGAAATCTTTCTGAATTAGTAATAGGGGAACTTCCTTGCTTAGATGTTGACTCTCTGGAAAGAACTCCTTTGCTGCATCGTAGTTTTTCTTTGCCTATTTTTTTTTTTCCTGTGTGCATTTAAAGTGTGTGCTGGGGAATTGACATTCATTTGAATACTTCTTTTTCTCTCTATAGATATACATATACAGCTAGACTTATATTTACAACCACATTTATATCTCTGTGTACCTTTCAGTGCCTGCTTTCTGCTTCTACAAGTTTAGGAGCCCAACATTTGTTTTAATGTTCTGAACAAAGATTTATTTAGTCCAGATTTGTGGGTTTTTGGCATTATAGTTACCTCAAAACTTAGTAGACCTCTGATCTGTTTGTTTTCAGTAGGTTCTGTTTAGATTCTGTACCCAGTGTTCTTTTCTAAATATAATTTTTGGGAATGATTTTTTTCTTTTTCCCTGTTTGGAGAGGTAGTGGAATTCGGGGAGAAGAACTCTTGCCTCATGTCTTTTTTCTTATTTTAGTGGCCCTACTTGGAGGCCATATGAAATAATGAGTAAGAAAACCATACCTGAATCTAATTTTTGCCTTAGAATTAAGTTCACCAAGGTTTTCTTTGGACTTAATTGCTCAAACTTTTACCTGCTTTTTCTTTCACTGTTTGGGATCTGTATGTGTTCAGCTTTCTGACCCTCTGAGGCCCAAGTTTCTGGGCTCAGAAATATGGCCCAAATTTTAGTTTGCAAATTGGGAAATTCTGTGCTCATCTCTTTTGTGTAAAACCTTGCTAAAAGCAGAAAGTAAATGCCAATATACACCATAACTCTCTACATTTACTTATAAAGCTGCAGGCCCAGTAGCCACGTGGTATGCTTTTTCATTTATTACTGATTCCCGTCTTACCATTTTTTTTTTTTTTTTTGGCCACAATATCATAGGGCTTGTCAGGCTTTTGGCTTGCTAAATATATATTCTTATTGCCTACTGCCTGACCTCTAAACTGATGCCATTTATTTTAGGCTTTTTTGTTATTTTTTGTTATCAATACCATTCTTCCAACTCTAGTGCTTGTTTCTTTAAATAATGCTACCTCTTATAATAGTTAAGCTCTAAAATCTCACCCTAGAAATTCTATTTTTTTGCTTAGGTGAAGTCTTAAATGGGTATTCCTGGTGGGGTAGCTCTTCTTCAAGTGACTATGAAGGGATCTAGGGCTTGTGGCTCTATCACTTCAACATGTGACTTTCAGTGTTCTAGCAGTAGGGAAAGGAGTAACAGCATTAGGGTCTTTTTTTTTCACTGACCAACTTGTAAGTGATGCATATGACTGCTGCCTACATTACACTGGCTGAAGCTCACACACTGCAAGTGAGGACTGGAAATACAGTTTATCTGTGTGACTGAGGGAAAGAGGAAATAGTTTGGTGAACAGCTAGCTGCTCTGCTACAACCTGCTATTATACAGCCTAGAAAAATACACATCTCCATGTTTTTTTCCTCACAGTTTCATCTCTTTAACATTTCTCCCCCGTATGTTTGCCTTATAATTTACTGATCCAGTTTTTAGCATTGTCTGTGCCGCTAATCTCATTTTTAGTTCAACAACTGCAGTTTTGGCCTTAAAAATATGTTCTTGTCCTTCAAAGAAAAATTTAAGTGGCCTTCTTTAGAATCATACAAGAAAACAGATTTGAAAGTATCAATTTTGATAGTTGATCTAGGTGCTTCTAGCAATTATATAGTACTTTATGCTTTTTCTTGGTGGACATCTCCCTTTTTCTTATTCTACTTACCCTATCCTAAGTTGCTGCATTGATACATGGTTGAACGTTGTCCTTTGTAAAATGAAATGTTGAAGGCAGTTGGTAGACTGGCTTCTTTTTGGGATATACCATTTAAGCCACCAGAAGGACTCCACCAAATTGGGGTTTAGTGAGCAAAGTAGGCTCCAGACATTTATCTGAGATTATAATCTCAAAGTGTTTGTTCAATTCTGTCAAGATATATGATGCAAAAATTACTATTTGAGGATGATGACACAATGCCATTTGAGGGATATGTAGTTTTGTCAATTTATCAAGTATTATATTGTTTTTGGATAAAGCTTTATCTGTAGGAAGATCTTTGCTTTGGTTTCATTTGGTAGGCAAATTTCTGAGACAGTCCCCAGGATTCCTGCCCCCTGGTCTGTACACCCTGTAAAATCTTCTCCCTTGAGTGTGTGAGCCTAGTGTATACGGTGAGCACCTTTAAAAGAAGGTCTAGCGTACAGTCAAAGGTCCATATAGTCAAAGCTGTGGTTTTTCCAGTAGTCATGTATGGATGTGAGAGTTGAACCATAAAGAAAGCTGAGCGCCGAAGAATTCATGCTTTTGAACTGTGGTGTTGGAGAAGACTCTTGAGCATCCCTTGGACTGTAAGGAGATCAAACCAGTCAGTCCTAAAGGAAATCAGTCCTGTGTATTCATTGGAAGGACTGATGCTGATTCTGAAACTCCAATACTTTGGCTACCTGGTGCAAAAAACTGACTCATTGGAAAAGGCCTTGATGCTGGGAAAGATTGAAGGCAGGAAGAGAAGGGGACGACAGAGAGTGAGATGGTTGGACGGCATCATCGACTTGATGGACATGAGTTTGAGCAAGCTCTGGGTGTTGGTGATGGACAGGGAAGCCTGGTGTACTGCAGTCCATGGGGTCACAAAGAATCGGACACAGCTGAGCAGCTGAACTGAACTGAGAGGTTAGGTACAGAAGTTAGATTAAAAACTGCATCTGATGCTTAACTCTTGATCTTGAAGAAACAAATTGCCATGTTTTGGAGAGGGCCATGTGGCAGGGAATTGTAGGCCACCTTGAGTTGCTGAGAGCTATCCCCAGCCAACAGCCAGCAAGAAAATGGGGACCTGAGTTCTACAACCACAAAGAACTGAATTCTGGCAACAATATGAGTAAACTTAGAAAACCCTGAGCTCTAAATGAAACCACAGGCCTGACTGACATCATGATTTCAGTCTGGTGAGACCCTTGAACAGAAGACTCAGCACAAACATTCTTAACTTCTGATATATGGAAACTCAGATAATATTTTTGTGTAATTTTAAGTCACTAAGTTTATAGTAGTATATTACACAGCAATAGAAAATTAATACACTTTTATTTTGGTCTTGAAAAGAATTACTTTTTACTGAACTGTTCATTTTAATTTTGCCTTTGGATCTAGGAAACAATGGTATAGTCAGTCTGGTTTAAAATGTGTTAAGCTAGAAGTCTCTGAGTCTTTCAGTTGCCTTCCAGTATACCTGGGAAGCTGTAGAAAATCTAGAGAATGTATAAGTATGAAACTGTTAGGGGAAGCACACTGACTAAACTGCCCACCCTGGCCAGCTCCATAGTAACCATTTGCATGAGTTATTTTACAATAGGAAGTCCTGGTAAGGAACACGGACTTACTAAGCCACCACCAACTGGAAGAGTTTGGGAAAGGTCAAAAGGAAATGTCAAAAGGAAATGTTACGTGTCCTACCACCTCCCAGAAATCCTTCTCACTGGCATCCATCTTAGCCCAAGGTGTGCACCACCAGGAAGGACCCTGAGTCAGAGTGACTAGCCAAAGACAACCCAGAAACTAATCTGACTGCCCTAAAACCTGAGGCTGCGAACCGTGTGGCAGAGCAGTTCTCCTGGGTTCCCTTACCTTCCTGCTCTCTGCCCAGTTGCCCCTTCCCAATAAAGTCTCTTGCTTTGTTAGTACGTGTGTCTCCTTGGACAGTTCACTTCTGAGTATTAGACAAGAACCCAGTCTTGGGCCCTGGAAGAGTTTCCCCTTCCTGCCACAAAACCTAGAATAGAAGTTCAATCATATACCGGAATCTGAGGAGGAATTTTGAAATTGTTCATTCTACTGTTTATTGCCATTTTGAATTTTAAGTTAAGCAGTTTTATTAAAAAAATAAAACAAAAAAAAACCACGTTCATCTTCCTGTATATCTCTTAACATGAATTGGATTGAAAGCATTTAATGGAGTTCTGTGAGTTCTGCTACAAGAAGTAGAGCTATCTTTAAAGCAAGTAGAAAAACCTTCCCTTTTGTCCTATCCCATCTTCTATGTTGATATTCTTACAGTGTGCTTCCAGAATACTGTGTACGTCTTATTTTGGAATAATCAATTTAGCTTGACCTGATTTTATAAAAAATGTCTAAAGTAGTTCTTTGTTAATTGTATACTGTTTTTTAGTTTTCTTTATGAAATTGATTTCTGTAATTCACTTGTTATGGAATTGATTTGTGCAGGAGGGAAGTTCTGTATTTGTTATTTTGATTAGTTTGCCTTAGGCTTTGTGGGACTAAATAACATTTGTAACATAAACATTCTTGGTTAGGTTGATTTCTATGTGAAGTCCTTTAACAAAAGGAAGAATTTATTTACTTTTAAAATTCTAACTTGGCTTTGCCAAATTATATGGGTTATATAACTGATGCTTAGAAAAGGAACTGGTTGCTCATAAAAGAAATCCAAGGCTCCCAGGCATTCTTCCTTTAGTAACTAGTTTTAAAGAAACTGATCCTTGGATAAGATTAGTTTTCACCATGGCTCTTTCCGTGGTCTTCCGAAGTGGCCCAGTGGTAAAGAATCCGCCTGCAATGCAGGAGATGTGAGTTCAATCCCTGGCTAGGAAAGATCCCCTGGAGAAGGACATGGCAACCCACTCCAGTATTCTTGCCTGGGGAATCCCATGGACAGAGTAGCCCGGCAGGCTGCAGTCCATGGGGTCTCAAATAATTGGACATGACTACGTGACTGAGCACACTCATTCACACAATTCTTTCAGCCTTTGACTTCCTTTGGTTAAATCTTGGCTGTAGCAAAATGAGCTCTTTTATTTATTGTGTAGAACATTTTTCGATTTAGATCAGGCATGGTACTACCAGCTGAGTTCATATAGGCCATGTAATGCCTGCTAAGTAGAAGTATTGCCGTTGAAACCTCTTTTGTGCTGGGTGCTCTGCAAAGCTTCCACAGAATATGGCCTTTGGAGTCAAAGAAGATGATGCTCACTTGGTTGGTGTTCCTGGATTTACTTTTATTCTCTTTTCTTCTTGATTTTGATATTTATGTATTTGTGCAGTTTCTTGCTCCTTACTCTTTGATAATACAGATGGCCTTAGGGTGGGGCGGGGGAATATGGACCTGTAAAAGAGGGATTCTTGAAGTCAGAACCAGTCGGAGTAGCTTATGCTAGATCGTACAATGTTAGAATCTGAAGAGGATAGTAGGCATTTAAGTTTACTATTCGGTAATATGATAATTAACAGACTTTGCAGTTTGGGTTAGACTCCTAGATTTGCCATTTGCTAGCTGCATGACAATGGGCAATTTACTAAACAAAACATTCAGCCTTCACAGCTCTATAGTTAGAATTTTTAATCTTCTCTTCAAAGATGTGGAAACGTTTAGGGAAATCAAGGACTTAGGTTAGTCCTAGGCTTATAATATATGTTAAGTTAAAAAGAAAGAACCATCCTAGATGAATGGTGAATGTAAATAGATTCTAAGAGTATGGAGAAAGAGAAGATAAACTTGATGATTGAAATACTTTTAATTTTATTCCTAAAATTCAGTTTTCCATCACAATTGTCAGCCTTGAATTAGATTTCACTTTTAAACATTTTTTTCTCCTTCCCATAAAAATTATTTCTATTATGTATACTTTTAAAATATTTTGCACCTGATTTCAGTTAAAAAGATGAACGTTAAATTTAAAAGGGCAGTGACTCGATTCACGTTGTATGAAAGAACAGAGAATTTATTTCTTAAATCTGAGGACAATATTGGCTTGGTTTTGAGTTTTCTTCGGGATAAAAAGGAAACTATGGTGTGTGTACGTGTGTATAAATATAGTAAATGTATTATTTATTTGCTTTGACTAAGCAAAGCATGCTAGCTTATTAGGAGAAATTTTTCTGTTATCAAAGGCAAATTGTCATATGGGTTCTCAATATAATTTGTAAACATGGCCTCATACTGTGCTCATCATAAATAGACCATTACTTTAGAGAAACAGCAGCTATTGCAATATTTATACCATCTCTCACAAATATGCTACATATATACATATATATACACACATATATATGTTTCAGTTATTTTAAGATTAAATTCTTTTGAAAATATTCCTTTTACTGAGCCTTGGCTTATACTGGAGAGCAGTAATACTTAATTTAAAACTATATGGTATCATAAGAATAAACTGCTGAGTAGAATAGAAATACAGAAATTGACCCAAATATATAGTATATGGATTTAATAAGTGATAAAGGTAGTGTTAGAGGCATAGATACAAACAAGTTAGTGTTATGCCATAAAGTTGTAAAGTACATTTCCTCAGTAAGCCTTATTGGCAGAAAGGTCAGCACAGTGCACAAAAATACCATCTTCCTGTCATTTTATGAAGGACTCTGATGGGTTCTACCTTGCATGACAGGCAACAGCATATGCCTCAGGAGAAGGACTCTGCTCTTTTATTATTGATAGGGAAGCTGAGAGAGGAGACCATCTAGTCAGTATGTGCTAGATGGCTCCTTGTTGGTCAGAGAAATGATTTGGCTAGGAGAATTCTCATATCAATGCCACTTAGATTAGCTAAAGAGACCTAGTGTTCTTCAGATGAACTTACTCAGTCTACTGAAGTAGTTCATTGCTAAGCTTTGAGAATGGGAAAGGTAGAGAGCTACTTGGGCCTCCAAGGTGGCATCTCATAGCAGGAAGGAATGCCGTTAGTGCGATTGCTGCTTTACGTATCTGTCTTCCCGAGCGGTTTATGGTCTCTGTAAGGACAGAGGCAGGTTTTTTAGCTTTCTGTCTTCAGCACCTTTCTAGCATAGTGTTTGGTCATAGGAGATAGTTAATAAATCGATTACTCTTAATTATGTATTTAATTAAATTTAATGTACCCATACCTTAACGTTTTTCAGGAAAGCTACCCTTTTTGATATTCTAAGGTACATTCTCTTATTCCAGTTATATTCTTAATTATATGAAAACACCTAAAGTTGCTCTTTGAATGGGTTTTGAAACTATCTGAAAGTTCTGTGGAGGTGCTATAAAGTGATCAAATTAACTTCTTAGTAAAGATGGTGTGTTGAACACATACATTTCTGTCTTCTGCCTCTCATAAAAACAACAGCCAAGGAAATTTTTTTTTTAAAAAGCATGAGCTGTCAAACATAAAGAATATAGAAGAGAAGGTGACAGCACAGTTTTTGGAAATTGGAAAGTAAAAAGATGTGTGAAAATTGTCCTAGCATATCCAAGAAAACTCAGTCCTAAATCGGTAGTAGAAGAAACTGAGAACAATCTAGTTTTAGGGTTTTGCAGAACCTCTATGTTTAAGAAATTGCTGGCCTCAAGGAAAGGGGGTAAAATTGATGCCCAAAAAGAAAGATTGGTTGAATGTCTATTTAAGAACCAGTTAACCACAACCGTTGGTTGAGTGTCTATTTCAGAATCAATTAGGATTCCTTCCTTAACTTTTCTTGCCAGTTGACTACCTGATCCCATCTCTAGCAGAAGACTAGAGAACAATAGACACAAACTGAAAACAGCAAGTTTATATCCTAAATATTGAGATTTATCCTAAATCTCGCAGCCCTCCTTTCTGATTTCGTTTCTAGAACCAGACTTACACCCTTCAGGTGTGAGACTGGAAGATAATCTGAATACTCTGAATAATATAATTAACCCAAGAGAAGTGTCCTAAAGATATGTCCACTGGGTATTCACCAATAAAAAGGGCAAGTCAGTTGATTAGACTAATGTACACCCAGAGAAATTTCAGTTAGGCTTTTTAGTTTCCCAAATTAAAATTTGAGCAGATGGCTAAGGATCACCAGATACTTGAAAAAAGATTCTGACATGAAAATAGAGTCAGAACAAATGTACAAAGAAGCAGCATGAAGAGGATAGAGACTGTGCAAGAAGAGAAAAACCTAAAAGGCAAAATGAAACAAACCATCATCAGGAGCATTAGAAAGATAAGAGAAAGTTAGTTATATGGTAGAAGCAAGGTCAGAATGCTACATAAAAGGAGAAGAGCAGGGAACAGCAAGAATGTTTAAAAATTAAAAATATGGCAGCTGAAAACACTTAAAGGAGGGTTTGGAAAATAAAGTTGAAAAAGTCTTTTAGAGAGAAGAGTAAAAAGAAAAAGAGATAGAACATGGGAAATAGAAAATATAAAAGAATATTAGGGAGTCAGTCCAGGAGATCTAAAATAGCATTTGAATACTAGGTATTTTAGAAAAAGGAAGCAAAAAGAAGGGAAGGAATTCATCATAGAAATAATGCAGGAAATTTCCCCAAATTCTATTAATAAGACACAAACAAGTAGATTAAAGGACCTACCAAGTATCCAACAAAAAGGATGAAAGTAGACTTACATCAAGGCATATTGTAAAATTTCAGAAACCAGAGGACAAAGTGAAAGTCATAGGTGTCTTTAGAGATTATAGGCAGTATCTTACATAGCTGTGAATTACATTCATACAGTTATAATAATTAAATGCTAATGCTAAAAGTTAGCATATCTAATTAATCCATTGATTTATCTGTGTTGTAGAGGGATGGATGAATGGACACTGCCCAGGTATGTGGTACTGGTGTGTTAACGTGAAAGAGACCTAAACCCCCTTCTTCCATGGTGGAAAGTCAATGATAATGCTTAAAACTAAATTGTAATAGCCAAGAGGTAGAAACAACCCAGCTGTCCATTGACAGATGGATGGATAAGCAAAAAAAGGTGGAATATTGTTTCACCTTAAAAAAGGAAATTTTGACACATGCTGCAACATGGATGAACCTTAAAGACATTATGCTAAGTGAAATAAGCTGGGCATGAATGGACAAATACTGTTTAGTTCCACTTATCTGAGGTTCCTGAACTAGTCAAATTCATACAGACAGAAAGTAGAATGATGGTTTCCAGGGCCTAGTAATAAAGGGAATAAGGAGTTAGTATTTAATGGGTACAGAGTTTCAGTTGGGGAAGATGAAGAGTTTCTAAAGATGGTGGTAGTGATGGTTGTACAACAGTGTGAATGTACTTAATACCACAGAACTATACAATTAAAAATGGTTAAAATGGAAAATTCTGTGTCATAAATCTTACCACAATGAAAAAGAATCTAAAGAAACAGGCAGTAGCACACTTAAGCATGGTATATAGAGATAAAGAGTGGTTGCTTCTTGGAAGCAAGGCTTGGGCAATAGAGGAGAGGAGAAAACAGTTGTTTTTCATAATAAATCTTTGTGTATAATTTAACTATGTATAAATTTGCACATATAACTTAGATAAGATATATTGAAAAAAAAAAAAAAAAAGAACAGAAACTTAAGTCAGATTTGGTATATGTATATAATAGGAGAGTTCAGTCCTGGGTGTTCATTGGAAGGACTGATGCTGAAGCTGAAACTCCAATACTTTGGCCACCTCATGCGAAGAGTTGACTCATTGGAAAAGACCCTGATGCTGGGAGGGATTGGGGGCAGGAGGAGAAGGGGATGACAGAGGATGAGATGGCTGGATAGCATCACTGACTTGATGGACATGAGTTTGAGTAAACTCCGAGAGTTGGTGATGGACAGGGAGGCTTGGCGTGCTGCGATTCATGGGGTCGCAAAGAGTCGGACATGACTGAGCGACTGAACTGAACTGAACTGATAATAGGTAGGATTTGTTGGTGGACTGGATATGAGATAGTAAGTGTTATGACTGTCAGGTACAAAGGAAGTGTTCCCTTATTTAAGGGATTATTTACACTTATTTATGGCATTATTGATTTTCCTTTCTGCTTTATGTGGGTAATTGAGGAGTCTAAAGAATCATAGCTATAGCAAGATGGAAAAGGAATTATGTGTTAGATGTAACTTAAATGATTCCATTCAATTCTCTGTTGTATTGTGTGCCTTATTAAAGAAGTGAACAGATAAGTCTGATATAATGGACTATAAAGCAAGTGTTTTTTTTTAAATAATATAAAAATCTTAAAAGTGATGATTGTTGTTGAGTTGCTCTGTTGTTTCTGACTCTTTGCTTCCCCATGAACTTCAGTGATGATAAAGATGGCAAATTTGTGGTAACCAGAATGATCCTTTCCCCTTGCCTTGAATTCTTAAGATAAAAATTAACCCTTGTTCAGAAGAGAATATGAGGTCTTCAGCACTCCCCTTTGGTTGCAAAATGTTACACTACCATACCCCTGCCACTATCGCAGGCTCACATGCATTTCATACTTGGCTATGTGTTCTGATGAGTGAAGAGTCCCTATGCCGCTGCAGGAAAAGATGGGGAAAGAGGGAATTAAGAGAGCAGTGAGGGAAAATATTTCTGATAAGTTAGCATACATATAATTTGGCTTGGCCTCAGAGTCTTGTGGGAGAGAGCCAGTAGCCTCATTATTACCAATATTTCATTGGGAAACGTTCTGCTAAATTTAAGATAAAGGAGAATGACCTACAGTGTGAAGTTTTTCTTGGAGGGTTTGTATAGTAACTGAACTTCATTCCATTACATTGCCCCTGGGATTTCCTGCAGCCTCCAAGTATCGTGAATAATTGTGCTGCACTAGTGTGGAAGTGAAATTCAGATCATTGAACTCACTTTTGAATTGAGCTTGAGAGCAGTCCTTTAGAGCTTTAGTTATGAGGTAGAAATGAATTGATCTCATTGACATAAATAAGATGTTTGCTGTTTGTGTTTTTATTATATAATTTAGCCTCTGAAACATGCAAGGATATGAAAAGTTATTTAAAATGATGCCTTAAATATAATATGAAAATATACAGCTGTTAAATATTACTATACAGGGGGCCAAGAACAGCCACTTTATTATCTTTATTATCAGATTAAATTTATTTATTGTTAGTAATTTTTGAAAAAGCCTTTATTTGTTTACTTATTTTTGACTGGGCCATGAAGCTTGCCCAGACCCCTGGCAGTGGAAGCGCAGATTCCTAAGCACTGGACTGCGTGGGAGTTTCCATTACCAGATTAAGTTTAGGTCTGGTCAGACACAACCTCTGTCTGCCGTTCTAAAAGATGAATGGAAGCAAGATACATTTTTCGTCTCATAGGAATGAACTATTAAAGTTTATGTTTAATAGGCAGTGTTCCCTCATTATAAGTCTGAATGAACTAGTATTCTTGTATTATATCTATTTATAAGCTTACTCTGTTTATGTATCACTTCAGTTCAGTTCAGTCACTCAGTTGTGTCTGACTCTTTGTGACCCCATGGACTGCAGCACGCTAGACCTCCCTGTCCATCACCTAATCCTGGAGCTTGCTCAAACTCATGTCCGTCGAATCAATGATGCCATCCAACCATCTCCTCCTCTGTCATCCCCTTCTCCTCCTGCCTTCCGTCTTTCCCAGCATCAGGGTCTTTTCCAATGAGTCAGTTCTTCACATCAGGTAACCAAAGTATTGGAGCTTCAGCACCAGCGTCAGTTGTTCCAATGAATATTCAGGACTGATTTCCTTTAGGATGGACTAGTCTGATTTCCTTGCAGTTCAAGGGACTCTCGAGTCTTTTCCAAGACCACAGTTCAAAAGCATCACTTCTTTGGCACTCAGCTTTCTTTATGGTCCAACTCTCACATCTGTACATGACTACTGGAAAAGCCAAAGCTTTGACTAGATGGACCTTTGTCGGCAAAGTAATGTCTCTGCTTTTTAATATGCTGTCTAGGTTATGTATGGATGGTGTTTTCTCAAGGCAGATATAACAACTGCATGATTGAAGCACAGAATATACATTTTAAAACGAAGACTTTTTGACGATTTAGACGTCTGCCACGTGTGCAGCGTGTGGTAGAGCCAAGCTTGAGGTTTGGATTTAGAGCCCTTCCCAAATCCCTGTAGTGTGCCCTTTGACCTGAAGGATCAGTCTTACTGGCCCTGGAGAAATCCAGTTAGGAATTCCTAGGATTGTTGCACTCTCAGTGAATTCTTTATTCTTGTGTCCTCTGCCAGATGTTCTCTTTACTGAGCACGAAAACGCCTTCAAAATAATGGTAAGGCAACTGGTATGTGAGGAAATAGAAAGTAATGGCAAGGAAACTGGTATGTGAGGAGACAGGAAGAGAAAGAAATATTCACATTTATACAGGAGGGCCAAGATGTGGACCTAAGGATGTTCTAGAACAAGAGGAATCTATTTTGTCACATCCTTCTAAATCTCCCTGCTGAAAAGTTTTAGCAAGTAAACCTCAAGTAGCTTTACAATTTAAAAAGTTACATACAATAAAATCTTTTTTGTTGTCTTCCACAAGTTTTTTTTAACAAGCATAGATTGATGTAAGCACCATGACAAACAGAACAATTCCGTCATCTCTCCAAATTCCTTTGTGCTCCCTCTTTGTAGTCAAATCTCTCTCTTCCTAATTCCTGGCCATTGTTCATGAAGTTTATCAAAAGTACAGGGTAGGAAGCACATGGAACAGATGCGACTACCAGAAACTTTTCAGGTAATTAATTATTGCTGATTTTTATCTCACTGATTGAGAATGTGTTATCTCTCAATCCTTCTTGTTTAAGGTCTCAGCACAGAAATGAACCCCAAACCAAAAACACAGAAAAATGAAATTTTTGTAATTGAATAGTGACAGGTGACCACCTAAGTTGTTGCTTTTTCTAGGCCTATGTGATTCTATGCTTTAGAGGTTTTATGACCTTTGACTGTAGTGGGATGGATTCTTTCTGTCTTCATTAGAAGGTGAATGGTTACATGACTGCACCAAGCTGGCTAGGGAATAAACACTGGACTGGGAGTATGGAAAGTGGTTAGATCACTGGAGCTGGATTTTTCACTCAGACTCTTTGTTCTTTGTAAGTGGCTCCTGAACAAAGCAATGGCAAGATTTTATACTGTAAGCTGAAAGTTTTCAACTGACTACATTTTATTTGTTTTGAAAGCTTGCAAAAAAAGTTATTTTGTTGAGAGTTCAGGCTACTTTACCTTCCTGGCATAACTTTCTAATTGTACATTTACAGCAAATTTAGAACAGTTTTCAATGATTACTTCTGTGTGTGCATGCAGAGGAGACAATGCTGTATAGATTAGGGAAGTTGTTTGAGGGGAGAAAGAAAAGACCTTGTCAGGTTGTGATGCCTACGTGTGTGTTTGCTTAAACTCAGAAGTCAGCCAACCATTGAGGCCTCTAGTGTGGTTAGCTATTAAAACAGAACAGTGATAATGGATCAAGTATTTGGAAATTTTTAAAAATTGAGAAAATTCTGCTTTAGAGAAAATCAGGGTGGGCTGTCAGGGGAGATGATTATACTCTATACCAGTGAGATGTTAATGAGATTGGGAAGGAAGTAGGGAATTTAAGAGCTCTTACTTTTAAAAAGTCTTACAGTGCCAATGCTTAAGATGTGTTCTGTGGCACACCACCATAAATCACAGGGGATTGACTTGCAGAATACTAGGTAATAAAAGGGATCTGGGACAGGTGTTTGGAGGAGGGGAACCTAAAGCTAGGATAGAGTCCAGGAAGTGGAACTAAGATGATAATAATTTACTGGCATTTTCTCGAGGGCATGTGTCTGAATTAGCTTCATCTTTTTGTTCCCATAGAACCAAGCACACTGCATTGTGTATACTTGGTATTCTACACATTTTTATTATATATGTTTAATACATACACTTTTTTTCCCTTTGGCAGGGCACTTACGCATTTAAGGACAGAGAATTTTCATGGATATTGTAAGAGTTTTAATATTTTCCTGGTCTTCTTAGACTCTTAATTTGCTGATGAAACCGTTGACTGTTATGTTCAACTTCCATATCTCAGGATGCAAATTGTCTTGAAGTCCCAGGTGAAGTTTTTTCACTTAGGTATAATTTTATCTTGATTCTCCGCCAGTGAATATTTCCCACTTTTGTGCTTTTTTCCTCCTGGAAAAATATGCATAATATAAAATTTACCTTTCTAAAATCATTTTTAAATATACAGTTTTGTGATATTAAAAGGTACATTCACATTGTTGTGCAACCATCACCACCATCCCTCTTCAGGACTTTTCTGTCTTCTGAAACCGAAATCCTGTAACCAGTGAACTAAAAGCTTACAATTTGTGCTTTAGTACTGAGGGAACAAATAAAGTCTTATATATATATACTGAGGAACCTGTGGTCTCTTTGCAGGGAAGAAAAAGAGGCAAAAAGCAAATCTTGAATTCACACAGTAGCTTTTTAATTTAATAAGAAGTAGATTATAGTTCCTGAATTTTTATAGATAGATTTTTCTCTTCTTCAGTTTCCTTAAGAAATTTGTTCAGAAGCAACTACTGGGAGTAACTCTTATTCTTTCAAAGTATTTCCAGTCTCTTGTGTGTGTATGTGTTGTGTGTGTGTGTGTCTTTGTATCTAACAAGACGTGGAAAGCTATAGTTTTACTTTAGGTTTTGTTTTTAGTTTTGTCACTGGCTGGCTTGAACCATGGTAGTCTTCATCTACTTTTGAGGGTTGTGCCCTTGAACATGGTGACTTTACTGTGGTGTCAGAGAATTTAGGGATGTGGAGGATCTTATTTTTTGGTACTATAATCTTATTTTGTTGACTTAGGCTGAAGTCTGTTATTAATTTTTACCTTTCCCTTGCTTTCCAAGTATGCAAACAAGCAAATGTCAAAAAATAGCACAGCCTACTTTCCAACAGAATGACTTCAACTCTCCTCAGTTTGTTAAACATAGGCATCTCCTAGTTCCCTGATGAAGAGGCTATGGTCTAGCTGGCATGCCTTTTGTTTTGTTTTTCGTGGTAAGTTTTTGAGCAGAGTTGGTCTTTTAACATTGGAGAAGAGAGCTATCTATAGCAGTAGTTCATAAACATTTTAGAGACAAAAGCTTACCTTTTGAGAATCTAGTGGAAGTCATGAACCCTCTTCTCAGAAAAGTTACTGAGTGAACACAAATTTTTCATAAAGTGTCAGAGGATTTGAATACTCTGTGAAATATATCCTTGTGGGAGCCATCTGGACTATTAAGATCCAGTATCTGTATCAGATTCAATAGTATATTCTGAGATGCTCCATGTTTATTTTCATCATGGTTTGTGAAGAATACATAGTGGAAAAGCTTGAATAAAATTGTAACAGTCTCACAGTTCATTTTTTTGTCATTTGTGAAATGGATGCTATTTTTACTATAAAACATTGACAAGTAGGTTCAAGATGTTGGTATACTTTTCTGAGTTGCCCAGTTTAGACAGTAGATAGGTCTCTGAGAATATGTTAATCTGTATTGTATACTGTGAAAGTTGGATACAGTTATGTTTTCAGACTTTGGTTTGCCTATGATTTCTCATGTTTCTGTCAGTTTTTTTCTTTCTTACTTCTGTTGTATAGGAAGTACAGAAGAACTAGAGAAGGGCAGAATAACAGTGGAAAAAAAATCAATTTTTGACTTGAAACAGCTAGAGATAGCATAGTATGAGTGAACTTAAAGTTGGTATGTTCAGTATGACTTAAAATTGGTCATATTCTGTATGACATGAAAAGGCATTTTACTTTGGTGAAGACTAACCTTTTTTTCACAGAGAAAATATTCCTTTTTCTGTACGGGTGATCTTCTTAACCAATGTCATAGAGAAACTGAGGACTTTTAAAGCAGAAACTGTCTTGACTTTCAAGACTCTTATTTCTTAACTATGTGTCTCCACCATTCTTCATTGCTTCAACTTCAGTTTCAGAGGAAGAGGCTATTCCTCCTGTTTAAGACTATTCCTTCCACTTGTGCTCAGTCCTGTTTCTTTTTTCTGTCAAATGTTTCGACTTTCTCTTCCTTCCTTTTTTCTGTTTTTCTCCAATCTTTCCTTTCCAGTGACTGCTTTCAGTTTACATTTGACGTGCTCAGGTCTTCCTTTCATTGGCCACATCACTGTATTTCCTCTTTGTGTCGCCAAACCAGTCAGTGCTCTTCTTCCATATTTCCTGTCTCGTTGAAAGATACCATTGTTCATCCAAGAAAGGAATTGGCCATGCCAAGGATTTTGATAGCTGGGTGGTGATCTAAGCGTAATCAGTAGTATAGTAAGTAAAATATTGTGGGATGAGGGGAGTATACATATATTTTAAGGTAAAAATGCATTGTATTAGTAAAAGCAGAATATTGGAACTATGGAAATTCTTACTTCTTGGGATAGTTTGGAACTTGTTATGTTGGGACGTAGTGGCGGACTAAATAGTGGAGCTCTTTTTCCAACTTTTACTACATGTACTAGTGCGTGACAGCTAACTAAAGGTTTTTCAAAAAATTTGGTACCATCATCTTCAAAAGAAAGAACATTTATATCCACTAGCTGTATATTTGTAAATATAAATTACATGTATATATTAATTTCAGTAGTAGTATACATATGGTTCTAAACTTTTTGATTATGATTATATACCTCCAGTAACACTTTTTGTGTATGTATGCATTATACATGTATATGTTATTTATTTAAAAGTGGTATACATATGTACTACTCTTATTAGCTACTATTTCTAGGCAGGATATATAGTTAGGGAGAGATTCATTGTTAACAATGTGTTTAAATCCCCTTTTTAGATAGTCATTATTGTAATTTCAAATTTGGGGTGTTATTTTCTGTCAGATTTACTTTGATCATCCTTATGTTTGCCACAGGGCTTCCCTGATGGCTCAGTGGTAAAGAAGCTGCCTGCTATGTGGGAGACGTGGATTCAATCCATAATGTCGGCAAGATCCTCTGGAGGAAGACATGACAACCCACTCCAGTGTCTTGCTTAGAGAATCCCATAGACTGAAGAGCTTGGCAGGCCACAGTCCGTGGAGTTGCAAGGAGCTGGATGCAACTGAGGCGACTGAGCATGCTTGCGTGCACATTTGCCACATAATGTATTTGACAGGGAGGTCTTACCCGGTGTATCAGTTATCTATTTCTCTTAACAAACTACCTCAAAATGTAATGACTTAAAAATAATGCTTACATATTTTTTCTTTTTTTAAATGTTTATTGAGTGGCATCATGGTGGAGCTGATGCTTAAAATAGAGATTGGTTCATGTTAATTCTTGGGTTTTTTTTTTTTTTCTTGGCTGAGCCACATGGCTTCTGGTATCTTAGTTCCCTCACCAGAAATGGAACCTGTGCCCTTGACAGTGAAAGCATGGAGTCCTAACCACCAGACCTCCATGGAATTCCCTGATGTATCTTTTCTTATGATTCCGTGCATTAGCATCTCACACTGGGCACAGCAAAGAGACTTTATCTGCTGTCTTCACCTGGAAATCACTTATGTGGCTGGCTGGCAGTTGGTGCCAGCTGTTGTCTTGGTTCTGTACCTGAACTGCACTCTGACCACCCTGCAACCCCCTCCCCCACCCCTGTGGCAAGTAGGCTAAACTGTGCTTCCTCATAGCATGGTGGTCTTCCCAGTAGCATTCCTCATAGCATGGGTTCAGACAGAGAAACAGAGCTGAAGCTGCTAGGCCTCTTAAGACCTGGACTCCAGAATTTGGCAATGTCCATCACTTTCTGTTAGCCAAAAGCAAGTCACAAAGCCAGTCCAGATTGAAGAGAGTGGAGAAATGGTCTCTATATCTTGATAGAAGCAGCAGAATCACATTGCTAAGGGACATGCACACAGGCTGGCTTGATTCACTGGGGACCAGTATTAAATGTGCTTCCCAGGTGGTGCTAGTGGTAAAGAACCCGCCTGCCAATGCAGGATGTTGCAAGAGACACAGGTTTGATCCCTGGGTGGGGAAGATGCCTGGAGGAAAGCAGGGCAACTCACTCCAGTATTCTTGCCTGGAGGATCCCATGGACAGAGGAGCCTGGCAGGCTACAGTCCATAGGATCACAGAGTCGAACATGACTGGAGTGACTTAGCATGCATAGCTTGCAATATTATAATGGTCTTACCGCACTAGGATGCAGATAGGTGTTAACCTTGTTTATTAGTGTTATTTCAAAGGACCGTGTATATATAGGAATATGCTCAAACTATTTCTACAAGTTTAACTAAAACTAGGTAATATAACCTAATTTTCATATACAGCATATGTAATCTATAATATATCACAATAAACTGAAAGAAAATCAACAAATGACAGTATTACTATCAACCACTCTGTCCTCTTTTTTTCCTTAATATATATATTTTGAATTCCATATGTGGTACTTGACTATCAGATGAAGAGGGTATCAGTGTCATTTCTTAAATGTTAGTAACTTAGTTTCTTTCTTTGTTCTTTTAAAACAAATACAAATATAAGTACTAATGTATTGTTTTTGCATAACCTTGGCGGTAGACACCACCCCACCCTGGAGACCATCGGTCTAACAGATGTGGAACAGTTATGTGCCACAAGCCTGTGTCACTTGTTTATGTTCACCCTGATAGAAGTCAGTGATTCAGCAGGACAGCCTTGCCACTGCACTAGACTAAACCGCAGAGTCCGTCTCAGTGGACCAAGCCAGCTTTCACAAATAGATCATAGATGACACATGAGATAAAGGGTGTTTGTTATTCTGGTTATAAGAGATTAATTGCACTTATGGAAGAGGTAATGTGTTCGTATATTTTGTAGTTGGTGTTTGGAAAAGATCTTTCCAACAGTATGTGTGTGTGTTTTTGAGGGTTTGCTTCAGTAAGTTGGGGAGATAATGCCTTCCATCTCTGCTTTAGTAATTTTCTTTTTTGTTCAATCATCAATGGTAACTTTCCTTCGGTTTCCACATTCAAAGAAATTTAATAATATTTTAATATATTTTAAACTTGTGTGTAGATGGGAATTGGAAACAAGTGTTTATTTCCAAAATATGAGGTTTGTTTTAATCCTTTGTGTCTACAAAACTCAGTTCACAGTTGCACTTTACTGATGTTTGAGAGTTTGCTGATGTTTGAGAGTTTACCTTTTGATATGATTGTCATATTGTGCTGCTGGAGTTTTGTGCTTTTGCTAAGGAGTTTACTACTTGAAAAGCTTTGTTACAGTTCTGGTGTACTCACAGCTACTTCTCTTATAGTGTGGTTTTCTGTGTCCTGGTGACTGTGGAGAATGCTTCTTCCATGCAGCCAGCAGGATTAACAAATAGCCAAGCTGAACCTAAAGCATTCAGCCTTCTTTCCTGCTTTGACCCTGTAACCTCTCCTCTGGTTGGCAGTGTGCTGGTGTTGACAGTTCTCCTGGTTCAGCCAAAGGTGAAAGATAATTGCTTGTGGAGTAGTGGTTGGGATGGTATGTGTTTTTGCAGCAAGTACCCCCACCCCCCGTCCACAGGCAAAGCTTTGGATCTGGTGCACATTTCAAAGCATGTGTTAAACTTTATGTGATACTGATTAAAATAGAGGGCTCCAGGGTGAATTGGCAGAGCCCCACAACTGCATCTGCCAAATGACATACAAAGAAATGTCTTGCTACAAATGGAAGGCCTGAATTCTGTCTATCTTAGCAATATGTAAGCCTACAGAAGGAAAGGTGACTCTGGGCATGTGTACATATACAGCCTGTGGAGCATCCAGGTTTCTTTAGTAACTCCTTTGTTCCTGTGACATTCTAACAGGGGAAAAAAGCCTTTTTATTTTTGTTCTCCTTTAAACAACAACAGCAAAACACATATGGAAATAATAGTTCATATTACCATGTCCTTCAGTTCTCCATTTCCATTGAACATTTATTAAAATCCTAACTTGGACTAAAGACACGGAGATGGAAGAACTATCTACTTTCTGAAGCTAGATTTGAAGCTAGATTTTTGGAATGAGATCCATGAATGTAATTGTTGAAGGAAGCAAGCTTTTACAATGCAGATAAGTTTGTGTCCAGAGGTTTTTAGGTTCAGGGTCTCCTCAGGATTCTTTTCTAAAAAGGAGTATGTATTTTTTATCATGTGCATAGATCATATGTGCATATCATATGTCCCCGAGGGAACATAAACGACATTAGTATTGCAGGTCACGTTTCCTTAGACATCTTGCCCTGCTTTTATGACAGTTAGGCTAGAGAAACCATCAGTTCTTTAAAGAGCTAGGCATTTTGTTAGGGGCAAAGTAAGGAATTTAGAGGCATAATAAGGGTAAGTGGTAGACCTGCAGGAAGAGTTGAAGAGATTGGTGGAAAGAGGTGGATGAATAAAGAGATCAGCCAGGCTTCCAATTCATGGGTGAATCAGAGGGAACAATTATTAGGGATTATAAAATGAGGAGTCTGTATGAAAAATCAATGAAAAATAGCCACAATTACATTGATTTATGGATTTAAATAACACCACTAAACATTGATGTGTTTTATCACATTCATTCTCTTCTTTGGAAAATGAAGAATTGTTTTATCCTTTGCAGTATCCTTTTGTTTTTCAGAGTGGCCCAAAGATGACTTGGGGACTTACTATAGGATTCATTATTACCTAGGTCACATTTGCGGAGAAGGCAATGGCAACCCACTCCGGTCGGTACTCTTGCCTGGAGAATCCCAGGGACTGGGGAGTCTGGTGGGCTGCCGTCTATGGGGTTGCACAGAGTCGGACACGACTGAAGCGACTTGGCAGCAGCAGCAGGTCATATTTGAGGTGGGGAAGGATAACTTGAACAATTTCACAGGAAAAGAATAGTACTGTGTATAGCAGATCCTGAATTGGGAAAACAATTACATTTTATTGTTCAGATTGCTTTTACAAATGCTATGTAAAAAACAAACATGAAAAAGCAAACACTATACATATGGATATGTTCCAGTTTTCAAGGTGAGACCATCAGATCTGTTTTGCTTTTAACTGTTTTCTATGATGTATCCCATTTCTTTGTTAAATCAAATTGCATCCTCCCCTCCTTCTCTTGCTTCTCCTCTCATTTCTCCTCCTCTTTTGTCTTTACTCTTGAAACAAGGGTGGAGAATGTACAGGGAACAGAAAAAGAATATGCTGGCTGTTTGCCTGCTATTTTGGAGCTTTTATTGAATTTCATACAGTTTGTTTTCCTCTGGTTTTAAAACTCAGTTTCAGTCATGAAGATACTTATTTCTAAAGAGTATTTTCGATTAAACTTTTGTGTAAGAGTTGTTTTGGGGGTGGGAGATTGGTAATCTGTTTTTCTCTCTGCTAGAGTTTTGGTAGGGTCAAATAGGATTTGCCCTGAGGATATTAGTATTGACTTCATGTAAAAGAAGTTTGAAACCTAAGAGTACCCTTAGTTTCCTCTCCTGGGCTTTTGCAGAATATTTTGCAGAGAGAAAAATGCAACTGGAATGTAGTTAGCCACCAATCTTAGTAGTGAATAGCTACTACTTTCCAACTATCATTTTAGAGCTTCAAATGGGTCAGTTACCAAATGGAAGCTTCACTTTATATAAAGTAAAATTGATAAAGAATACTATGAAAACAGAAGAGAAAGGTTTACACAGTTCTTTATGTAGTCAAAGTTGTAAAACAGAAGGAGGAATAGTAGAGAAGAAATTTGGAACTTGTCATTAATCACATAGTATTCTTCTTATGTTCACTGTTTCATGTGTCAGAGATTATACTTGTCTAGAAATATCCCAGAATCTGAATATAGTTTTAAAAAAGTCAAGTTTAATATCTTTATGTTTTATACTTCATTTATTATTTTAATCAATAAATACCTATTGAGTGTGTGTTTAAAAACAAGTCAGTTTAGTTTGTCAGGTGGTGATATTTGCTATGCAGACAAATCAAGCATGGAAGGGAAAAGGTTTAGCTGTTTATTTAGAAGTTGGGTAAAGAATTCAGTCCTTCAATGTTCGATAGCTACTTAAAAATGAATTTTATATATTTAAAATATTCAGTGACTTCACATCAACCAAATCATCATCTTGTTAGAGTAGGCTACCTTTGGGACGCAGCACTTAATGCTTCCGCTTCTTCAATAGCCCAGATTCTGACTGTAAGCAACTATTTGAAAATAAATGGGCATATAATTTTGTATTTTTCTTTGTTTTTCATAGTATCTTTAGCTAGTACAAAGCCAAATATAACAGCAGATCACCAAATAATAATATCCAATTTTTAGAAAAGTTCTTGAAACTTTAAAGAAGTTTTTATGCATTATAAATTTATTTATTAGGTCAAAAATGGATTTGGATGTATTTACTCTTTTTTTCTTTCTTTTTTCTTTTTTAAATTGTGAAAATATGATAACACATTTATAGGAGACTTGGGAAATGCAGAACAAAGTTACATATGGTTCCACTGTATGTTATGGTTGTTTGTTTTAAGTCAATAAATTAAGATTAGTTGGAGTTTCACTATCAGACTCTCAGAAATTGATAGATGAATGTACAGAGAAGTAGAAGAATATAGTAGACCTGAAAAGCATTATAAGCCAATTTGACATAATTAAGATTTATACAATTTTCACAAAACAGTAGTATACAAATTCTATTAACGAACTGGGAGACACTGGAACATATCCACAGACATAAGACAGAAATTTCATGGTCTAAAATCATACAGAGTCTATTCTCTTGTCACTGTGGAATTATGTTAGGAATCAATATCAAAAGATATTTGAAAATAACCCATATATTTTCAAGTGCAGTGTGATAGTAACCAAGAGAGATCTTGGACTTAGCCATTGATTGCCTCAATAAAATTAAAAAGCTGAAAAAACACAGAGGGTGATTGCAGAGAAGGAAGCGTTTAAATGAGAAATTAATATAAAAATGAGAAGTTAATATAAAAGATATTTTAAAAAATTCCATGTATCTGGAAATTAAATGTCCACTTTTAAATGAAGGGTGTATCTAAGAAGCCATAGCAAGGAAAATTAGAAAATATTTGTAATGGAATAAAAATGAAAGATAATTTACCAGAATTTGTTGCATGTAGCTGAAGATGCTCAATTCAATTAAACACAATGTAGAATGTTGAATAAGGTATATTCAAGTCTTGAATGAGGTATATTCAAAACAAATAATGGACACTAGCATAAAGTTTTGTGAAATTTGAACAGTATCTGTACTTTAGTTAATAATATTGTGTCACACGTTAAATTCCTGTTGTAGTTTTTCTTTTACAACATAATATTTTTTTATATTCTCAGAATTGGATTAAAAGTTTCAAACTTAATTCAAAATTTTTCTTAATCGCTAAGGTAACAGACTTTCTAGACTTTTAGCAGTAATGCTAGATGCCAAAATACATGGAACTTTATCAAAATTTTGAGTCAATATAAGTTAATAATCTAGCATTCTGTGCATACTAAGTCAAACAAGTGGAATCAAAATGTCATAAATTTTTTAGCTAGGCAAAGATTCATAAGTTTTCTAAAATATGTATTATATTATACATACTATTTATATTACATATATGTATAAAACAAAGTTTTTCTACTGTGTTTGGTAAAGACTTGAAAAAGAACATTAAATATAAAGATAGAGAAATTGAAAAACAAACTAAATGAAATGGAAGCACTGAACATGAAATAGAAAAAGTGAAACAAGCTAGATAAAAGATCATCATATAGTTCAGTTGTTTTTAAAGATGATTGCTCATTAGATACACACCTGGAGCTTTGGAGGAGAAAAAACAACACTTGGGCATTTGTGTTTTTAAAAAAATTCCAAGATAATTCTGATATGCATCTGGATTTTAAAAAGTGATTACAGGTTTTTCTATTAAATGGTAGTTTTAGTGATACAGAATTCTATTATTTTCTGTTGACCAGTCATGATACAGTTATTTTATTAAGCAAAAATTGCAGTAGTGGAAGACATTTATCAGTTTTTGCAATTGATAGCCAGACAAAAAATCAAAGATAATTACAGTTGCAAGCCATAAAAGAAACATAATTAACCTAACAATATAAAACAATTACATACAATATGAGGGGTTAAGTACAGTGATGTGGTAAGTGGAAGTGCATACGTGCACAGATTTTCATCTGCCCAGCCAGTCTATATCTTTTGGTTCGTGCATTTAACCCATTTATATTTAAGGTAATTATAGATATATATGATCCTACTACTGTTTTCTTAGTTGTTTTGGGTTTCTTTTGTGTAAGTCTTTTCCTTCTCTTGTGTTTCTTGCTTAGAGAAGTTCCTTTAGCATTTGTTTTAAAGCTGGTTTGGTGGTGCTGAATTCTCTTAACTTTTGCTTGTCTAGAAAGCTTCTGATTTCTCTGTCAAATCTGAACTAGAGTTGCTGGGTAAAGTATTCCTCATTGTAAGTTCTTCTCTTTCATCACTTTAAATATATCATGCCATTCCCTTCTGGCTTGTATAGTTTCTGTTGAGAAATCAGCTTATAACCTGATGGGAGTTCCCTTGTATGTTATTTGTCTTTTTTCCCTTGTTGCTTTTCATATTTAATCTCTGTCTTTAATTTTTGTCAGTTTGATCACCACGTGTCTCGGTATATTCCTCCTTGGGTTTATCCTGCCTGGGGCTCTCTGTGCTTCCTGGACTTGGTTGACTATTTCCTTTCCCGAATGAGGGAATTTTTCAGCTATTATCTCTTAAGATATTTTCTCAGATCCTTTCTCTCTCTCTTCTCCTTCTGGGACACATATAATGGGAATGTTGGTGCATTTACTGTTGTCCCAAAGGTCTCTTTGGCTGTCTTCTTTTTTTGTTTGTTTGTTTTTATTTCTATATTCTGTTCTGTGGCAGTCATTTGCACCATTCTGTCCTCCAGCTCATTTATCCATTCTTCTGCCTCAGTTATTCTGCTATTGATTCCTTCAGGTATATTGTTCATTTCTGTTTGTTGGTTCTTAAATTCTTCCAGGTCTTTAGTAAATGTTTCTTGCATCTTTTCCTGGGATCCTGGATCATCTTCACTATCATTATTCTGAAATCTTTTTCTGGAAGAGTATCTGTCTCCATTTAATTGTTTTCTTCTGGGGTTTTATCTTGTCCCTTCATCTGGGATATAACTTTCTGCTTTTTCATCCTGATTAACTTTATGTAATGTGGTGTTTGTTCTAGCCACTGTAGGGTTATGATTCTTCTTGCTTCTTCTGTCTGCACTCTGATGGAGGAGGCTAAGAGCTTTGTGTAAGCTTCCTGGAAAAGTTGGGTCTTGCTCTGGTGGGCAGGGCTGTGCTCAGTAAAGCTTTAATCTAGTTGTCTGCTGATAGGTGGGGTTGTCCTCCCTCCCTGTTAGTTGCTTAGCTTGAGATGACCCAGCCCAGGGGTCTGTGGGCTCTATGGGAGGGTTAGTGGTGACCTCCAAGACTTCTGCTGCTGCCAGTGCCCCGTCCCTGTTGCGAGCCATTGCTGACCCATTCCTCTACAGGTGACCCTCCAACATTAGCAGGTAGGTCTGGTTCAGTCTTCTGCAGGGTTGCTGCTCCTTTCCTCCATGACTTGGTGCATGCAGGATTTTGTTTGGGCCCTGCAAGAGTATAATCTGTTTCCCCCAGTCCTATGGAAGTCCTGTAATCTAGTCCTGCTGGCCTTCAAAGTCAGATTCCCTGGAGATTCCCGGTCTCTTTGTTGGATCCCCAGGCTGGGAAGCCTGGTGTCGGGCTCAGGACCTTCACAACAATGGTAGAACTTCTTTGGTATTAGTGTTTTCCAGTTTGTGGGCCGCCCTCTTGGAGAGTATGGGATTTGATTTTATCATGATTGTGTGCCTCCTACTGTCTTGTTGCAGCTTCTTCACCTTTGCACGTGGGTTATCTTATTTTTGGTGGGTTCCAGTGTCCTCCTGTTGATGGTTGTTCAACAGCTAGTTGCAGTTTTGGTGCTCTCGCAGGAGATGAGTGCACGTCCTTCTACTCTGCCATCTTGAACCAAAGCTGTACTTCCTCTTTTTGTTGTAGTTTTTAGATAGGTTGTTAGACACATTTGTGTTGTACTGTTTTATTTCAGGGCTGGGAAATTTCAAACCATTCAGTCTTTTGGTTGACACTGCAGTTTTTACTTTTTTCCTCTACAGTAGGATTTTTAAGATGGATTTGTTGAACTCCTTGAAGCACCTTCATTTTTTGTCTTTGTGTGTGTATGTGCATTATCTTGGTTCCTAACTTTCATGTACTTGCCAAGTGGTCTATGTGTCAGACCAAGTTTAGTCAGAGGAGTAGAACCGCTAGGAGAGTCTTACCCAATTCCTACAATTGCATAAGTCAGCCCCTAAGCAGAACTGTTATCATTGTGTCTGATACTGGAGTTTGAAATTGGAAAGGGAAGATAAAGGAAGAGAAAGAAGAGTAAAGTAGGGGAGCAAGACAGAACTCACAGGCATGAGCTAGAACCAGAGAATTGACTGAAGCTCATTCTTACTGCTTCTGATTTTGATGATGTGTACATACTGAAGGAGAATGGTGCCCTACCTCTTGGAGCTAAATACATACCTGGCCTAGGAGAAGCGAAGGCAGATCCTGGGGAGAGCAGAGTAATTGGCAGGTTTGGCTGTTGTTCTGTGCCAAAAAGCATAACTAACAGGTAAAACGTAGCCTGTGAATGGCTACAGAATGGCTGCTGCTTCATTTCCTCTCTCTACATTTTGCACTGGAAGATCTCTTGTGCCTCATCTTAACTAGAAACACATAGGGAGGGGAATTGTGGGAAATGTAGTTTGGCCTAGCCAAGGTGACTCATAACTATGTGTCTGTTTCCAGGACAATTGAGAACCATTACTCTATAGCAGGGCTTGGAACTACAGCCTTCCGGTAGACCACCTGTTTTTGTAAATAGAGTTTAATTGAAACATAGCCTTGCTAATTTGTTTACATGTTGTCTACTTTCGTGCTGCCAAGGTGAAGTTAAATAGTTGCAATAGCCACTGTATGGCCTGCACAGCCTAAACTATTTACTATTTGGCTCTTTAGGAGCATGTTTACTGACCCTCATTCTGTGGGAACTAAAGGATTCTTTGGATCCCAGAGGACTCATATCTAGAAACACTTCTCAAAAGCTCTAGAACGTTGTACTTATCCCCAGGAAGCCTTGCTAGTTTATAGTTTATTTTTGTAAGCATTCCTGTTAAAATTTGTTTATCTTTACCTTTGTATTTTGAAGTTTCTTGAAATGTTAATCAGAAATTGAATACAAATTACTCATGACATAGTATTGATTGACATTCTTTTAAGAGCTCTATAAGAGCATATTCATCATGGTTTTTCGATAAGCTTTGTAGCTAAACCGTGTTGTGTGTTAAGTTTTTTTTTTAATGTGATCCTTCAGTTTATAGTTAAATTTCTTAAGGTAGGTGTATTAGTTTCCTCAGGCTGTTATAACAAAGTAACACAAATAAGGTGGCTTAAAAAAAAAAACCCCAGAAATTCATTCTCTCACAATTCTGGAAGCTAGAAGTCTGAAATCCAGGTGCAGGCAGGGTTGATTCCATCTTGGAGCCTTGGAGGATCTGTTATTTGCCTCTCCTGGTTTTTGGTAGTTGACAGAAATCTTTGGCATTCTGTGGCTTGTGGCAGTATAGCTTCAATTTCCTCATCCTTCATCACATGACATTCTCCCTGTGTGTCTGTGTCCCTTTTTCTTTTCTCATAAGGACACCAGTCATACTGGGTTAAGGCCCAGTCTGATGGTCTCATATTAACTTGATTAGGTCTGCAATGACAGTTTCCAAATAAGGTCACATTTACAGGTTCTGGGAGTTAGGACTTCACCATGCATTTTGCATGGGACACAATTTGACCCTCAACAGTAGAAATTTAAGTTGACTGAGTGCCTGGCATGCCCTTCTTAACAACTTTTTCTCTGTATTGTCATGCCACAAGGAAAATATAGAATTGAGCTTTACACACCCTATAAAATTTTAGAGTAAGAAACTTGTCCTTAGGAAAAACTGATAAAAGCTAAATAGGATGTGAAAGTGAAGGTCGCTCAGTTGTGTCTGACTCTTTGTGCCCATTTTCCAGGCCAGAATACTGAAGTGGGTAGCCTTTCCCTTATCCAGGGGATCTTCCCAACCCAGGGGTTGAACCCAGCTATCTTACATTGCAGGCAAATCTTTACCAGCTGAGCCACAAGGGAAGCCCGAGTATACTGGAGTGGGTAGCCTATCCCTTCTCCAGTGGATCTTCCCAACCCAGGAATAGAACTGGGGTCTCCTGCATTGCAGGAGGATTCTTTACCAACTGAACTATGAGGGAAGCCCTGATAAGTAGGTATAACAGGTTCTGTATTCAGAAACTCAGTCTATGTCAGTATACACAAGGTTGGCAAGTTGATTAAAAAGACTGATTCATGATTTGTTACTAGTGTTTGTCAACAAGTCAACAGTGGTTAGTCACTGATATTTCTTATATGACCATTAAATACAAGGTCTCATGTTAGATGTTGTCAAAAAACTCAAAAGAAAGAATCCCTTGAGAACCTTTTCAGGAAATGTGAATTGCTGTATGATCAACTGGTAAAACTATTGAGGCCCCTTTGGGAATAAAGGAATGATTAGGTTAGTTTAATTTAGAATATAAGATACTCCTTTATTTCTTGTCCTATGGAAATAGAATTATTGGTATATACATGGAGATATGAAAAAGGCCACTTGTTAATTTGTCATTAGTTAATTGTAATGTTGCTGTCTTTGGCTATCACGTACCCAGAAGATACTCAAATGATAAAAAGATTGCTGATGATATGAAACATCTGTTTAGAGGTTTTGTAGTTACTGTTGACAGTTTTGTGAAGTAGGTCCATGTTTTATCTTCTCTGCCTTATAGACTATGAAGAAAAGCAGCGTCTCTGGGCAGGCTGGCTATAGAAACTTCATGATAAACTGATTTGAAATGAAGGTTTAATTCCTGGGTTTTAATAAACCATCTCTGTCACCCTTTTGTGAAGAGTTCAAACATGTAGAACGGGTTGTCTTGGCAGAATCAGAGCTGGAATGAAATGTTAGGTGGTGTTCCCTTGAATGTCTTATATGTGTTTTGCTCAGATAGTCTCTTTAACTGTACCAGAAATCTCAGGGACACTTAAGTAGCAACTAGCTATGTCCCCTATTTGTGTGGTACATCATGAACCACCTGGGAAAGACAGTTAACACTGTGCAGAGTTGTGCATACTTAAACTTAAATAAAGTGGTCAGATTGCAAGGAGAAACAGGGGGAGCCCCTATGAGAAACAATCATATGTACAAGGTTCCTGGCAGAGTGAGCCACACTTTGGCACAGGACCTAGATATTAGAAAGGAACATTGATCCGCCATTCTAACCTAATCATCTTCCTAACCTCACTCTAGAGCCAAGCAGTTGTATACCTTAGGATATGAAACTGTGAGATTATATCATTAGGAATCCCAATTCTACCTATGAGATACCCATCTTTAAACAAAGTATTTAAAGAAAGGGCATTTCTGTAAAGAATAGAGAGAGACTCCTACAAAGTGAACTGCAAGTGAGAGTATGAGGGGAAACTGCAGATAGATGGGGAAAAAGTGGAAACAGTGGGAAATTTTATTTTCTTGGGATCCAAAATCACTGTGAACAGTGACTGTAGCCACATAATTAAAAGACACTTTCTCCTTGGAAGAAAAACCATGAGAAACCTAGATAGCATATTAAAAAGCAGAAAAAAAAATAAAATAAAAAGCAGAGACATCACTTTGCTGACAAAGGTCCATATAGTCAAAGCTGTGATTTTTTCCAGTAGTCACGTACAGATGTGAGAGTTGGACCATAAAGAAGATTGAACACCGAAGAACTGATGCTTTCAAACTGTGGTGCTGAAGAAGACTCTTGAGAGTCCTTTGGACAGCTAGGAGATCCAACCAGTCCATCCTAAAGGAAGTCAAGAAGTCAACCCTGAATATTCATTGGAAGGACTGATGGTGAAGCTGAAGCTCCAGTACTTTGGGCACCTAAGATTCAAAGAGCTGCCTCACTGGAAAAGACCCTGATACTCGGAAAGGTTGAGGGCAGGAGGAGAAGGAGGCAACAGAGGATGAGATGGCTGGATGGCATCACTAAATCAATGGACATGAGTTTGAGCAAACTCTGGGAGATAGTGAAGGACCGGGAAGCCTAGCGTGCTGCAGTCCATGGGGTCATAAAGAGTCAGACACAACTTAACGACTGAATAACAACAAAAGAAAAGGCAATTCTATAAAGAATAGAGAGAGACTCCTACAAAGTGGACTGCAAGTGAGAGTATGAGGGGGAACTGAGGTCTAGCTGCTTTGGTAAGTTTTTGAGCCAATGGGTTTAAAGACATAATATTATAATAGACTACTAGAATACTTAGATTGCTGGGTCTAGAGGACATTCAGGTTGCATTTACATTTCGGAAATTTAATATTATGGCCACGTATGCGTTTTAATTATGGTTACCTAATTGTGAAATAAAGTAATGTACCTTTCTGTTCAGATGCTCTGGGCTAAAATTCTTAGAGCTGGGAATTGGCATAATTAATGTGAATGTGAAAGTTAGCAGGCAATGCATTTGAAAGTTTAAAATGGGCACCATGAGTTTAGCTTTTAATTTTACCTTAATTTACTTTTGGAACTACTACATTACTTTGTTGATTTTGACTCATTTTCTCATTGGTGAAATAGGGATGGTTTATCTATGATACAGAGTAATAAGGATAATATCATTAACCCAAATAATGTACAGCTTGGACTAGATAATTTTGTAAAAGTGCTTGGTAATTTTGGGACCCTTATCACTTATTACTAAGTTATTAGCTTTCTAAAAGACAGTAAAGGAAAGGATCCACACAGAACCTCCAAGAGACAGTGTTTTACACTGGATAAAATAGTGACACAAAGTAGCTCAGTTATCATAACGAATGTAGCAAATGCTGTTGTGTTTTGTTTTATATCTCTTTAGACCTTACCCTTTAAGTGTGTACCTACTGAATCTCCAATTCCAGCACCTGCATTTCTTTGCCTAAAAGTTTTCTTTGGATGTCAGACATAGGGAATTAATTCCACTCCCCACACCCTCAATCAATAACTCATGGAAACTGATGTGTAAATACTTCGCCTCCCCTGCCCATCAGGGGGTAGGCTGGTATAATCTGAGGCAAGTATTCTATACTATTTCTGCTACTCCATGGAATTGTCTCAGGTGACCTAATTTACTTGATAACAGACCCTTAATTGGCTTCTTTCTTTTCATTGTCTCACTTACGTCTTGTCCCTACCAGCCCTTCCTGGGGTCGTCTCCAAAATGAATTCTTTGGACTGAAAAACTTGTCTCTGGGGGAACTTAAGACAATAATTAATAGCAACGAAAAGTCTGGACCCTGTTTCTATACCTACTCATCAGTAAATGTGAGTTTCTAGTAGTTCAAGACAAAGAATATGTACATAGCCAGTTAACTCCAGCTCCCATTGACGTTATAACCCCTTCTCTTCTCCTACCTGTACAGTGATCTGGATGGACAATTCCTTTGGGGAGAAACTTCCTTTGTCATTATCTTTTGGTGATTTTTTTTTTCTTTTCTTGGCTGTTCAAATTATTCCAGTTAGGAGCTTCTAGAATCCTTCTTGCTTTCCAGCATTTTAAGAAGTCTAAGTGGAAGGAAAAGACTGGGAATTCCAGCATTTAGTAAGTAGGCTCTCATGCTTAATCTCCCATTTTCAAAATGATACTCATATTCTCCAGTTCAGAGTCTTTCTGTCTTTTTGCTGTGGTGAGGGAAGGATAGGTGGTGCCCAGATGAAGTTAGAAAGGGGAATCTGAGAGTCTAATTGTATCTTAGACATACTTTCAACTTAGCTTATTCAAGCTTCCTTTTCTACTCTCCCTTCCAGAAATACCTAGTGCTCCCGATGTGGTACAAGTCAGGCTGCCACTTGGTCTTCCCCACTGCTTGCTTTGTCTGCTTACCAACTGGGCCCTCTACTTTGCAACTTCCAACATTTTGTGCTGTTGGTTCTTCTGTACGCCTTGATTTTTGTGGGTTTATGCTTTCTTTTTTTTTAAAGGCTGTTTAGTTTTATTTTAGTGGAGTTTTGAAGAAGAGGTTAGCTCAGTGCACATGCTCAATCCAGTGTTCTTGCCTGGAAAATTCCGTGGACAGAGGGACCTGGGGGGCTGTAGTCCATGGGGTTGCAAAGAGTCGGACATGACAAGCAGCTATCACTATCACTTCACTTCACACGCTCAATCTGCCATCTTTAACTTGAAATCATAGAAGTTAGTTTTCACCAAAGAAAACATAATAAAAGAAGGCTGTATAGCCAGCAGTATTGATTAATATAGTAGATTGTGTATAGTGCTCCCATAGTTAACTATTTATTTATTTCTGAGCATCTGAGGAAGAACATTCCATGTGATTATTTCTTTTTGGATTATTCATAAAATGGTGTTGAGTAAGAAAAACATAGACAAAAATGAAAGTTGGGGAAAAAACAAACATCTTATGATTTTGGTGGCATGAGATATATATTCTCTATTTGTGTAGTGTATTTGTGCTGAGTATCACTGTTTGGGATGTAAGTACTATATGTATGTATTGTACAGGTCCTCTTCTTTTATAGTAGTATGAAATAAGACTATAGCAATAGTACTTATCTGCTTCTGGAAGGTAAAATATCTGCCTGCAATGTGGGAGACCTGGGTTCGATCCCTGGGTCGGGAAGATCCCCAGGAGAAGGGAATGGCTACCTACTCCAGTATTTGTGCCTGGAGAATTCCATGGACGGAGGAGCCTGGTGAGCTACAGTCCTTGGAGTCACAAAGAGTTAGACATGACTGAGAGACTTTGGGCTTCCCTGGTGGCTCAGATGGTAAAGAACCTACCTACAAAGCAGGAGACCTGGGTTTGATCCCTGCATTGGGAAGATCCCCTAGAGAAAGGAATGGCTACCTACTACAGTATGCTTGCCTGGAGAATTCCATGGGCAGAGGAGCCTGGTGGGCTGCAGTCCATGGGGTTGAAAAGAGTAGGACATGACTGAGTGACTAACACTTTCACTTTCCCTATGACAAGTTCAGTCTTTAAATATAAATAACTTAGAAAGTTTGGTTAATTTTACTGATGGGATGAATACAGAATTAAGAATCTTGCTATGGTTACACAGAAGTCTCCAAACAGAACACTAATCCTTCAATTCTGAAACCTGGACTTTTTCAGGTACTACTCCTTGGCAAAAAATCTGTGCCATAGTCATAGTTTTACTTCAGTAGGACTATCAGGTCATAGTTGTACATTCTAAGATTCCCATTGACTAGTGATTTTTCCCTAAAAGAATGTCTTTCTCCCATCACCCATGGTAGAGTCTGTCTTATTGTATCTTAAACTGCATTAACTCAGTTAATTTTGCATGTAGCATAATAGTTAAGTTACAGAGTTCTGTGGGTGGTTTTTCTATCATGACTCTTTTGCCTCTTAGACTTAAAAGCCTGAGCCTACCTAAGGAAATTCACTTTTCAAAACTCCAGACTTAACGTATGATGGAACTTAAAAGAAAAACTCTTGGCTGAGCTTGAATGCTGAGAGCCAGCTAAGTGGTTTTCTCTGTCTGGAGAAAATTGGAAAAAGGGAATTATTAAGCCCAGCAAATGTAGTTGCTGATGGAAATGCTGACATACTGGTCTTGCTTGGTGCCACTGTTGTAAGAAGTCGATCAGCATTAGATGCATTGTAAGAGCTGCTGCTTATGTACAAGTTGTGTCTTGTAGACTGTGACACATAAATAAACCCCTTCAAAAAATGTTAAGTGATTTTCATAAAAAACATTTATTTTGTTCTCTGTCTTAAGCCAAATTCTTGTTGTTTATGGCTTCCTGTACCCAACAGTTCCTGATTGTCTCAAAAAGCAAAACATGTCCTGCATGGATTAAGCTGCTGAAATGCCTCTCAGGCATTGTTTATGAGTCTGCTCTCTTTATTTTCAGAGAGAAAGCGAATACTTTAATGTCTTCCATATTCCATAAATCTGTCCCATGCTGCAATTCAAAGCTGTGTGTGTTTTTGTTAGAAGGTACTTCTGGTTGTACTTAGGGAAGAAAAGCTGCCTAAGAATGTTAGTGAATATTTGGGTGGTGGTGGCAGACTCCCCTAAAAAGGATTTGTATTGGTTAAAAGGGCTCTTGATTTTTTAGCTCAAGAAAGAAGTCAGCAAAGGTGCTGTTAGAGTTAGTCGTAGTGTAGCAGCTCTTTGATTGCTTTGCACCAGTCAGTTTCCTGTTTGGCTCATCCTTTGGGACCAGTTTTCCCTCCAGGCAGGCTTGCTGATTTACCACTTTTGACTCCACTACTAAGTAGCATATTGAGTGTGCTTGTCTAGTGGTGTCAGTAGAGGGAAACTGGACTTCACTTCTCCCCAGAACTCTGTCTGTCTCTGGAGACTAAGCAAAATGTAATCTGAGCCGGAGGTCAAAGTTTGCTTTTTTCTTAACATTTTGTTTTGAAAAATGTCGAACATTCAGAAAAGCTGAAAGAATTGTACAGTTAGCACTCATATTTATCTACCACCTAGATTCTACAGTTACCATTCTACATGTTTAGATGTTTTGTCATCTAAACTGTTAATATTACTCCTCAACCCATCACATCTTTTTTTAAAAAATGAATTTCAAGGTAAATTTGAGACATCAGTACACTTCATCTCTAAATACTATAGCATGTATAACATTAGCTAGAGTTCAGTATTTGTTAGACTATTTCTTTGAGGTAAAAAGTGGTGCTCGTGGTAAAGAACCCACCTGCCAATGCAGGAGACGTAAGGGACGCCGGTTTGATCTCTGGGTTGGGAAGATCCCCTGGAGGAGGGCATGGCAACTCACTCCAGTGTCCTTGCCTGGTGAATCCCCAGTGGACAGAGGAGCCTGGTGGGCTACAGTCCATGGAGTTGCAAAGAGTTGGACTTGCCCGAGGTGACTGTGCACGCACACATGCATAATGTGTGCACATCTGAAGTGTGTTTTTAGTAAGTGTATACAGTGTTTAACCTAACCCCTGTCAAGGTACAGGACATTACCATCTCCTTAGAAACTTCTCTCATGCTCCTTTCTCCTTGGTCCTCTACTCTCTTCTTCCCAGAGACAACCGTTTTTTTCCATTACAGATTAGTCTTGCCTGTTGTAGAACATCATATAAGTCGAATCATACAATATGTATTCTTTTCTATAAGGCTTCTTTCAGTCAGCATAATGATTTAGACATGCATTTATATAGTTACATGTTTAAATAGTTCATTCTTTTTCATTGCTGAATTTTATTCTCTTACATGAAATTAATAGTTTGTTTATTCGTTTCCCAATGGATGGACACTCAAGATGTTTCAGCTTTTGGCTATTATGACTAAAGGTACTCTGAACACTCTTATGTAAGTCTTTTGTGAACATTTGTTTCATTTCCCAGGGTAAATATACCTGGAGGTTGAATTCTGGGTCACACTTTTATAAGACTGACAATCCTTTTTGCAAAGTGGTTGTCCCATTTTATACTCTATTAATATATGAAAGTATCAATTACTTTTCCTCCTTGCTAACATTTGTGTTTTCATTGTGTTCAACATTTATTTTTGTTTTAATATCAGAATGATAAATAAGAGATGGAAGGGACATAAAACCAAGATGTATAAGCTCAAATAGTGAATTTTCTGCCCTGATGTTGGATGTGGAGTGAGGAATACACAATGAACAATAAAACAGAAAGGTGGAGTGATAAGATGGATGAAAAAGGACTGGACAGCCACCAGGGCTGAAGGCATTTCAGGAATTTGGGAAAAAGTATAGATGTTAGCTTAGAGAGTTAATTGCAAAAATGAACTTACAAAAATTTTTATAAACCATATAATCTTTCATTCATATCTTAGACATAGTGCACATAAGTATATCAAATCACTTAATATGTTTTATATGGTATTTATATAATTATATAAATTGTCATATATTATGGCATAATATATAATTTTTCCTGTATTTCTGGACATTGGATTGTTTCTAATTTTTTTTCTTTCTAATATTTTTAAAGTAGCTCTTTTCTACTGTGTAAGACTTTATACTAGGCACTGGGTGGGCAGGATTGAGGAAAGCAAAGAATCAAGAATGAAAAAGACATAGTTCTGCCTTCTAGGAACGCACAAGCCAATGAAACTGAATCAGATGCTAAAAGCTTTCAAAGTACGTGTTTTTCTAACTTTGAGTGTGCAGAGAGCGTGTGGTGGTTTGTGTAAAAGCTCTTTAAGTGAGATTTAATGTGACTATTGCTTGTCAGTCCTTTGTCATGTACCTGGGCAACGAGGTTGCCAAATTTTGATAGAGTTTGCTATTCTAAGAAGTATTTTAAACAAGTTTCAGTTTAATAATAAAAAACTCTACCTGCGGTTTTTCATGTTTGACTCCACAGAACCTTAGTATTGCATGATATCTTTATGAGGGTTCATTGAAAGAAAGAAAAATTTTAGAGAGTGTGTCTTTACCAGTGTTTACATGTAATCCCACAGTAAGATTTCAGTAGGTTATAAAACAAGACCACAGAATAGCTTCATAATTTCTGCTTTAACTAATGTGAAATCAAGTTGGATTTCTTCCTTATAGATTTCTTATTAGTTATGTTTGTAAAGTCAGAACAAAATCAGTTTCAGTAGTATTGTTTGGTAACTTTGTTACCATCTGACTTAAATGTTTTAAAATTATTGAATGAGTGAACAGTTGGTTTTCTCCTGTGCTTTCTCCTTATCTCTTATAGTTATCCTGTGGTTTATTTTTGAGCCAATCATTTCTCCTTTCAAAAGTACTCTAAAACATATTTTCTTCCAAGAATCTTCTTGCAGAGTTTTCTTACAGAAGGGGTAGCAAAGAAGATGGAGAAAATAATATAAATAGAAAAACAATAAAATATGGCTAGGAGTTTGTGCACTTTTGCTGTTACTATTCTCTGAATTTTATCTGGTTTAAATTGTGGTCTTCAACTCCAGGGATCTTGTTTCTTGAATAAATAATGTCAGCCTATCCATTTGTGAAAATGGAATCTTAGGAAGAAAGAGCAGATGGTTGGAACCATTGTGTTTCTTACCCAGCTGGGAAAGATACTACTTTCAAATGTTATTTCCATTGTGTTTAATATGGCTCAAGGGCCTATTTCCAGCACCTTTTTTATTTGGCCATGTGTTTTGCCCAACGCATGGTGCAAAAAGGAACTCTGGTCAAGACTTTGATTATAGGAATTAACCAGGCATTGTGACTAGCAAAATTAAAAGCCTTCACAGACAGATTGTATTAGTTCTTTTTTTTTTTTAGATACTCTAGTTAGAAATAACTTTATGAATTTAGGCCATCCTGTTTCATTGCCAGTAGAGAGAAGGGACCTGGAAAGTTGTCATTTTCTATGGTCTATGCCTCTGGCAGCAAAAGCGTTTTCAATTGTTAATATTGTTTTTAGCAGATTAAGAGCACAATATTGTTGTGACTGGTGTATATTAGGCAATCAATTAACATGTGTTTGGAGTAAATGCCCTTTCTTACCAAATAACAGTGTCATCTACTTTTTCTAGCTCTGAGGCATGGAGCTGTTTTTTTTTTAAGATGGAAACTTGCATGGCTAACATTTTACTTACTTGGTTAAGAGTATAGATTTCTTGTAAACATTAGCCCTCTGCTTTGGACAAATGCTTTCACATACTGTTATTATTTAGTTGCTAAATTGTGTCTGAGTCTTTTGTGACCCCATGAACTGTAGCCTGTCACCAAGCTCCACTGTCCATGAGATTTCCCAGGCAAGATTACTGGAGTGGTTTGCCATTTCTTTTTCAGGGTTTCTTCCTGACTCAGGGATTGAACCTGCGTCTCCTGCATTGGCAGGCAGATTCTTTACCACTGACCTACTGGGGAAGCCCTTTCATATGCTGCACAATAGATTATCTTGTGTCTCCACTGAAATTTATGTCAACATTGGAAATTATGTCTATATTGCAATCTCTTGTCAAGGTTCTTATCAATTCATTCACTCAGCTCTTATTGAAAGCCTATATCATATCAGGTTTTGTGCTTGAAATTTGAAGACTTAAAATACATAGATCTTGCCCCTAAGCAGCTTAGAACCTAACGAGCATGATAGACTAGTCAGTGATTATAGTATAATACCATGGTGGAGGTATGCATGTAGGGTTTTGTGCTCTCAGAGAGGCATCTACATCATACTGAGATGTTCTGAGAGTGAAAATGAGGTGGCTAGATGAATAAGGGTGAGATCCTGTTCTAGACAGAAGAAAATCATCTGTGTTAGGGATTGAAGGTAAATAAATCCCTGGTGGCTCAGAGGGTGAAGAATCTGCCTGCAATACAGGAGGCCCATATTCAATCCCTAGGTCAGGAAGATCCCCTGGAGAAGGGAATGGTGACCCACTCCAGTATTCTTGCCTGGAGAATTCCATGGACAGAGGAACCAGATGGGCTACAATCCATGGGGTTGCAAAGAGTTGGACATGACTGAAGTGGCTTAGTATAGGGATTGAAGATTTGTATTCATAGAACTACATTGAGGCCTGAGTGAAGGGTATATTTGTGGAAGTGTGTTGAGAGATGAGAACAAGGAAGTATGCTCTAACTAAATGATTGTGGGCTTTATAATAAGTTTAAGAAGTTAGAATCTTATTCTTTTTTTTTCTGAAGCTCAGTCAAATTGATTTACTGAAAGCAAAGAAACAAATTCTTCTCCAGTCAGAATCTCGCAGCCTCCACTCAGCTGGGTCACAGTGCCCTCACTTCAAAGATATAGGGTATTATTCTTAAAGCTAATATTGAAAATTTTAAGGAAGCTCTCAGCAGAGTTGTGTGTATAAAGAAGTACATGTATGAAAACCCCCTTGGCAGCCATCAGAGAATAGGTTAAAGAATGACCAGTCTGGAGACAGGGATCAATAACTTTGAAGTTAAAAGATGAAACATCATGACTTTTCCCACTGTTTGTTTCTTTTTTTCTGTAAATAGCTTAGTCTAAGGCAGAGAGTAGTGGGGTGAAATGGGATGGGAGTAAGAATGATGTTTGGAAAGGAATAATAATAGCAATAATGAGTAAGATTTGAGTGCTTTGTATTTGTCAGACATTATTCTAATAAATGCTTTACATGAATTATCTCATTGTCATTTTATTCTTTACAACAATTTGAGGTAGTGTTATAGTATCCCTGTTTTATAAATGAGGAAACAGAAGCAGAGGCAAAGTTAAAAAACTTACTTGTCTAATGTAACAGAGTGACAGAGCCAGAATTTAAACCTAGACAGCCATGCTCAGAGCACATATTCTTAAATACTTTTAAAAATAATATCAGACTGAAAATTTACAGAAGTTGTACAAACAAGTCTATATACACTTTATCCAGGTTGCCAAAATGTTAGCATTTTACCATATTTGCTTTACCCATCTCTCTCTACATGTAATTACACATAATATTAGTTTTTTTCCCCAAACAGTTACAGACATAATTCCCCCTTTAAAAAATGCATTCTGTTAAAAAATACGTTCTCTTAAAAAAATGCATTCTCTTATATGATATATATTCTCATATATTATCTTTTATACTCACATTTGCAAAGTCAGGGAATTAACATTCATGTTGTTATTGTTTAGTTGCTAAGTTGTCTCTCTTTTGCTTCCCATGGACTGTAGCCCACCAGGCTCCTCTGTTTATGGGATTTCCCAAGCAAGAATACTGGAGTGGGTTGTCATTTCCTTCTCCAGGGGTTCTTCCTGACTCAGGGTTTGAACTCACATCTCCTTCTTGGCAGACGAATTCCTTACTACTGAGCCACCTGGGAAGCCCCCATATCCATATTATCCAATCTATACACCTTATTTAATTGAAAAAATTTAAAGATCTTATTGGCTTTATTCAGTGATTCATGAATCAGGCAGCATCCAATCTAACATGTAGACAAGACCTCGCTAAGATTTTATAAAAGAAAAAAAATTGTTTTGTCCCCAGATCCAATCCAGGATCACCTGTTCAGAGTTTGTGCTCTTAATCTCTATATTGTGCAGCCTCCCCACAGGCTGGTCACCACTGCTAGTATTAAATACTGCCAGAATCATTGTCTCTAGCTAAGCACGGATTATGTTCCATGTTTTTTTTGAAATCTTCTATCACCATTTCTGTCAGCTCAAAGATTTAATAATTGTGGATCCTGTTTTTCTCTTTTTCAGAATTTTTTTCTCCAGTTATAAGTATACACTCTACCTTTTCTGCCACTTTCTCCCAATTCATTTTACAGCTTATATACCATCAGTGAAGTCCCATGACATTACCAATTTTTCAGAAGTTTTAGAATGTTAGAAATTTCATTCTTTCTTCTAAACTTCCTTTCTTCTCTCCTTGACAATAAACCTCCAAAAACCGTAATATTACCATTATATCTAGGGACCCACGTGTCCCTTATTTACCTTAAGATGTCTTTTTTTTTTTTTTAAGAACTGGAATTCTCGCTTGCTTTTAATTGAACTATAGTTGATGTACAGTGTTGTGCCAGCCTCCGCTGTAGAGCAGGTTAACTCAGTTATACACATATACATTCTTTTGTAATATTCTTTTCCATTATGGTTTATCACAGGATATTGAATATAATTCCCTGAGCTGTACATTGGGAACTTGTTGTTTATCCATTCTAAATGTAATAATTTGCATCTGTCAACCATGTACCAACCCCAAGCTCTGAGTCCATTTCTCTCCCCACCCCACTTGGCAACTTCAGTTTTGTTCTCTATGTCCATAAGTCTGTTTCTGTTTTGTAAGTAGATTCATTTGTGCCATATTTTAGATCCTGCATATAAGTGATGTTGTATGGTATTTGTCTTTTTCTTTCTGACTTAGTTCACTTAGTGTGATAATCTCTGGCTGCATCTGTATTGCTGCAAATGGCGTTACTTTTGTTCTTTTTTATGGCTGAGTTGTACTCCATTGTGTATATATATATGTGTGTATATGTATACACATACACACATATATATATACCACATCTTCTTTATTTATTTATCGTTGATCAGCAGTGTAGGAGGGTTCCCTCTTCTCTACACCCTCTCCAGCATTTGTTACTTGTAGACTTTTTAATGATGGTCATTCTGATCGATGTGAGGTGGTGTTTCATTGTAGTTTTGATTTGCACTTCTCTAATAATTAGTGATGTTGAACATCTTTTCATGTGCCTATTGGAATTCTTAACCTGCAGCCCATTAACCTGCAATAGTTTGTTTTTGCAGATATTTCTGGAGAGAGTGATCTTATCTTTCAATGGAATCTTAAAGTAATTGATAGCCCAGAATGATTTTTAAGATTTCTCCAGTTAGTTTGTTAATTTCTAGAATGGTGAAATTGTATCTTGAGGGGTTTTGTGTGTATGTGTGTCTTATGAAATCCTAGTAGACAATAAAACAGTAGGTCCTAGCAAATTTTAATCAAGTGCACTTTTTGAAAATTTATACTGTACACTAATTTGATGTGTGCACGTGCACATGTTAGTATATCTTTGTTCTTAATTTAAACAGACTGCTATTGTGTATGTTTTAGCTATTAGCCTGTTTCTGTTCCTTAGTAACAGCCCTATCTACTTCTTATTGCTGCCTCTTCGATGGAACCAGTGCCAATCCAGTCACACTATTTTACTACTGGGCAGTGAAATCAGACTGTACACTAGTGGCAGCAGCATTAACAGGCATTGAAACAGAAATTGGTAATCGTATTACAAATGTTCAGTAAGTCACATTTCATGACCAACTTTACAAGAAAATATTGAAAGTGTGAACAGCTGTTGGTACATTGCATTTGCATTTCTGAAATTTCAAGTGAGGATAAAACATTAGCAGCTGTGATAGTTAGATTCCTGCATTTGACCTAGTGCCTCAGGGTATGTAACACATTGATGTCATCAGACTGTCAGGGTCCTGGTGAGAAGTGTGGAGAGAGGGAGAATCTAAGAGATGAAAATAGGTTTGTTATTCTTTTAGGCTTTTCCTTTTTTTTGTTTTAAAATCTAGATAGACCTACTGGAATCTAGCAATTCCCACAGTCAGTGAAAGAGCTTTTGATATAGAAATTCCAATAGTTGATTGTCGTCAGACTGTGTATGCCTTAAAAATATTAAAGTAGTTATCTCTCTTGTAGATTGCCCGTTTTTAAATTTTGTCTGTTCTAAATTGTGTTCCTTTATGAGCTTTTAATTCTGCTTTGAATTTATTTGAGTTTCCTCTTCTGTCTTCACTTAAGGCGTTGTTGAGGAACTCTTTTATGAGATCCAAATGCTTGAGGGCTGAATTAAACTTTATTGATGAAAATTACTTTAAACTCACTTCTCATAATATTTATTAATAAATTATTTTTTATTTCTCCTCTAGGAGTTATGAAATAAACTGTCAAGGAATATACCACTGTTTGACTTTTGGGTCCACTGAAGCTCAATGTGTAATGTTTTGGAGAGGGTCCAGATAAAACTATTCAGCAGGATTTAAAGTGTGAAGAGTAGGCTTGAAGGCGTTGAGTGCCTGGAGCTGTGAAAGAAAGAATTGGGGAGGAGCTGAAAAGGATCAGTCTCCAGTAAGGATCTATTTCTTATAAATTTGAAAGTATTTAGTTATTCTTTACTGTTGTGCACTCATTGTCCCCATTTTGTTGAACTATAGAAAGGAAGGTCTAGGGTTTGGTCTCTGATAGCTGAGAATTAGGTTATAGATTAGGACTGTGTGGATTCTGAAACACTGAAGTATATTCCAAAAGTTAGCAGGTTTTGGTCCAGTGATTCTAGTAAGAAAGGTAAATTTAATGTTTTATCTGGAATGGTTTATTTTAGAAGACCCTTGAAGATATTTTAGTCTAAGATTTAGATTCTTAAAGTAAAACTTAGTGGATCATATGGGAGGAACAGTAAGTCATTTGTGGTTTTTTTTTTGTTGTTGTTTGTTTGTTTGTTTGTTTCTGACTCATTTGGATCCAGAACATCACTCTGATGTGTCATGATGTTGGTTAACACAGAACTTCTTTGTTTTGGGTCTTT